>NC_134317.1:35257382-35592261 GCF_964195595.1 Calonectris borealis
CTCACTGCTGTGAGCCACGGCCACCTATCCAAGACAGCCCCAGCTCCCCAGCAGGGACCTGGGAAGTCTCCTTCTGGCCCGTTGCCTTGTAGGTCCAGGGTTATGGGCATCTCTTCCTGCGGCAGAAGAAGGGCGGCTAAGGGGAAAGACCACGGGCAGGCAGAAGGAGGCTGCGGGTGGAGCCCCCGTCTGCCAGCACCTGCTTGGTGGGTTTTGTGTGGAGCGGGGAAGAACAGGACAGGAAAAGGCAGGGTTGTGGAGAAGTTGGAAAAACAAAACAATTTTGTAGCTCATCACACATTAAATAAGCCTGAACTATTTTGCCACCCTCAGATTGAGTGGGAATATTTTTTTCTTATTTGAGTGGTATTAAAAATAGTCATCACAGCTTACCAACGCCTGAGCTCTACTGCCTCGGTTTTAAAAAAATGTTGGCACAACTGATGATTCAGTCAACATGTTTCTGTCCTCTACGCTTGACTTATTAATGAACAGTTGGACACTCAATAATTACTGAGGCATTTAGGCTGAAGACTCGTAAGAGCAAGAAAACACATGATTTTGTAACATACTCACAGAATAACTTGGATTTTGCTTAGTTGTAAAATGATAAATAGCACTGTATGGAATTGATACGGTTCAGGTATAGACGTGTTAGATGTCCCTGAGGCTGTACAGTTCATTTTCATTCCAAATCTAAATAAAAATTTCTCAAGCTTTGGGTTTGTAAAGGCCGCCTTTATACATTGCAGAGCTGGTTTTGGTAACAGTACATCATCATGTTGAAAAATAAAAGGCTTACATCAGGACGAGTGTATTTTACCTTACCATTTACCGTTTAAGGCTTTAACTCACAGATTTTCCATCCAAAAAGCTCAGTGTTAAAACTCACTGAATATCTACTTTTTTTTAATGCAGACCCACGTATGCATGGAAAATAGCAACCAAGAACCATCCCAATAACAAAGCAAAGCTAATCTAATATAGGTAACGTGTTTTTTGTTTTAGAAAGGATATCAATTAATGTAAAACATTCAGTTTTATCAGCTATTAAAGAGTAAGTCAAGTTTTAAAGCCAGGCAAATCAAAAACACATCAGAAATTATTTGAACCGTGAAGCACAATACCACTGTATTTGTTTGAAAACACAAGGCCATAACTTAACCAACAGGTTCTGGGGTGTTTTCACCTTTACTAGGCAATCCAGATAGAACATAGTGTTCCCAGCTCCTCTGAAAACAAACCCATACTTTTAAACCAGCTTATTTCACTTGCCTTTAAAGGTACGGGCTTTCCCCCCCCCCATTTTTTTTTTAGTAAGTGTACATTACTAATGTGATTTTTATTATCATTATTTATACAACAGTGACTATTTAAAACAGTTTTTACAACAACTTTTATAAGAGGTCTGGTCTGGATTACTGCTAACCACAATTCTTTTAAAATGAAGTTGTTCACAATAGATATATTGTGACATTATTTGCTAAAACCTCTAACCACCATTTCACCATCTGGACTATAGTTCCAACAAGCATAACAACCCTAGTGTTATGCTTAGAATAATAATGTTTAGCAAACTTAGGATAATTTACATATAAACCAAGAGGTGAAGATTTGGGGAGCCAAATTTATTTCAAGAGAGATGCATCCTAATTATTGCCAGTTAAAGACCCAAGCTTTTTGCTCTCTAGACACAACTGTGTTGCTGGAGCATCAGTAGGAGTCACTTCTTAGAATAGAACTTGTTTTGGAGTTTGTTGGTAACTCCCAAGTGAAAATAGCTAATTTTCAGTTTATCAATATAGTTTTGTAATTTAGAAAATTCCTGTTATCCAAATTGGTGAGCTAGCATAGCTGTTACCAGAGAATTTGGACCATTGCTTTGGAACAGTAAGCTGCAGCTAACTAAGCATATCAAAACTTGATCTGTTAAGTGCAAAATGAACAAGATTGCTTGCATGTTCGGAGACTGATGACATATATATACACTATACGCATTTGCCTACGAGGATATCTTGAAATTTTCAGTTATTAAAGGTTCAGCCTAACCTCTCATTTTCATACATTGCATGTGCAAGTCAATACAGCATACAGATTCAAAACTCTAAATTAAGAAGTGAGTTTAAATCTCCTCATTTACTCCTTTGAGAGTGCAATGCCCCCAGTGCAATGCCCCCAGAGAAGGGCAACGAAGCTGGTGAAGGGCCTGGAGCACAAGTCTGATGAGGAGCGGCTGAGGGAACTGGGACTGTTTAGCCTGGAGAAGAGGAGGCTCAGGGGAGACCTCATCGCGCTCTACAACTACCTGAAGGGAGGTTGTAGCAAGGTGGGGGTTGGTCTCTTCTCCCAAGTAACAAGCGATAGGACGAGAGGAAATGGCCTCAAGTTGCACCAGGGGAGGTTTAGATTGGACATGAGGAGAAATTTCTTTACTGAAAGAGTGGTCAGGCCTTGGAACAGGCTGCCCAGGGAAGTGGTGGAGTCCCCATCCCTGGAAGTATTTAAAAGACGTGTAGATGAGGCGCTTAGGGACATGGTGTAGTGGGCATGGTGGTGTTGGGTTGATGGTTGGACTCGATGATCATAGAGGTCTTTAAAGGATCCTCCCCATCCCACTTACAGACAGCATGGTTCTTATTACAATCAATAGATGCAGTTTGCAGAGTCATCTTCCAGGAATGTCTCCATGCCCTTCAGCACAGCACATGGGGATAATCTTTCTTGTATTGCAGAAATATATTTAAAAGAAAAATAAATTCCTTACAAAAGTCAGCTGAAACTGTTGTTAACCTTAAAACCCCTCCAGTTGATGGCACTGAATTTACATAGAATTTGACAGCTTTCTGGAAAAAGAGTTATGTACAATTATAACACGGACTTCACCAAGGAATTTAAAAGATCTATGCACTTGATGCAGTCACATGGCCCACATGGTACCCACATGCTCTGCACAATCTACTCTTTTTTTGTTTTTTAAAACTCCTACCCCTTACATATCCTAATCCTCACTCACTTAACAAAAATAAGAGCTTCCACCTTACCAAATTTCATTAAGGTGTCACCTCTTATCCCTACCAACAGATTCAGTGGATGTGTAGGAAAGAAAGCAGAGCCCAAAGAAACAGGATTTGGTAACTGCTGCAAAAGAAATAATGAATCAAGAAGAGATTAAACCAGTAAGAGCGAGGAGGGGTAAAGAAAAAGGAGGGGTGGGGGGGAAGACAACAAGTACTTCTAAAAAGATAGAACTTGATCTCCTGTTCAGCAACACTGAATGAGATTACTGGACGTAACAAATGTAGTGGCAGTAATTAGACACACATATAGCCTACCTATGGACTTCATGGACACTAATAACCATGTTAGATGCAGGCTGAAAAGTGCACATAGAACACGAAGAGGCTTTTGGGGGGAGGGGGGTGTATGTGTGTGTGTTTGTTTTGTTTTGTTTTAACTTTCTCATTTGCTGACTATAAATAACTGCAAATAGCAAGTCTACCTGATTCAGCAGTGGCTAGATATAGAGAAAGTCTGGCATATAAATTTATGAGAAAAGTATTATTTTGAAGGTCCTTAGTTTTTTCCTTAGGTCTCGATTACTCAAGATTACCACACAAACCACACAAAAAACCCCACCAAAACAGCTCCCTCACAGCCTTGCTGTAAACGCAAACCTACATATTAAGCAATTCATATTGAAATTTCAGCAGAATGAAAACAAGATTCAAAGTAAGAGAAACTTCTTTCTCAGCCATGACTATAGGATGCTTCTGGACACAAACTTACGGCTGTATTGTTGAGACACAAGTTTTTTTCCTATATTTTGAGTTGAGGTGTCTTTGAAACAGGATTACCTAGAAGCTTTGTATTCATCGTTTGTTCCCCCTAGATGTTTAAGCAGGCAAGAGTATAACATATATGCATTCTTCAGGTTCTCTGGAACATTTTCATATTTTAACACTTGATATGAATGATGAAGTATCAATTCAATAGTTGTGGTTTGGGTTTTTTTTAATAACAAAATTCAGAAGCTTGCTGTTGTGACAGTTTTAATACAATAGACTGTTTTTGTTAGCAGGGAGGGAAGGAGCCAGGACACAAACAGATTTCTTTCTACGTACGTGTAGAGATCTACGCAGTGCTCTCCAATGGCATTTTATAACTCAAGTTAAAATCTACCTTACAAAGATTTCTGTAAATATAGTAGAAAAAGTTAACGCAAATTCAAATTATGCTGGACATAGAAGAATAAAACTTCTAAGTATAATCTTTGGAAAATTTTGTAAGTAGTATTGTATAAAGCCAAAACACTGGCTTTAACAAAGATGGTACAATTATTTTTAAAGGCAGGGAAAACATTTTCTGCATTTAAATTAACCATTCTCTTGCAAGCTTGCAAACCCAAATACTTCAGTATTCTTCAAATACTGAAGAAACAAAAGGTAAAATAGTTTAGATTTTTCCTGGTTTTGAGAAGTGGTACCCACTACAAAGACACGTAAAAATGTTGTAAAATTTAAGTTAGAACAATTTATACTTTAACACTGCAATGAAGGTCTTACAGACTTCTTTGACAACACGACTTGAAAATGGGGCTCAAATTACCTTTCATAGGCCACACCTCTGTCCTTCTAATTAAATTAGTTAAAGGGCAAGTATCTTAAAGAAACTTTATTAGCACAAAGCTATTGAAAGAAATTCCTCTCTAGCTATTAAAAAAAGAAAATTCTATAGTCTAAAGGTATTGATCGAACAATACCACTGAAAAATTACAAAGTATTTTAACAGAGACAGAATGACCCAGACTATGATTTTTTTTTTTTTAACACAGCATCTTTGCATTTAATGAAGTTCACATTCACCACCAAACAGGATTTGCAGTAGGTGTGTACCCAGCTTGTGCTTCTGTCTCTTTGTTTAGTTAAAGGGTGTGTTGGTCTCACACAGTTCTGTTTGAATAAACAGAGAACTGTGCACAATCAAATGCAAACCCACCCTTTTGACGTCAAATATTTCCCAAGATAAACAGCAATGATTTATGATCCTGGGTATTCTGGGATATTTGTGGTCAAAAAAATAGAGAAATACCAGATTTTTACTTAATCACAGTTCACTTGAAAATAAGATAAATGTAAGCACCTCACCTTACCCTGGAAGGGCATTACTGCACTGTCTTACCTTGAAGTACTTCCATTGGAAGAACAGTCCAGGCGTTTTCCAGATATGAGATGTAAATGTATCGAGCTGTATTACAGGCAAGGCCAATATAAAGCACTCTAAAGGCAGTAAGGAAAAGAGAAGTCAACATACTTTGCACTTTCCTTTTTTGGTATGTATATGCATTACTGCTCCAGAAATCCTTTGCATGTGTACAAACAGTTTGCCAGTCTAAAGCATTTGCTCAACACAAAATACATTCTTTAAGTCCTGCACCCAAACATAAACTCTCCTCTTGCCCACCCCAAACACATATTCAAACCGAGGCTAAAGTGAAGATTCTCTTCAAAATCCTAATGGGGAAAAAAAAATAAAAATCAAAGGGACAGCAGATCCACTGAGCTTTTAACTAAGCTCTGTAGTTCCATGCCATGCTCTACACAGGATTGTATTTCAGAGAGACCATTTCTAAGTACATTCAACATCCCTTCCAAACGATCTTCTTTTCTAATCATTCAGAGATTCATTCTTCCATTTTAATGTAAGCCTGGTGCAGGTTTGTATTAGATGAATTAATTTTACCCCAATTAATATAAGTTTATAGTCCCAGCATCTTCAAACTGCTCAGAACTACTCTAAAAACACATCCCACAGAAGCAATATGGTTTATAACAACATGCCTCAGGATAAAACTTAACCATCCTGTTGAAAAGCAGCAGATGCTGCATCTCGGAACGAAGAGAAAAAAAGCTCTTGTAACAGTTTTTAAACAATGGAGCCCAAAGACTCTTTGTGCAGTGCATTTCCCTTTGCATTTTAACCTGATGACTTTTCCCTTCCAGTTTTCAGATTTAGCTTAGCTTACCTCCGGGGTGCTTATTCATCCAGCTATCTTTCTCTTATTTTTAGATGGATCTTAGGAAACAACGACTTAATTCGAAACATGTTTTTAGCTTGAGAAAATATGCTATTGCAATCTTCAAAGATTTTTTCAGGGACAAAGATTACTTATTGTCCAAACATGGCTTCTTGGTTGACCCCTGGTTTGGCACAAGTGAAATAAATGCAATTGATAATTAAGGTGTAAGCACAGTCACTGTGAAAGGGCTCATTATTTTTTGTGCTCCTGTTTTAATTAGTTATTCTACAAAAGCACACCGAGATTTAATTAAATGGTACACAGCCACTGAAAAAATCTGGAGTGAGACACGATCATAAAAATGCAGCATCTTGTTAACATTTGAGGTCTCCAAATACACATGTTAACAGCTAAAATAGTTTTCATCATGTCCGTGATATAAAAAAACATTCAAAATTATAAAGACAGGTCTGTGCGTTTCACAACAACGTGAATTTACAGAAGACAATATATTTTACTTTCAGCAAGTTGGGTAAGCTTGCAAGAAGTTCCCCCCGCCAAATCACACATCAGACCAAGCTGTGTTGCTTCCAGATACATGTAAGGTCCACGAATTGCTGGTTTAAGCTGCCTTTAGGCAACACAAGCCCAAGCATTCATTGAAGAAAACACGGGAAGCCATGGAAAAGTTTGGTATTAGACAATAAAGAGAACAAACTTGTTCTTTGCGCCATCCATCATAAATTTCATCTCCCCCTTTAATTAATGCCTTCTGTGCCAAACAAATAACTTAGTTCCTTTCATAGCCACAACTTAATGTAATTCTTATGTACACTCACATTTCTGAAGTGTATTGGGACACATCTGCCACAAAAGGTAACCAAACATACAAGGTCTGCAGGCTCCTTTCTTCACTCCCTTACTTGTAAGGCCCAGGGTGATGCACGCTCTTGGGGATACAAAGGAATCACCTCACCATATACTGGTTTTTCCTCATTAGCAGTACAGATGCGCCCAGCTCTCTGTTTAGGATCAGTTCTTGCCAGCTTAACTTCACTTTTGTCGTGCAAAGACTTTGCCTGTGCACCAAAAACTTTCTTCCCATCTCAGCTGTTCCCTATCACAGCCAGACCAGAGATGTGAAGAGGTCTCCTCCTGCTTCATAGTTTTTCCATCATCACTAACACACTCGGCTACCTGTGCTTTTCCACCATGTTATATTTGCAGAAATATTTGGATTCAGAGTTTAAGAGCAGCAATTTAGTCAGGTTCTACTTTTTAATTTGTTAGAATATGTACAGAGTTTTAGGTAAATTACAGTTTATGAAGATTTCTATAATTATGCTTCTGGAGCGGTATGTCACATGAGAACTTCTGTGTATTTACAGAGTCTTTTCAAAAATGTATTTATAATAATCACTTAGGCTCTTTATCAGACCTAAATGAATAATGTAAACATGTTCCTTATGAACGCTATATGCAGTATCCACAGAGACACCAGATTCAATTGACAGGTTAAACATTTAAAGCACTGAATCTATATTTATGTTAAGGAGACTAAGCTGTTTACAGCCATGACTACCAGTCTCTGTTTCCTATAAAAACTCACATGCTGGAATTATGGTCAGACAAACACATTCAAGCTCACCTCAAGTAGGAAGTTATTTTCAGAGATTAACATCATCTTCCTAAACTCCATGGCAGTATGAGTGCTTCTCAACACACCATACCATTCAATAACGGTGTCTAGATATTTGATAGCCAGTTTTGTACGCTTTTCCATCGCAATATCCTCTCAAAGAACTTGTGGCCTTCACCACACTTTCTGTTGACTTATTTCTTTTTAACTCTTTAGTTTACTTTTAAATGAAAATCTACTGTCACCTCTCAGAAGGTGGCTGGAGGAGGCAAGGCAAAAAATACTCTTCTACCATCTCCTGTATTCCCTCCCCTCGTAAATCTGTACGATCACAGAACAGCTTTCTAGCTGAACCGATCCCTGTCATTACTCCAGATTCATCTAGTGACCTGCTAATATACAATGTTAGAAACACTAGCAGCATGGAACAGTAAAGCTAATGAAGTCAGAAATCCGACATTTTAATCAGCACGTTTAGTATGGTCATGCTTAAAATGCTTGGACAATAATTTGAGTATTAGTTAAAAAAAAAACTGTGAAAACAGAATAGGTTTCAAAATGATGTAAGAATCTTAAATGCCAACACATACAATGGTAGAAACAGAAAGCTTTCCAAGGCTAGAAAAGGAAAACTGAGCTTCTATCTGACAAGCGTGTAAAACCTGTTTTCTTGTAGTTCTACATACGACAGTCAATAGCATTTTTTCCTGCTACTGTCTCAGTGCATGCAATTTTGGTACTCATGCCTACCTTCAAAGAATTAGGACAGGAAGGAAAGATTGGATGATAATGTTCAAATAAATACTGCAAAAAGACTGTCTACATCTAGGAGCCTAACAACACAGAAGAAAGAGTGCAAATACCCTTTTTAAAAATTTTTTTAAAAACATTAGTGACAGAAGTTAATGAAAGGTGAGACAACCTCAGCACTGAAGTCATCTTACCAAAAAAAGGTGTCAAGCCACCTTCCCTCTAACTGTGAAATAGCCTGTGAAATATTCACAGCTAGCTGTGGATTAAGAGGTACTTCTATCTTATTTCATACAAGACCTTACACCAGAATTCCCATAAACATATAACTGCTTTTATGCCAAAACAGTAAACAAGGAATTTCCAGCTATTAAAAAAAAAAAAAAAAATATATATATAAAAAAAAAAAATACACGCTTCTGGCTAAGACGGTTCCAAGAAGGATATATATTTGGAGGTTATTGGTTCTTATTAATGGGAGAAAGAATATCTGTGCTATAAGCCAGCAGACATATACAGTACTATGAAAGATTATGAGCTATGAACTCCTATACCTTCCTCTTTTTTTAAAAAAAAAAAAAAGTTTGCCTGCTCTTGAACAAACCATGCGTTATACAAAGTTCAAGAAGTACAAGAAGAAAGGTAACCAGAAGGAGACATCTCATAAACGGTGATGACTAAATAAAAGTACGCATTAGCTAACATTAAAATATGACTAACAGGCATTTCCCAGGTGTAGGTATAAAGAATGTTGTTTCATTGCAAATAGGAGCTAGTGTTTTAACAACTTAATCTTGATCCAATCTTGGCTTCATAGTCTTAACAGTGCAAAGAAAAAAAAAAGAGGCATTAATCCTGTACATCATCTTTCTTTTTACTGGCCAATGCTCCTATCCCCTTCTATTTCATCTTATTCACAAGCCTACCATTCTTTTGTTTTTCATTCTTTCTCTATTTGAAGTCTAAGCCTGAATTTTATACTATAACAATATACATTGAAAGAGCAAACCCAAGCTATCTTTAGCTGTCAAGATTGTTTTTCATTCTTTCTCTATTTGAAGTCTAAGCCTGAATTTTATACTATAACAATATACATTGAAAGAGCAAACCCAAGCTATCTTTAGCTGTCAAGATTGTGATCTGTTCTCACCACTCCTCCATCATCATATCCTTCCTCCAGTCTTTGCATGCAAGGTGTCGTATCTTCTCACACTAATTATTGTCAAATTCAGAGATTAAAAGACTGACTCAAAGTAAAGAGATCCTCCTCAGTTTAAAGGAAAATAAAAAAACATCTTTTAAGTAATCTCTCAAGTTACCGTGCTAAGCATTTTTAGTAGAGGTCAAATGAATCAAAAAAATCATCCCAATAAAAGCAAAACAACAACCAAAGAGCAAAACCACAGAACAGAATGCACAAAAAGAACAGTGCGGACAGCTTAAAAAATTCTTAGATCTCAGTGACTGTATCATTGTAAACAGGGCGTTTGGAAAAGACATGATGCTAACAGCACACAGAGCTCTGCGCTCAGTTGCACAGAGTACCTGAGTAAACATAAAAAAAACCTTTATGACTTCATTAACTCAGATTCCCCCCTATCTTTCTTCCCCTGAGCTTTTTTAAAGAAGAGTGAAGGGATTTAGAATATGCAGAAATTAAGTCAATTGTGAATTTAGAGGAAAGCAATGTTCACTAAGATGCTGGAAGTAATCGGTTTCACTTGCACAAGGCAGAAACTATGGGAGAAGCCCTGCAGAGCCATCTCACTTCAGCAGCTAACACACGCCGTTGTGACTGAAGAAGAGAGCAAGGAACCGAACGAGTAAGGGACCCGACCAGGCTGCAACCTCAATCTGCCGACACGCAGAGCCTGACTAGGAGGGCACGTGCACAGGAGGTGCTCACCTCGCGCCTGCCTCTCATCCTCCTCCCCTCTCAGCAAGTGACACCTTTCCAGGCTACTGTGGGGGCAAAGAACTGCCCCGCGGGCAGA
The DNA here is from genome assembly GCF_964195595.1 of Calonectris borealis. Classification (NCBI taxonomy): domain Eukaryota; kingdom Metazoa; phylum Chordata; class Aves; order Procellariiformes; family Procellariidae; genus Calonectris; species Calonectris borealis. The sequence continues at coordinate 35,267,782 of NC_134317.1, forward strand.
AGCAGGCTAAAGCAGGTTTCCAGAATGCTGCTATTCATCAGGAAAAAAAATGTAAAATTAAGGTATTTATACGTCAAAACAGACAATCCTTGAGTGGGTGGCTATTTGTAAAGATCTCTAGCAGAGCTTTGCATCAGTGAACTAGGATGTCTTCCAGAACCCTCTGCAAAAGGTTACGATGCCAGGCATCATGCACATACCAACACGCAACTAAAATGGAAAGGAAACATTTCAGAGCATTTTCAACTCCTAAAATAATAATAAAAACCTCCATGAGGCAAGCTACGTAACTGAGCAGGACTCAGAATTTTAAAATAAAAGGATTAACTTGAATTTCACTTTGTAACACAAGGCTAGGCCCGAAATTCAACATTTTTTGTATAGCTCTCTAATGATCGCTGACATCTTACCTGATATGACCAACCAGTTCAATCAATTTGTGGCTGAAGAAGTAGGCGGTCAGCTCAGACACATGACTGAGCACAGAACAAACTCCAAAGAGAGTGGTGGTGCCATTCAGGTCTTCCAAGTGCCAGTAAAGAAAGGTGAACACAAAGCCATATCCAAACCCCATGAACCACGCCACGAAGAGCACTGAGCCGTACTGGATGCTACACAGCAGTTTTATTAGGTCCCAGAAACTGAAAGACTGCGACTGGCTCATACTGGTAGGAGTGTTATCGGAGGATTCATTGGAGGCACTTCTGTCCACCTGTGAGATTTCCACCTCTTTTCTCTTATTTTCATCTTGCTTGAAGTGTGCATAATGAAATCGAAACTGGGTGGCCACAATTAATGCCATTGTCATCAGAACACCAAAAACGATGAAAACTATCCTGTAGTTCTTGTACTCAGGAGCTTTACATCCTTGACCTTCAATGCCAACTTCTGTATGGGTATAGTCAATGCCAATTCCCACGGAGAGCATGGCCAGCCCCCAGCCCAGAGATCCCCACATACGCTGCAATCCATACCGGTCCCTGTGTTTGCCGAGGTACTGCAGTGTTACGGTGTCCACAATAGTAACAGAGGAAGCACTGAAAAATTCTCCTATTATGACAACCAGCAGAATGAGCAGAAAGATGGCTTCTACTTCTTGTTGATCATAAACGAGCACAGCTTGGTCAGAAGGCATCGGCTTTGTGGTGACGGCAGCTGGGGTGGTACTCGGAGTCGCGTTCCCTGGTGAGATTGGGCTAGTGGTGGTGTTTTTCAAAATAAAATGGGTACTGTTTTCCAAGACAAACTCCACATCATTGCTCTCCGTAGGTAACAGGAATGTTATTTCAGGATTAGCTGTCCCTGTTGTTTCCGAAGTGACCGGACTGGAAGCGAGCAGGTCTCTCTTCCCACGAACTTTCGGGGATGCCGTACTCACTGTCGTTAGCAGAGAAGACATCGACGCGTTTTGCAAAACCGTTGTTAAAAGGCTGCTTGCATTGGTGGGATGTGCTGGGGGAAGGCCCTTTGGTACACATCTTAAGGTGGCTGGTCTAACAAATCCAATCCCCAGGTTAAATAAAACCCAGCATAAAAGGGAAAAGAGGAGGACGATCTTCCCTTTCTTGAAGCGATCTGCCACCACTCCCCAGAAGGGAGCACTGCAAAACTCAATAAAGTACCTGATGCCCACCAGAAGTCCACTCTGACTGGGTGACATACCCAGCTGCTTGTAATACACAGGCAGCAAGGGGTAAAGAGAGCCATATGCAGAATAGAAGAAAAAATAAAAGACCTTTGAGATCAGAAGATCATTGTTTATTTTCACGCAGTGCTTCTCTAACCAATCTAGCTCTTCATCTGGGATAGTGGTTGTCTCCATCGAAGGGGATTCATTCTGGGGTGGCAAGTCTTGATCCTTGGAAATGCCATTGAAAGGATCAGCAAGCACATACTTTCTCTTCTGTTCTTCTTCATCATCGGTTAGAATGGCAACCTTATCATCAGCTGCCATGGTTTACCACAAGCATCCAATATCTGGTGCACTCTCAAGGAACTAGGGCTACCCTGCGAACAAATAAAACATAACATGGTTAAATACCACATGGGAACAGACCTGCGATGCCAGTCATCAATGACAAAGATGGCTTCTTTTTTATAAGTGACATTCCTGAGCAATAAATGCAGTATCAGGGCGGGGGAAGGCCATTTGTCTAAACTACTGGTAGATGGTAGCATCAATAAAAATGTGTTTTATGACCAATTCTGTGAAGTTCTCCCAACAGCAGCTTTAATATTGTGCAATAAAACATCTTTCATGTTTAGGACAGAGAATAATTTATATATTCAAAGTTACTGCGGCAATTAAGTGCTAGCATTTGCAAGTCTCTTCTTTCAAGTTGCCTCTTCTCCCCCAAGGCTAACTGCTTTATTTCCAGTATTCCCTACTATACCAAAGGATAGCCATGATTTCATAATTAAATAATGCAGCCACATATATATATGGGGTTTTTTAATTATCAAAGCAAATTATTATCCGAAGCCTCACGATGGCCTTCAAAAGGTTCTTCAATCTCCTCTTGAAACGTGATTTTCTAAGCACTCCACAACCACAGCAGAAATTGGCGGGAGGCTTGAGCTTCTAGGCTGAATGGGAAGAGAGGTGGGAATTAGGATGGGGCTTTAAGATTAATACAAGGGACCCTGGAAATTAGGATAACACCCTCAAAGGCATCAGAGACCTGGGAGCAAAGAAACACAGGGACAGAAAATAAGTACAGGCCCTATAATCATCTCTTCAAGTCAAATTCTGAAATCGAAGAAAGATGGATTGGGAGATAACTGTACTGCAGCTGCCCACACTTATCCTTTGCAGAAGTAAAAAACTGCAAAACTGACAAGCAACACTTAAAAATAAGTTGACCACTACTTAGACTTTGATTTGACCAACCAGCTTTCACATTTAAAAACAACAAACCATTCTAATAAGCTAGGCTAGCTAACAGAAGCTTTTCTTTCCAGGAATAAAAAAAAAACTCTGCCAGCAGGCTACCAGTTCAAAATCATTATATTAGGCAACTATTTTTGCTATATTAATATCTGTAAATTTAACCTAGGAAGATTAGCTCATGTTCATTATAAGAAAGTTGAACATTTAATATATTTTGGTTTTGTCATCCCTTTGGTGTTTGGATTAGTGTTACTATCACACAGGGACCTCTTCAAGGACCAATATTTGAAAAGAGCATTTTATTCCAGAAGAACCTGAAATTTCTCTAAGAGCACTCAATTTATGACCGGGAATATCTTCTCTAGGAATTTGACGTATTTTTTTGCAGGTCTGCACTTTGTTCCCACTAGAACAGCTCCAATGAAATCGCAGTCTTTCAAAATTCAACTGAAAGCACACTATCATCCCCTTAAAATTAGTAATGCATTGAAATATCCAGTGCCTTTAAATTATTTAATTATAATTCAGAATTTATTTAAATACTGACAACAGATTTGCAAACCGATGCAAGGCTAATAATAGAAAAGAGACTCTAGCATTCACAAGTATGTTAAATTAATTGTTTCTTACTGATCCAACACACACGTAACAGCTGACAGAACAAGCCATGGATACTTCTAAAAACAACAGTCCATTAAAATAATCTAAACCTTACATAGTTCAGCGATAGACAAGTCTAAAAATACCATCATTAAAATCCCAAACATTCATGAGGTTTGTGTGTGTTTTTCACTTTTAAATGTCATTTCTATGGGATACTATCTACGAGGATCTCTGGTTTCACTTAGAGAGAAAAGGTTGCATAAAAATCTTGGAATCTTAAATATTCATATATTCAAGGTCAGAAGTTAATCAAAACGATGCCAGCACATACACACAGACTGCTTTTTTCTCTAGTTTCTTCAGAGACAATCCGATTAACAGGAAAAAAAAAAAAAGCATTTCAAGTGTCAAAAAATTAGAAGAAGTCCTAATTAAGTTGTTAGAACAGTCAAATGTGAAAACACATTTTCTTGCTCTTACCTGCTACCATCAAAAGCCACATAAACCAAAAACCAGCAGCTGTCTAGTTAGCTCCTGCAATTTTTGGTTCAGTCAGCCACTTCCACCTGACAGTTGGAAGGACTGTGGGTTTTTTTACTCATACATTTGTTCGGTTTTGGCTTCTATATCCATAAAACAAGTCCCTCTAATCAGTAAATTAGATCAGTCATCATCTGTGCTTTTATTTTCTTTACGCCTCCCCTTGCTTTGACAACAAAGACTCCAGAACTTGTGCAGGGCCCCACTTATGTCAAGGGGACGTAACTGAGGTTTCAGTGTTGTTCCTGCCCTACCAAAACCAGTACACGCTCATCTATTTACAGCAACTTGCTTACCAGCTGTGTCAGAGCTTTACAGCATTTAGTTTTGAAGAATAAATTTCCTCCCCTGTCCCCATGACATGACAAGATAGAACTCACATTTTAACCACTTGGATATTCGGACAACTTCGTTGCAAGTATGAACTGAAATTTTCCTGATTTAAACAACACAGCCATATTCCTTATCCCTACATATGAGCTCTGAACCATCCGATTTCGTATAAATTATACCAAAGGCTTTTAGAGCAATCAGTATTCAATCCTTTTTAATTCAGTTTCCCGTTTCTATTTTAATGGGACTTCAATTTTGTACATTGTATGAATAGTGGGTATATAAAAATTGTTATACGGCTAATCTTTAAACACTTGAGTTGGTGCATCTTCTTCCCCCCTCCATAACTTATATCTGCCCCAGCATCCATCTTCTTCTAATCCATTGTGTGCAAGGATTAATCCAAAAGATACACTCCTAGTATTTTGACTAGAACATCTTGGGTAAGAATGCTATGAAAAGTATATTTCATAATAACTTCAGTAAATATTTTCCCACCCTGAGAGTGTTTCATTGAATATTATTAATAACACAGAATATACTCTTCAGAAGTGTAACAGCATCAAGACTGGTAGGAGCCATATGGCATTCTTTAATGTTTTGATCACTAGTTTGTTTAGGAGACAGGTTTTTGAAAGTGGTTTTCTTTAGCAATTTTTTAAATTCTAAAAATAAATGACTGAAAATGAGAAAACCAACAAAGTGGTATTGTTACTGAAAAATCTACAGAAAACTTCATGATCTACGGGGCTTTCCTTCTACTGACAAAAAAGCCATGCCAGTCAGGGATTGAAAGTGCAGCAAATCAAACAGATGGAAAACCAACGTACTTTTAAGTGAGAAAAGACTAGTTATCTACTGGTTATTTTAACCACAGCCTTCAAATACTGTATCTTCACTTTGCAAAAACTTTTTCTGATCCACAAGACAGTAGGATGACAGAAGGCAGCACTACCGGCAATTTTAAAATGAACAACAGAGAATAGGAGCGAGGAAGAAAGGTTCAGAGAGTAAACAGAATGGATTTCCGCCTGAATAGAAATTTTAACTTGTTTGAGACAGAACAGAGCACGAAGTTTTGGTAGAGGCCTTTGGTTGAATGTCATCAGTCCAGCCAGGACAAGTGAGACCAGAGAGTTTGCAGGGTGGTAACATCACTCGGAAAAACAGGAGTAACAGTTCTGAAGCTATCTTCCCTAAACTTAGGTAAGTGCCCAAACAGACAACAAAGCCCTAGTGCGCAAATTGAAAGAAACCTCTGCAAAGATCCTGAGAAAGCCCCGCAAAGGGAAAGGGAAGAGGTGTAGCAAGCAGACCGCACAGCAGATGTACGTCACAAGAAAGCACCTTCGTCCTCCGACAGACAAAAAGGCTTTTGTCTTCCCGCAGGTTTGTGTTTCCAAACCACTACAGAACTCGGAACAGGGAACCGAGTCTTTGCTCCCTCATCGTCCCATCACCCCCGAGATGGCTACAACTGAAAAAGACTTCATTAAAATCTGAACTGCCCGCTTCCCCCCCAACCCATGGTCCTACCGTACAGCCCAGGAGCGCAAGTCCCTTGCTCACAGCTGCACAGGAAGCTTGCGGCCGACCCGGCTTTCTCAGACTGGGGATTATTCTGCAAGACCACTCCTGCTCTGAGCCTATTTATGCACCAGTGCATGTGCTTCTTTTCAGATATAAAGAACATACTTGTTAACCACAAGACTATTCTTCCTTCAAGCTTTGCACAGATAGGATTTTTTTATGTAAGTAGTAGAGTCTCTTAGTTTTTCTAAGTTTCCTGATACAGATTGCTGCTGCCTGGTTTATATCTATTCCTCCAGCAAGTCAAAATCCACTTTCAAACCCTTACATCTACAACACGTCTTTCATCCAGTCATCCTCTGCAAACTGCTACAGCAACTTCCCTGCAGGCTTGCACCTTTGAGCAACTACCTGAGGAACAGAGGAAAAAACATTTGTACCAAGGAATTCAGTGATGACAATGCAATGGTCATTTTAATGACTGTAACGAGGCTCTTTGGCAGGTAGGTGGAAAGAGGCAAATATGGGTATTCTACATTTAGTTAAGTATCTTCTTGGCATTCTTGCCTTTTTTATTTCTTAAATCGATCCTCATTTATTCTAGCTCTCCTAATAATTAAGAGGATTTCAAGATCAGAAAGGATAAAAAGCTAATCTGTTCAAGACAACCTGACATTAAAAGAAGTCCCCTATAAAACAAAGGAAAATGATAATACGGAAAATAATAATACAGTATACTAAAAACTCAGCCCTCCTCTTGGAGTCACTCTTCCCAAAACCTTGTTGGGGGGGGGGGGGGGAAAAAACACAGAACACCTCAAAACATCTGCTTTGCACTGTATCTCAAAAAAAAATAAAGCCAATCAACAGATCAGGCTGGGGTAGCAAATCCTTAAACCTCTCAGGGAAAATACCATGGCACTTACAGCACAAGGCATTAAAACTTCACTTGCAGACCAACAGAAAGTTAGATTTGGGGTGAAGGAGTACTGCGTTTTTAAATAAACTTTAATTCAGCATATATATTTCATTCACTAGGCTTTGAGAATTAAAGTATAACTAAGACTCACAAAGCAGAGCCTCAAAATCAGGGTTTGGATGTATACTGAATGTAAAAAAAACCCCAAAAACCCCACAGGACAGTTCATCAGAAGACAGTGCAAATGATCAAGAGTAGTTTAACCTGTTAAATACCAGCAAAATCACTGTAGAAGATTTATATTTATACGTTCTCAGAAAACATACTCTAAGAGTAGAATTTCAAAACAGGAATCATTAATTAATCTCTCAAGCAACGTGCAGCTGTAAGAACGGAGCAGACTAGCTTGCTGTTTGCGTTGTGTGGATAAATCAAAGCAAGCCAACATGGCACCACATCTTATTTTACCCCTTTCAGACTTTCACTGACTAGCAAACTAACTTTGTAGCAACCACATGAAATTCCACATGAAGTTTTCATATGAACATTTTTAAATCTGCTAATAGAAAACATGTTTCTTCAATAAACCTTTAAGTTACTAATTATTGTTTGATTCAGAAGAGGTCTGTGCTAGAGAAGTAGACTTAAAAACTATCCATCTTCCACAGAAAGCTCACCTCACTCTTTCCCCGGCTGATGAAACTGCCACGACGAGTGCACCTACCATATTGCTCATGCACACTACCTGCTCCTCAGGCCGCCTCGTCTCATTGATCTAAACTACAAAACCTTTGGATCAAAGGCTTTCTGCTACAGTATCTGTGCAGCGTCTCTCAGAATTAAGCCCCACATCCAGCAGGCCTACAAGGCATCGCTGTAATAAACATGAATAATAGACCATGTTTTCCATTTCCCAGCAAGTTTCACCCCTAAGGAACAGCCTGGTGCTGTCGCCTGCATCCATACCAAAAGGAGGAGAATGTTATGCAAACAACTTACATCATGACAGAGGAGGGCATAGACTTCATTTACTCTCTCAAGTACACCAACCTCCAGGCAGAGCCCTTGGAGGGGCTGTCCCTGCCAAGCCATACAGACCAACTCACCTGCCCACATCACCATCCCCTGCTCTCTGAAGGTAAGCAGTCCTCCTGTGAGGCCCCAGCATGGACACCTTACTCAGAATTTATAAAATCAGGAATAAATCACATTTATTGAATTAACTCAGTGCTGGGAAATACATTTGTTTCAAGTCTGAAGCAAGGCATTAGTCTTTGACATTAACTACCGTAATAAGGGTTTCCATGAAACCACCTCGTTCTAAAACACTTAACTCTTAAAATTGCTTTATTTTGTGTTGCTTGGCATGCACTTATTTAATGTGTTGGTCTATAGGTTTTTCTACTTCATTCAATATGCATATAAAACCCCACATACTTTGACACATTTAGTCAATTAGATTGAGAGACTACAGTATGTCTGAAGAATGTCAAGATCAGGTTTATAATAGGTTTAATGCACTTTATAATAGGTCTGAAGTTGCTAAGTTGATCCAATAGTGCTAGTATTAGCGTTAAAGAAGACAAGAACACTGTTGAAGAAAAACCATTAAACTCACATCTTAGGACTCCTGCTTTCCTATCTTGTTTTCCGTTTAATATGTGCAAATGAAGATGTCCTCGTAGACTCTATTTTTTAATCAGTTTATTTTTAGTCAGTATTAGACTCCAATTTTTTTAACCAGTTTTTAATTTACCAACTACGTATCTACACGGCCAAGGTTTACACTTCATTAATGATGGTAAATAACAAGCATGCCTCCAACTACGGACCAGGCAAGCGCCCAGAGTCGGAGCCGAAGCGCTCCCCAAGCACAGCTGCTTCCAGCGCCGGGGAGGGACGCCGGCTGCACCACCGCGTCTGGCGGCGGCAGGAGCAGCGGTCTGTTTCAAAACAGAGAGGCCTGCCAGGCCATACCCAGCCTCGGGGACCAGCCGCCGCTACCGCGGCCGGATCACGCCAGCGGTTCACACCCTCCCACGCTGCTGTACAAGCTCTGGCCCATTGCGCTGTAGCTGAAGATTAAGATGAATTTTAGGTTGCGTTTAAGTTGTGCCCTAGTACCAGCTGCATTAGCGATCAACCACAGCTTCCTCGCATTAGCTCCTCACATCATCAGCTTTTGCTCTCATATTCTCACTCCACCTGTTTGAATTTTGTTTTTTAAACCTCTCTAGGATTTTTACTGGGTTTATGACTGCTATCACAAACACCATCCTTAAGAAGAGGATTGTTTTCTCTTCCCTATTCCCCAGTGGGTCTTCACAGAATACAAACAATAAAATAAATGTCGCCTTTGCCCACTATTTATATCCAGGGAAGCAAATAAAAAAAAAAACCACCAAGCTCGAAAACTAGCACTTTACGATCTTTTTCCTTGGACATTACTAAATACAGCGGACAACTAGACCATATATATCTTAGTAACGTAATAACGTTTTGGGCGAGTTTTTACTGAGATACTTCAGCATTATGCTCAGGCAGCCACTCTCCTCTCCCCTAAACTCCACGTTTATCACTCTTCAACACTGCATTTTTCATTAACACAACATTTAAGAAGAGCCTGCTGTTAAAACTTTAGAGCTGCTGACTAAATACAGGTTTTAAACTCCATCTAACTTAGGATATAACAGGCATCCGTAACACCTATGGTACCTCCAGCACTGATTTCTTAAACAAGCATCTATTCCTATGCTTGTTTTAATAAACCCAGGAGCAACTGACATCCTGCTTACTAAAAATCATGGCATTTGAAGGATTTAAGAGTTCAGAAACCGAGTGACAGCTACGCATAACACCGCGCCTGGCCGCTGGCAGCAGGGACAAACACGGGGGTGCCTGTGCGGGAGTTCCCGCGGGACACGGCCCAGCCAGCGGCCACCTCCGGGGACGCCGACACTGTCACCGGCGGTCACGCGGGAGGGCACGGGGCATTTGGCGTCGGATGGCTCGGTCGCGCGCGCGGTGGTTACGCTTCAACCACAATGCTGAGCTCCTGCAGATGAGGGCCGGCATCCTAATGAGGTCACCGCTTAGCCACAGTTAACGTCAGGGGACCTCGGCAGGAGCGAAGCCAGCGCACACGCGACCACCCGGCTCAGCTGAGCGCAGGCTGGAAACGCCTCCGAGGAGGAGAGGCTGAACAGCGCGGCCGTTGAGGAGGGAAGGAAGAGGCTGAGGCAAGGGCCCAACGGCAGCATCCTGGGCGGCTGCGGGAACAAGGCCCATCGCCCCCGGCGGGGAGGGAGTTGGAGCCGGTGCCGGGTCAGACATCGCGGCGGGGGAACAGCCTCACCGGCCCGGCAGCGGCGAGGTGCGCCACAGCCGGCCCGCCGGCCGCCTCGCCCGCGGGCAGCCCCGCGGCGCGGCCCGCGGGGCCGCAGCGACCCCCGGGTCGGTACCCGCCGGCCCGCGGCCGGGCCCGCCCGCTGCCGGCGCCCCGCGGAGCGCGGGCACGGGAAGCGGCTGCACCCAGCCGGGCGGCCTGCCGCGGGCCTGGCTGCCGGCCCGGCCCCCCGCGCACCGCGGGGCCGCGCTGACTCACCTCGCCCGGGGGCGGCTCCGGGGGGGCGCTCAGCCGGGAGCATCGCAGCCCCCTCCCGCCGCCGCCTCCTGCCGCCGCGGCTGCTGCGGGCGGCGGCTCCGCGCACCCTCGGCCGCCCCCCCCGGCCGGGCCGTGCCGCGCCGCCGCCACGCAGGGGCGCTGCGGGGAGGGACGGAGCCGCCCCCCGCCGCGGGGGGGCCGCGCACCCGCCCGCCCGGCGCCGCCTCCGCGTTCCCGGGTCCCCGGCCCGTCCCAGCCCGGCCGGCGAGCGGCGGCCCGGCGGGGGCTCCGGGCGGGCCGGGGCAAGAGTCCTCTTTACTTACGTGCTTGTGAGGCCGCGGATGGCAGATCTGGCCCTACGCTGGGCCGCGGGCTGGACGTTTGGTTTAAAAATAGCGTTTGGGGAGCGTTCGTGGACCCTAAACAGCCAAATAACTCCGCATTCGTGGTGCTTCCTGCTCCTCAGAAGTTCCAAACACGTATTACAGCATAAAGAATTAAATTATTACCTGTAGTGCCTTCTGCAGCCGCTGGCATCATCCCTTTAGTAACATTGTTTCTAGAATTATATACAAATAAAATTACATAAATGCTTAAAACAACAACATAAATTCCCCCCCCCCACCCCCGCAGTAATTATTGAGGCAGAAAAACACGGGCAGGGAGGATAACTTCCTGAGCAACAGCTGAGCCGTGTTGCACTACCAAAAGGTCAGCAGTGTTAAGCTAAAGCTGGGGAATAATCAAGACAGAAAGTGAAAGGCCAGCCTGAGATTTGGGGTGTTCATCAGCCCTGAACTGAACAGGAGGTAGTGAAGTTGTTTGAGGATTAAGCTCAAGCGCTGAAGTGATGGGGTTCTGTACACAAGAGCTCAGGCTGGGCCGTAGTCCAAGCAGAGTCAATAAAGCGAGTAGACTCCACCAGCGTCCCTCTCAGCGGCACAGCACTGGCAGTTTCTGTCCAGGACAGTGACCAGAGTGCAGACGATGTTAACTGGGGTACCACTGGACAAACACGTTACTATTGGCATCTTCTGATTTGTACCCCGCTTTTCTGAGGAAGGAACCCCCTTGCCTCAAGGAAAAAAAATTTTGCATTAATTGCCTAAGGGAAGAAATTGAGAGAAAACTACAAGTTTGCATAATTGAGGCAGACAGAGAGGAACGGGGGCACCATGGCCGACCGACCCATTTACTTTGAGTCCTCACCAAAGTGAAAGGGACACCAGTCCCCGTGGAAGGCAGTGCTCTTTCAAGGTCGTTCCCCTGCCACGCTAACGTACCAACGGGGTGCGATCTTTGAATGTGGATATGAAGGCCATTTGAGGACACTGTCCGATTAAAAGCTTGCCCACCCCTACTGTAAAGGCCTCTCCTCAAGGAGGCAGGATACAAAAGCTGAATTTTGTAGGGGAGATGACTTGGGGCAGGAGAAGGCTTGTTTATCATCTGTCTCTGGAAGGATTTTCAAAACTCTTCATCTTTGAGAATCTCCCCCACAGCTAATTAAACACAGAGCGAAACCACGTCTGAGGAGACCAGGAGCGCAAGCCTCCTGTAATCTTGCAGAATTCAGACAGACAACTATTGGCTCATATAGTGGGGGTTTTATTACAAAATATTACTGTAATAAACCAGATGTCAGCTCCAACAGAAATTATTTAATCTTGATGGAGGCTTTTTGGCAAATTACTACAACTGCTTTTAGGGAGAACGTGTACTTCAAATCATTTCCAGTCATTGGTTGTGAACTGAAAAGGGAAACCTGATCTTTGTAGTTGCAGACTACATTTACTGGAGCCATAAAAGCAGTCTTTCCCTAAACTCTGATAACTCAACATTGCCGACCACACTCTAAGAACGTGACCATCTTCTGCACCTTTGCTTGTATTACCTTTTCTTGGAGCTGCGTTTTTGAGGAGTTACACCGTGATCATCCCTCTTCCTTCTACTTTGTTTCGGAGGTGCCAGGGATATTTCCTAAAAAAAAAAGAAGAAAAAAAATTTTAAAACACGCTCTCTGAATGGAGGAATTAAGACAATATGTGTAACATTTCTTTGCAGGCTGTTGCATAACCTGGTGTGTGAAGAAGTTGTTACAGCTGAGGACCAGAGTGTAGAATATGACTAATACAGAGTCATTTACAATGTTTTCTTTAAATATATAAAAAAATCTTTTTTTCTATATATATAAATATATGTATATATATCTTCATATATATATAAATGGTTTCTTACTGAGTTTAAAAGCCCAATCCAGTACCGCCTGAGTTTGGTCACATAGCTGAGACTGGGGTCCGCTGCCTCCATTCAGTAAGCATCATCAGGTAAGCGCTGCGAAAAGCCTTAGCACTGAACAGTATTATTCCAACCTGACAAGCTACTCCAGCATGAGCGAAAGTGCACATAATAGGGCTCTGCATGGTTATTTCTTTCAGTGAGGTTCTGTGTAAAGATCTGGATTACAGCCTGTTAGAAATTATTACACTTGTTCAGAGAGTTCATTCTCTGTTCTTTCAGCTATGAAAATGAGGATTAGCAAAAATGGAGAAACTGCTGCACTGCACACAAACTGTCCTAATGTATTTTTGTCACAAAAGGCTATATATTTCTAGCCAAAGCAGTGTTCAGAGAAAAGGAAATGTAGTTGTGAGCTACTTAAAGTACAAAGTTTTCTATTAAAACACTTGCTAGTATAAAACATTATGGAAAATAAAAAGCTGAGTCAGGTGTAAAATCCATTGAAATTAATTGAAAGATCTCTTTTTTCAAAGACCTCTGGATCAAGCTCTGAATCACAGTAAAATGTGATATACGGAGAAACTACCAAACAGCAATCTTCTTCTCTTAGCTAATAGGAGTGACACTAATAAATATGTACCTGACCACTGGATATTAGAATATTCAGAAATAATACTTTATAACTATAAAATAAACGTAATTCATTAATATACATGCCATAAAATAAACTCTACTACTATAAACCCACACCTGGGTTAAACTTATCCATGAAATGGAAAGAATGCCTCTGGATTTCTGTGGGCTTTTGGTTAAATGCATGTGTTACTTTGTAAAGATTTCGATTTATGTGTCCTATACCACTTTACCACATAGCATGGTGAGAATACTTGCCAAAAATAGTTACAAATGCCTCACTGCTTAAAAAACAAACAAACAAACAACTTTAATATCTAAAAGAAAGCCCCAAATAAACTGAAAAATTAAAGGAAAGCAATTATTTTTAAAAGTAAAAGAAACAAAATTACATACAAATACCTGCTGGAACTGCACATTGCTAACTGTACTAGATTTTGCTTGAAAAGGACTCAGTGGTGTCAGCTGACTTTTTGCTAAGGTTAGAGGAAAAATAAAGCAAATATAGCATTAACACACAAAACTTTCATGGAAAAACATCTTGTATATTATATGTATGGTATATGCATCTTGTGTGTCTGATATTTTCCAGTAATGGCAAAGGTAAAGTATCTGAGCTTAAATTTTAATGTATAGGAAAACTTCTTGGTTTCTTTCATAAGCTAGAGCTGTACTTTGAAATCAAGAATTTCTGGTTGACACAAAATATTCTCCTGTCCTTTAGCAGCTTTTAACTCTGAGCCAAAAAAAAGAGAAAAAAAATCATTTACATCAGTCAGATTAGAAAGATAAGTTGAAGGTGAGATTTGTGCTGCTGCGATTGCTCCACGGTACAATGAAGACAACAGAAAAGCTTCCGTTTCCAGTAGACCTGTAATATATTTTGCATAACATAAACAAAACTACTTTTTTAGTCAGTCCTTTGTTAGGAGAGGCACTGCATTAAGGCAACTATGGCATTCATTTCTTCTTCTTTAGAAAGCTCTTCATAACACACCAGTTTGTACATATCCCGGTGTAAATCTGGGAAGAAGTTAAGTCATTATGAGGAACAAAGTGGCTTTTCCCTACTGTTTCAAAGACTAAAAGGAACTATATTACCAGTAAGAGAAAAAGCCCAACAGAGGAACTGAGAAACAGTCATCCAGTGAATCAGCAAATCACGCACAGCTGCAAGCAATGTTAATGGTAACCCAGGACAAAATATTCACAGTCGGTAGGACAACGAGCTACCATTGCAGTGGCCTGTCTGGTTTGGCAGGGAAGCAGAAGATTCTCTTCCTCAGATTTTTAATCTAACACTTTTAGAAGTATTAGATTCATTAGCAAAGAGAAGGCAAAGCAATGCGCAAGAGCAAATACTAGTTACAGAAATTGTATTTACTGTGTGTGTATATATGTACTTTTTCCTACCAGATAGGCCTTTTTTCCCCCTCAAAATTAGATTTGTGTTTGCATGGTATCTGCTTATACAGTAGTCAACCTTTCCTCACCCCAAGAACCTTTGAACCCGCTGGCAGGTATCAAATTTGATGTGCAGTGACAGTCTTATAAATATTCAATTCCTACAAGGTTGTGTGAACATCATCGAAGGAAAGAAGGGCAAGACAGTGCCCTCCGCGGGAGGAAAGCCCCCGGCATAACCTCCACAGCGGGCTCCCACTTGTCCAGTGAATCATTGTTCGTGCCTGAGCAGCAGTTAAGTTACCCAGCGAAGAGCTGGGGGTCAGGTAAGGGAATAGAGGAGGGAACAAGAGGAAAGGGAGAAGGCACAGCTGGGGTTTTAAAGTGGTGGGGGAAAGGGAGCGGATTGCAAAAGTGTAATACACAAACCCATAGGAAATCAAGCTTCGTTAGTTTTGCTGTGCACAGAGCAAATTGTTTACATTGGGCTGCTGCTAATATTGATGCCATTGAGTATGTGCAAAAACTTGATGACCTTGATCCTGTCATAAGCTCCGCTGCTACGCATTGGAGAGTGTGCACAACCCCGCTGACTCTGTAGTCCAGGCAGGAACTACAGACAATTTATGCAATTTAGCCACTGAACCTGCCATGAATTCTGCATTGGCCTGTCTTCATGGAGGGAGGGAAGCTTAACTGGCCAGAGCTGTGAGATGGATCTGCTTAGACCTCCTCTTACAGCAGGGTCCCCAGAAAAGACCAAACTTCTAAAACTTAAACAGCCCCTGCATGCACACACATTTTATTCTAAATAAAATCTAGAAATGTTAAAATAAAAATGCAAAATGACTGGGGCAGACAGAACAGTTAAAAATATGACATACACACCCACCTCCTCTGCCTACTATGTCCTGGCAGGACGGGTCCTTGCTTCCACACTTGGCTTCAGTAACACAAATGTATGCCTTCTATGCTGTATTCTGAGTGTACTAAATAACTATTGAGCCTAACATGTTTTTAATAACTGCAGGTATATGACTGAGGAACCGCAAACTGACCAGTTCTCTCTGATCCCTAGGAAGTTCCTTCTATCCTTTCTGAATGCAAGGGGTTGAGCAAATACTGGCATTCAAGCAAGAAATTATTTTCTGTCATTGTCCTTTACATCTGCAAAAAAACGCATAAAGGGTCAGACATCCATGTTTTCCTAATTACTAGTCAATAACTTGAGGTCAATGGGAATTTGAGTTCTCAGCTTTTGACTAAATTAAGTTTCTGAGAATAGCTTTTAAAGGAAATACAATACCACTGCACAGCAAAATATTCCCTGACTAAAACAAATTTTAATTGAGGTTCGGTATTCTACATATTGAAAGATTATTCAAGAAGATGACTTCTGATTTTACACAGCATTATATATTCTTCTCTTTTAATCCAAGGACTAGCTCTCATCAATTATATGGCTAAAAAAATGGTGGTAACTCTCAGCAGTTTTTAACAGAACTGGGTTTTTTTGAATCAGATACAAGCACAGTCATATCATCTTATCTCCCTAATTAAATTCAGGTCTTCTACAATGTAGCTTTGTAAACCTAAACCAAGACCAAGGCAGGCATTTTTACTTAGTACATGCCAACGTGACTTGATGAAAACTACTTGAGTGACACAAGCAGTGAAATAATCTTTTGTACTGAGGGACACATTGCACGAAATTCAGGCTAAGGCTAACTGCTGGCTTCAGAGGCCTCATATCTAACTCTCTCTAGGGCTGAATTTGCCTCATCATAAATAGGAGCAGTAAATGTCACTTTTCATACAGAAGGGAGTCACAGCGTAAGCCAAGCTATCTAACCTCTTTCTCCAGAAAGCAGACTGATCTTTTTTATTTTGTATCTCATCTCGGGACCTCCAGCATAACTGATCGGTTAATCTGTTTTAACTTCTTGGTTAATATCAGAACATCCAAGCGATACTGGTAGTTGAATTCAGTTTCACGGTGAATTTCAAACGGTCCCCCCTCCCCAAAGGGTGAAAACAATGAGCAATTTACTGATGCCCTTTCCAAATTCTTGAGATGATATTCCTTACTATGAAGAACAAAGGACCTTAGTACTTAAGTGTCAGTAGGAGGATTGCCATAGACTTCAGTTACACTGAGATTCAAAGCAGCATCTCTGATCAAAAATGATCGTGAAATAAATGGAACCTTTTTAGACAAATAGAAGCACTCATCTGTTTAAAATGTGTTTAGGACAGGTAACCTATGTTGTCAGTCATGCCACGGAATAGTAATAGCAGCTTTAATGTTCTCTGATAATATTAGAGAATAAAGTAATGTTTCCATTTTTGTATTCAGATTTCTGGCTGGAAATAAAAATCATTAGTAACATATAAGAAATGTTTTAGATGTTTTCTTTTTAGGGCTATCAGTGCAATGTGAGATAAAGACTTCATGTAATGGTACAAATTGTTTCAGAAATATTGTACACAGCTATTCACCTGTTTCCTACAATATCCCGATAATCACAATGTATTTGAGAAAGGACTTAACATACTGTAGTATTCTCAGTGGAAAGCTTCAGAACATCTGTTTATTTCAGAGTCTGAAGTTGAAGATAAAAATAAGACAAGCAAAAACTCAGAAGATATTAATAGTTCCATACTTACTGAGCTCATTAATAAATTAATTGGATCCCTCCCCAGCAATATTTCTTTTCCAAACCTGGAAACTAAATTGTTGACAGCAAAAAAAAAACAACATATGTTTCGTTTTCAACAGAATGTTAATTTAGGTCTGAAGAACCTGATTCTGCAGTGTGTATTGGCCTAAACGTCTATTAAAACCAATGAGAGCTGGAGACACAGTTCAAGCAAAGACCAGGTCCTACATCAGTGGTATGACATTGTATTTGGCAAAGACTGAGAATGTTTAGCTCATGTCAAGCTAGTTGCCGTGATACAGCTACTGTGAAACCTAGCCGGGTTTCAGAAAGCAGCTTCCCTTCAAAACAGAAACACATCGTAGAGAAAGTTTGTCCCTTCCATTTAATGTCTTATTTTACCCACACTCACCAAATCAGCCTTCTCACAGTCACTCTAACAGAATTAGATAGTTGGAAGATAAGAAAATGGACCTCAGCTGTATGTATATGGCTGGAGGAATAATACCACTGCCAGGTAACAGGTTTCAGTGCAGGACAACTACTTGTTCTCCCAAAGTCTATTTGGAAGTGTCATCAGGATCTAAATGACCTTACAAAAGGGAGTACTCAAACAGAAACAAAAAGATATTAGACTGTTTCCCAGTTTTGGTTTTTTCATTGCCTTGTTGGACAAGGACGAGGTTTCAACCATATGCTAAGACTCTTCACTAAAGTTAACGCGTTCTGGAGGCAAAGTGGAAAAGGGGAGCAAACTTGATGAATGCTACCAGTTCAGGGTACACGAGTACTGCCAGAAAAATCACAGTGTAAAAGTTATACAGTCTGATTTAGTGGCTCTAGAGTGTTTAAAAGAGTAATCACCTCTTGTGTTTTAGCCTCACAGAAAGGAACGGCAAGGTGATGCCTTCTCATGTCATTGAACTGTGAGCTCCCGGAGATGGGGCTTGTGACCAAAAGTGCCACCTGATTCCACCTGGCTGTTCCCTGCCACTGCACGAGGAGCATGGGTTCCTCTGCTGCAGTTAATAAAGCATTTCAAAGTGAGTACTTCCACTCTCGGAGACACCTGAAATCTCAATCCACATCTAAATTTTTCAGTTACCCTTTTACAAGATTTCCATTCTTTTTGTCTCTTGCAGATTGTGATCTATTTATAACAGCTCAGCTATTTCTAAACCTTAAGCAGACAGAAAATTGATGCGTCATTGTAAGGATATGCCTTTGAAATGGTTGGGTGGGAAAAGAAAAAAAAACACAGGAAGGTGACAAAAGCAGAAAAAATAATAACTTTGTCTATGTAAAAGTATTAACATTTCTTACCTTTTTTTCTATGCTGTACCTCACGACTTCCTAAATCAGCACATCAACTATGAATTCTAAGCACCTATGCTTTTTAAAGTAATTTCCTAATTCCTTTTCTTCTTTCCCCTCTCTTCCCCCTGTTCTATTAATAGTTGAGAAAAGGTCTGTTGCCTGCAGGGTTGGACAATTTTATCTGCTTTTAGGATG
The DNA here is from genome assembly GCF_964195595.1 of Calonectris borealis. Taxonomy (NCBI): domain Eukaryota; kingdom Metazoa; phylum Chordata; class Aves; order Procellariiformes; family Procellariidae; genus Calonectris; species Calonectris borealis. Next base: position 35,286,651 of record NC_134317.1, read on the forward strand.
TACAACCTAGCTCCCTGAGGATTTTTTATATTGCTACAGCGTGCTGTTAACTGTTTATTACCAGAAGGTTCAAAATTGTCAAAGTACTTAGGAGGGAAAAAAAAAGAAAGATTGTAAGTGCAAAATCAATTGCAAAGGAAGAAGGAATTCTATTTTAGCATAATATATGGATTTTTTTTCACACGGAGAGAAGTTCAGACATGGATCCCATATGAATTATAGGAAAAAAGCAGTATGGTCTCCTCATTTCAAAAAGAATATATTAGAGTTGGAAAAGGTTCAGAGAAAGATGCTCAAAAGTTTGGAATGACTTCTCTGCCTGGAACAGCTGACTAGCCTAGTCAGGAAAAGCCTTTCCAGTCAGGAAAAGAGGCAACTTAGCAGGGATATAGCAGATTTTCAAAGTCATGAATTGGAGAAAGCAGGTTAATTTACTCTTTCTTCTCATACATGGATTAGGGCACATCAAGTGAAGCTGGTAGGAAACATATCCAAAGCTTGCAAAGATACTGTGGATGCTAAAAGTTTGTCAAGTTCCAGGGGAGGCTGGACAAACGCATGGAAGAGAAATCCCCAGGTTACTAGACAGAAAAAAAATGCCACCACATCCAACTCAGGAGTGGCCTGAGCTGAAAACAGAGTGTGAGTCATGTTTGCCCTGTTCTTACTTTTCCCTATGCAGCCCCTCAGTTTCTGGGAGACAGTGCCCTGGGCTAGACAGTCCTTCAGTCTGACTGAGCATGGTTGTTTTTATGTCTTTTTGTTTCCAAGAGCTGTAATTTTCTGGGGAACAATTAAAAGGCATTAGAATAACAACAAATCAACAGTTCTCAAACATTTTGTACCACAGTTTATTTTCTCTTCAGTTTTTCAAAATATCGCGCATTCTTATAATTAAATGTTTCAAGTAAACACTAGATCTGTTTTTGCAGATCACCTTTGGGCCACTGATGGTTTCATGGACCCTCAAAGTTCCCTAGGCCAGCATGCAAGAAGTGCTACTAACCCTCATGCTTTGCCTTAAACAATAGCTTATAAATGTACTGAGTTAGGAAGGCATTTTTCCTATTCTGCAGAGCCATTCTAATGTACTTAAACCAGTAGCGTTTCCTACTAGTGCAGATCCATCAGTATACAAGTGACAGAAGGAGAAGCCAGAGCAAGCTATCAGCAGCCGGCTCCTTCTTGACACCAGTCATATCTAAGTCAGAAAAGCAGTAGTCAAATGTTCCTTGTGTCTTCCATAGCCTTGGCCACTGATAGCAGCAACAGCAAGCAATGTTAAGGAAAGCCTAAGGTCTCAGTTCCTTCTTTCTTTGTAGTGTGCATGCTGAATAATATCACTACAAGGAGTGCAAATGCCATCAGCTCTGAACTGTAGGTGTTTTTATTATTCAGGTTGTAGTGGAATAAAAAAGTTAAACAATTACCCTAAACACTATGGAGGACAATTGTGAATCAGCCGTCCTGATGCCTAAAAACCCTTCAGAGAGCACTCTCAGAAATAAGACTTCTAATCTTGAAAATTCTCTGGTAAACTGGGTTATTTATAATTTCCTTTGGCAAGAATGAAAATGTGTATGGACATAAATGTACATGACACATAGGTTATGTGTCTACCTTGTATGTCTCTCTTACTTTCTAAATTAATAATTTAAGCATTAACTACCATTCCAAATAGTAATACTGGAGAAGAATTTTAAAGACCCCAAACTGCAATATATTTTAAATTTTGACCCAACAGCACCAAATTTTAAGTAAATGCAGTATCACTAAAATAGAAAGCAGTAATTGGTTTACAAAACCTGTCTTATCTTATCCACCTTTAGATTTATTAGCTAAAGAAAACTGGTAAACCTTTGGACTGGGTGGGGGTGATCTTGCAACAACAGTGGCTGAACAAATATACATGGTTTATACACAAAAGGCTCAAAAGGAGGAAACGGGTATTGGAAGGTTGGCTACTAATTAACTCAGGCCTATCGGAAACAGAGACAGAAAATGAACTAAACTACAGTTTGAACTCTATAGAGTTGTACTTTCATTTAGCTATTTACTGAACTGAAGCACTTTAAAAACATGGTTAAGCTGTAGTTTTTTATGAGATATGTAAATACTGCCCACATTCTACATGTTAGATAGGTGTGAAAGATTAACACAGATCTACAAACAGTTCCCCTTTCTGGACAAGAAAGGCGAAGGTTTTGCAGCATGGGTCACCAAAATCTTTGACAAAAAGTTTCCCGGTATTTAAGAGGAAGTGACATCTTCTAGGGAGGATGTTTTCCTTCACCCTCTAGAAATAACTCCACATATTCCTGAGAGATCTGCTTCTGGTTGTTATTATGCAGTGACAAAGGCACAATCCGTTGTTGCAGTCATTTTGTAGTGAGTAATTATGTTACCTACAAGCATTATGACTGCTTATTGTGAGTAATTAACAAAAGCAAACGAATTACTGTGAAACACAGAGCTGACTACTTGTGCAAATACCCTACAAACCTCTTGAAATTGCATACCGGAGGACCTGACAGAATTTTGGGCTTTTTACTTCTGTAAATACTAGGCTTTTTTTACTTAAAAAGTGAAGAAGGTGGGAAATTCTCAGATAGGTGGGAAGTTTCCTCAGAAGAAAAGATAATTGAAATACTCCTGAGGAAAGGAGTGTGGCTGAGTGAGCGCATTTTAATACAGCATGGATTTGTTTGTCCTGTGCTAAAAAAAAATCCTCATTTCCTTCTGTAGAGCTGGGTAACAGCTGATAGATGGCAGCATCACAGGCTTGCGTGTGAAGCAGTGGTCAGATTATTTGTTTAGAAAGAAAAAGCGTGCATCCCTTCTGTTTATAACAGATACGTTATAACTGTTTACAGAATAGCTTTTCTTTTTTTTTTTTTTTTTAAAAGTGGAAAATATATTCCATGTGTTGATTTGTAAAGCAACACAGAAATTCAAAGCACGTGGTATCTGAATCCTTTTCCTCTGGATCCCATAATCCTGGGTCATTGTGCTATGTGGCATTTGCTGGTATATGCACTGCAAACATATAGATAAACTATAGTTTTGCTTTAGCTAAATAATAGGAGCTATCTTTTGTGCAATGACAGGATGCCATTTGTTACCACCAGTGTAAAGCATCTTACTGTTTCAACTATAAAGTTAATGTTGATATTACAATGAGACAGTAAAGGTCGCTTTCTTCACTTTACAGAAGTGAAAACTAAAGCAGAATAGTGAAAAAGCTACAAACTTATTTCTCAATGTCTGCTGCTTCTGACTGTTTAAAGAATGTTGAAAATTGCATGTTGCTATTGTAATTAAGATGACAGACAGCTGTACCTGCAAAATTCAGCTGTCTCTTACTGGGAAGAAACTAGTCAATGGTGAATGTTCCAAAAGGTTCACAAAAGCTACAGGGATGCTAGTGATGGCACAGGAAAAGGAATGCACGGTCCAAATGTGTGGCATGATTCTCCTGCTCAGTCATGGGGAAAAAAAAGACTTCCATTAACATTTCAGATTGAACATGGATTTTTCTTTCTTTTTTTTTTTTAACATAAAGTCTCTGCTTTCTTAGAAAATTGTTTAAATTTAGCATAAAACAAACAAACGATGTTTCTTCTTGGTGCTGTCGATTTAAAGCCCTCGAAACACACAAACAAGCATGTTTAGAGAGGAGACATTGCTTTATTCTCCGCAGGGTGCAAGGTGGATATTTTCCACATATCAAGCACACTGCCACAAACTCCAGGCTCTCCTTTATAGTACAAAATTAGCAAAACCACGCCTAAAGCCATGCCTAACTCATACATATTCATGAGATTGTGTAAGCGTTACTTCTTCTCTTCCTTGGCATTCTTCCCAGTCCTTCTGCGCTTGCGCGGGGGTCTCCGGTGGTCATAGGTGGTCGTTTGGGAAGGTGCCCCCTTCTCATTTTGAAGCAAAGTTCTGATTTAGGGCACAGGTTTGCTGCTTTATTAGGAACAACCCTGGCAACCATTCAAGTCTTATTAAAACAGTCTTTGAAATACAGCCTTTTCTATATGTTCAGGTCATCTTGACACTGCTTATCTCAGGGACTAAGGATGATGTATTCCAGGAAGGTTTGGGAGGAACGAAGAGCTACATCCTTGATAAGAGAATGACAATTCATCGCACTCCTTGGAAGTAGTGACGAACGTTAACCTAAGAGTACATATTGTTTAAGCTTATAACTGTCTTACACTTTATTTACATAATTTCCAACGCTTCATTGGTGCTGGCCAGAACCTTCTCTTCTTTAATTTTCTTTTTAGGCTACAAATGTCAATAAAATCACTTTTCAAAGTATGTTAAATTTATGAAATAATGTCTCAGGCTAATTCTACATGATGCTACGTCTCCTAGGCAGAAGCACAGCTTTTAATTCAAGCAACAGATTTGTGTGCTTTAATATCTTGGCAGGTCCCAGATTGAAACCCTGCTGTTAACTCCTGCAGTTAACCATACAATAAAGCATCTTCTCACTCCTAGAGCCTGAAGAAGTGCTCTTAGCAACAGTTCTATAAGGTAGTGCCTGCATTTTTCTTGGCAGACAGAGGTGTGTCAAAGTATGACTAAATCACACTGTGTTGCATGTTATTTCTGAAATAATTATATATTCCCCTATACTGCTCTTAGCAGCATGAACCTCCGTTCCAGCCTGCTATCGCAGAGACAGAGAAAGAGCAAGAGAGAAGGAAGGACTGTCCACATCTGGCCAGGAGAACCAGTGGCATCATGTAATCCATGGGGCAGGTGAAAGATTGAGATTACAGAGAGGAGCTAATGATACTAGAGACCACGTATTTCCTTATGAACAACTTAGATCTATATTGTGCCCTGCCATGGCTGCCACTGCCTTTCTTCACTGAGCAGAATATCCCTGGGGAAGAACATCCACTGAATGAGGGCTCCAGGAACCAAGTACTCTGACCCTGTCATTTCCATTGCAAGTTTGTTTATGATCCAGGATGACCATATTTCTTTTTTAAAAAAACAAACAAACACTTTCCCTTCTGACTTGCTACACATCCTTTCCACCAGGTGAATAATTATAGACAGAGCTGGTAAATTGAGTTGCCCTGAAGCTAGCCTTTGCTCACAATTACCCCATATTGGAGGCTGGTAATTTATACTTACAAACAGAATGTATCTGCAGCAATAGATGATAAAGGCTTATTTTTTAATACCTTAAAGGCCTCTATTTATTCTGCTGACCTATTTTTTTTCCTCCTTTTTAAGTTCTCCAATCTGCTCTGCTGTCCTTTGCATCATTTGTGGCATTAAATGAGGTATCTTTCCCTAGGCAGTGTTCTTCAAAGGCATTACTTTATGAACAGTTTTAGTTATACTCAAGAATTAAATAAAATAGAAAGAAATTTTGAAAAATATTCTTATATTGACTTTTAAAATCAAATGTAGATCTTTTCAAGTTAAGATTAATACCTGTGTGAGATGTCAGATGAGTAACGTGGAAAGGTTTGAATACACACACATCCATTTAATAAAATACTGACTGTCACGCTGTCGGCCAAACTGCCCTGCTGAAGAGCCTCACTTAAATTTAGAGCAACAAATTCTTAAAATAAACATCTGAGGTATTCTCTGTACTCATCAAATCCCCGGACTGTCAGAAAGCTACTAATTAGCATCAAATGCTTTTGTGCTTAATTCACTATGATTTTGACTGAAACAAAATGAGGTAACTAAGTGTTCACTACAACCCCTGAGAAGGAAAGGTTTGGTACCAGATGGATCAAGACCAAAGCGTGTGACATTCCAGCTGAACAACAGATAAAACGGGGAGGCCAACAGGGCCAACAGCCCTCACATACAGGGCTGAGCTCCTAAAATAGGTTTTTAATAATTCCAAATGTTTGGGATTTTTTTTTACTGCTTCTTGAATAATATCATTCCACCACAATAGATCATACGAGGAAAATTTCAGGCTAACAGTAGTTGGCAAGATAAGCATATAATCTGCATTTAAAATCTGATGTACATTCATTGATATAAAAGGTATGAAAAGCACTACCTTTAAAGTTAACTGAAACAATGCTAAATGTGAGATAGAATTACAAGCGGGCCAATAGTGCTTCAAAATGCAACTGACAAAGGAATTATTGCAATGTTTTAAATCAGTCAAGTGACATGAACTTACTATTTGGAATATTGTTCCTCCTCAGGGTAGGTATGTAATTCCAGTAGATTATAATTATGAGTTACATAAGATTCAGTGAAAAGTTATAAGGATGTATTTAAAATATTAATCACTATTCAGAAATAAGACTTTTAAAACATCAGGATAATTAGTTCCATTAGGTAACTTCTCCATTGATACTGCTCTAGCTCCTTGCTAACATAAGTCCATCAGCTGATCTTTATGTCATGTCACATGCAAATGTCTTAATTAGGCTTATTCATAACTTCCTTTGTTTCTGAGCTGATCAGTGTCAGGAATCATGCTTGCATTTTTCATTCCTACTCTAGCGTAAAATCTTCAGAGCTACAGGAGGTAGGCTGGCGGGGGGGAGGCACTGAAGTCAGCGAGCCCAGTTCCCTACTGCATTGTATCTGTGCGGTCCTGGTCTGTGAAACGGGTCTGGCAAACCGCTATGCCTTGACTGGAAGGCAAGTTGCCTCGTGACAGGATTTCGCACTCCAGTGTGCACTCCTCTTCCATGAAGAAAGTTACTTCACAGGGCTAAGACCATTCAAATATCAAGTTTGAGGTTTCTACTCACTAGGAGAAAATTACATGCCCTCTGCAATATTAAAAAAAAAACTCCTATGCTTTGAGAGTCAAATTTCATTGATTGGCTGTTATTGCATCTCTCTGAATCATTACAGACCACATCCTGATATAAGATTCTGCATCAGTAATATATATGGAAAGTCTGATGCTGGTGAGAAATTTAGTCAAAATAAATTTATGGGTAGAGTTTTGGATTGAGAAGAATGCATGTAACTAACTCAAGTTAGGACAAATTTGATTAGGATTACATATTGTAAAACTTGTATTCCAGGTAGCTAAGTCAAACCAAGTCAGAACCTGAAAGCTGTTCTGTACCCTTGGTTCTTGGAGTCGATCAGAGATATTCCCTACAAAACAGCAGTACCACTTTGCACTTTATACCACTAGTCTTACAAGTTCTGTTTTCCTATACTAGTTTCACCGCTATTTTCATGTAATACAAGCAAAGCACCTCAAATAACATCCTGTTAACATAAATAAGCTTGAATTTAATTCCTTATAGAAGCACAAATTTAGAGTAAAACTTGAATTAACTGATATTCTGGGACAGTGCTATTTCAAGAGGTCCAACAGGGATGGTATTTCGAAATACAGACCCACACTGTGTGAAAACCACATGCCTTTTTCTCTTCCTACATACAGGCAGCTCTGACTTTCAGAGAAAAAGCACATGTATCGTGAGCAGAACAAGAGACATGATGACACAACGGCATGCAATACAAGTATTATTTGCTAAGCAGATTCCTGAAGTCTTATAGGCAAGCTTCCCCCAGTGAGGAATGCTGGCTGCCACTGTACCATCACTTGCACTACCAGGGAAAAAGAAACTCAAGTTTCATTATTTCCAGACCTGGGAAACTCAACTTTAAGAACTAACTATACACTCAAAGACACTCTCAGCAGTAAGATATCATTGCGGGATTTTTTTGGTCCATTAGAGGTAACTGTCCTACCAACAGAAAATTCACTTTCCTCTGGCCCCATTCCCACACACACTCCCTACAGCTATTTCCACCCACACTACAGCTCTTTTTAACTGTGTTTAAAAAGCTGAGAGAGAGAGAAATGTACTGCTGCTGCTAGTGCTCCTCCTCCTCAGGTGGGCGGGTTGGTAGCTGGTCAGTTTTCTGCAGCATTTCTCATTGCTGGATGCGTGGGAGGCCGAGAGCAGGAAGGGAAGGAAGCGGTCCTCTTAGGAGGGGAGGCATATCAAAGCAAGTGGGAAGCAAATAGCCCCTTCCCACCTGCACATGTGCAATTATATGCAAATGAAAAACGAACACAATAGATCTGCAAGCAGAGCTTTCCAAGCTATGGTCCTAAAAGGTATCAAACAGCTTGGGCCTCAAAGCCACATTCAGGGGTGACCAGATCTCTAGGAAGATAGCATTTTTCACCCACGAAGAACGGACCCGTGGGGAGGGAAGGGGGAAGGGAAGAGGGCGTTCCTTGCAGCTATGGTTTTGTACGTAGGTGGAGGGTGGTTCGAGGGGAGGAGTGACAGATTGCTTGTGGCAGCAGGGAAGAAAGACGTAGGAGGGTGTTTGCCTAGGGTCCCGTCTAACCTAGGGGGTACTAGCAGGGTGAATGCAGCGCAAGTGGTGTGTCTAAGCTGGGGCGGTGGGAGGGGAGGAACCCACTGGTGGATGGACCTTGCTTGGGGCCTCTCTCCTGGCCTCATCAACACGGCAGCGGCTGCAGCAGCACCCAGCCACCCCCACACTTTCCCTGGTGCCCTCTGAGGCCAAAAGAAAATGGAAACTACTTCACTCACACAGTTTCATTATGGACTTGCTTTCATCCTTTTCCAAACACTTCTAGTTCCCCACTGATAAGATGCAAATTAACTGATTTAAAAAAAAAAAAAAGGAAAAAAGGAAAAAAAAAGTTGTGGTTTTTTTTTCCTTCTTGCACATTTTCTTGTTACAGGAGAAATTCGCTACTGCATGCCCTCATCCCAGCCCCATGACTTCAGATGTTATACAGATGCATTATCTGAAAAGTCTCTGACTAAAAGCCCTGGGGAAGGCACTCTGTTCCCATGGGATTACTCACATTACAGATAAAAGCAAAAATTTGCTTCTCCGTATTACATACGTTTCCTGTGTTTCAGTCTTTCCCTGGGCTAGCTTATTGTTAGAGAGTTGAGAAACAGATTCGTTTTCCACTTATTTTAAGTCTACTTCTACCCTCACTGACGTCAATGGAAGACTCTCCACTGCAGTACTAGGTGTCCACGTTGGCACAAGGAAATTTGAACCTGTGTCATCTGTGGAGGTGTTTTAGAATATTGTCAACTGAGACTGGACTAAGAAAAAACAATTTGAGGATTGCTTGTCAGTACAGTAATAACCAGTTAGCAGGGATGAACTGGAAATTTTCCCATTCTATTCCTCAAGCCTTCACAGACTCATTTTTCCTTACCTTCATACACTGTAAGGATGCACTTATGACCCACATATAGAGAAATTAGATGCTAGCTGTTAGACCAGCAGAGGAAAAGATTAAATTTATAGCAAGCCTGGACACAGCAGCACGGGACATGATGAAGTACTTGTACCATTTATTATCTGGTCTTGGTGAACTACACTGGGAGCTCTCAGAGGCAAGTAAGTGAGATGTACAAATTAATGATTAATTAGAGGTATATAGGTGGCATACAGAGCGCAGCTGAGCAGCTCTTGGAATTCTTCTTGGGAGCAAGAGCTCCCACATGCTGAAGTTATATGTTTTTCTGGAAAAGAAACCAAAAAAGCCCAGAAACAAACCCCAAAAACATCTGCTCAACTCTAAAGTCCTCCTACAGTCTGCAATTTGTTTTCTCTTTCCAAACCTGCTGAACACACTGCCAGGAAATTTCTCCAAGGGGAGGAATTACAACCTGCTTGTCCTTCTGGCTATTGCACTTATACTCCCTGAGTTCCTGGCTTGGTTACTAGGGGTGCTGCTCACCCCCAGTATATCCAGTCTCCTGCAGTCTCTCTCTCTCCTCTTTGCTAGTAGTAATATCATCCATAACTCCCAGGTTAAAGGTTATCTCATTCCGCTTATCCTCATGCAACTCCATTATTTTCACTCTTTTTCCTGTTTCTACTATAGAAGTCTTTTATTTACTTTTTAGAAAACATTTTCACTTTGATATTCCACTCTGCAGAAAATGGGGTGTGCAGGAAGACTATTAAAAAACCAGGATGATATCTGAGTTACTTTTTGGACTGGCTTTCAGTCACTAAATGGCTGTCTGTGAGAAAATTACAAGTTTCTAACACCTCCGCTCCCCCCCCCCCCCCCAAAAAAAAAATCCCACACCACCATAGGTAAATTCAAGCCACCACCAGCATGTTTTAAAATGAAGTAGAATGCTAGGCTCAAGGAAGATGGCTCTTCTGTCTCCACCCCTTCTTCTTGAAACCAATTTAAAAAAAAAAAAAAAAGAATTTAAACATTAAGCATAAATTCAGTGTCAGCGCTGTGGAAAGAAATCAGTAGCTGTTGCAAGACAATGCTTGCTGTTACTTCATTGTTTACAAATGAGCAGGCCCCACTCATTCTAAATCAGACATACAGCTGGAAGACAACAAAGAAAGGATCTACACCATTATTTATACGAAGCTGGGGGGGAATAGATGGGGGGGAACAGATTAAAATCAGCATAAGTAAAAGATGAATCAGACCATTGACTTCTATTTTGGACTCTAGAAACAGACATCCTATGTAATCAGGTCCTGATCACAGCCTTGCTGATGTGCCCCATGTGCAGGTGGAATTTATTAAGAGATTTCCAGGGGTTTCAAACAGCCTCCACCTGCTCTTACCCAAGGTTAGCTTCCACACACTTATTTCTTCATTTCCACGACGATACTGACAAAAAGATTACCCTGCAGAAAGGTTCAGTTCCTATTTTTCTGTGAAATGTACAGACTTTCAGACATAGGATATCAAGTATAAAAATGTTACCTGCTTATCAAACTCCCCATAATTTGGTTATGCCTGGATGAGATATGCAGTTATCTCATCCTCAAAAATGATTTTTAAAATATAAATCTAGGTAAGGGTTCAGATTTGGCAACTGTGATAAACTGGTGTCATTTAGACTGGTTTAGATGTAATTGCATGGTACTTGCTGTAAAACAGCATATAGGGCTGTATATACTCAAGATGACACTAATAGGCTGCATCTTTGACGATCATCTAATCTGTAGGCAAAAGTTCGAATAGTCTGGATTGCCTAATGAATTCTGCAATTAATTAGCTCGCAGTAGGCAGTCTCCCAATGCCTGCAAAAGCACCTCATGTCCTGTTCTCAGTTATTTTTTGTTCACAGTGTACAAGACTGAAAACAGAGACTGCATAATACAGAAATGTTCTGTGTCTTTTTTTGTGCCCATTTAGTTTGATTACAATTTTTACAACCAAATTTAATATATCCTGAGAGTTACTGCAACGGAAATGCCAATACAGATGATGCTGCTATAAGCAAGGGCTGAATCATTTCTTGAAATGAAGAGCAAGGTTGCCCTCTGGGGACTTCTCTAGAAGTGCTTCCGAGACCTGGGATTTTTTTTGTTCCAGCAAAATAATTTTGCTACAAGGTTTTAAGATTTTTTTTTTTTTTTAATACAAATGTGAATCAGGACAGCCAGTGCTAAGAACGTGCTACACCGAGAGATGAAGAAGCTACATTTCTACCTAATGCACTGTATTGTCATTTACTCCATGGTTCATCACAATTTTCAGTATCAGTCTCATGCTGGTATGTGTCAGCCTAAAAAAAACTGCTCTGATGCAGTTACTGAAATAAAAGTGAATTTAGTATTATGGACTCCTACTATGATGTCCATAAATTCTCAGATGCCTTCATCTTCTATTTTATAAAAAATGGCAATTTTCCTGGTTGCAATTTCTGAGTCTATTTACGCTGAACACATGCTGTGTTTGAGCTTACAGTTGTTTCCCTAGCTGTATCGGGGCAGTAACCATGTTAGCTGATTACCTTCCAGGATAACCAGTTTTTGGTGGGATGTTACATTAGAGCAGCTCCTTAATCCCGGCTCACTAATCAGTGTCAGTAGCTAAGAGGGCAGCACAGGTGTGGCAGCAGGCGTGAAGGATGAGACACAGGGAGGTCAGAAATTAAGAAACTGGTTTTGCTGCTGAAAACAATACATTGTCAAAATGCAGTTTCAGTCCACAAAGTTCGACTCTGAAGGTAATTTGGAACGCAGCTTTCCCTGCTTCGCGCAGCAACCACCATGGTTTATGTTATTGCTACATACGGCGCCATTTGCTTCACCGAGGAAGGAACAGCCCCTCCTCATGTTCTCACACCTCCTGGCCTAATCCAGGACCCCTTTGGCCCAGATCCTGTCAAAGTAAGGAAAACCCTTCATGCAACTACCGAGCAAGGGGCCTGCCAGCTTTGCTTACAAACCCCATGCCGTCGCCCGGCTGACCTTCTGCCTCTGTTATTCGCTACGTTGACTGGAAAAGGGCTGGTCGGGGGTGGGGGGAACGGGCGGGCGGCCGGCCGGCAGGCCGCCTCCGGGCCCCCGCCGCTCGCCCTCCCGCCCTCCGAGGGGGGAGAGCGAGCGGCGGGGGGGCGGGAGGCAGGCGGCCGGCCGGCCCTCCGAGCCGCCCGGGAGCGAGGGGCCCGGACGAGGCGGCACCCCGCGGCAGAGTGAGGGGAGTTGAGAGGAACGGAGCCCGGCCCGCCGACCGCTCCCCCGCGCATGCGCCCTACCCCACCCGCGCCGGCTCACACCCCGGCGTACCGGTTACCCGATGACGGCGATCGACCGCGCCGGCTGCCGACATGGCGGCCCGGGTGCTGAGGCCGCTGCCCAGGTAACGGGGAAGCGGCGGTGGCCGCCCTGAGGGGCGGCGAAGCTTCTCCCGCGCACCCCCCTGAGGGGCTTTAAATGGCGCCGGGCCGGCCGCGCCTGCAGCTTTGCGGTTGCCTTGCGGCAGGGAGCGATGAGTCTGGGAAGGCCTCTAATGCCGGGGAGTGTAACCCCCTGAACTAGTATAAAATATAATTTAGGCCTAGATTAGCTTTCCCACTCTAAAACGAGCATGTACTTAAAAACTACCTTAGGACGCCGGGATGTTAGCACGGAACATGTTAATTGGCCGTGTTCTGTGCTCTTAAGTAGCTGAAGGATAAAGTTGCCTGTTAATGTTGATGCAAGCCAGGTGTTTGAAGTCCAGCAAATGCCGTTGTTACCTGTCTTCCTCAATAGAGTACAGTAACAATTAATAAATGACAGCCTCATTACTTAAATTGAGTAGCATGTTCACAAAACATCGCAGCATGGGTATCTCCTTTGAGCCTTGTTCAAGCTGTTACACAAACCCTATGTAAAAGTACATACACGCAGGGACATGAGGGCAGGTTTGGTGTAACGGAAGCTTTGGAAATGCACTAGTTTTTGACAAGACCATTTTAAAAAAATGCTAGTATTTATATGTCCAGTAAAAGGCTGTAAATCTTTCAGAGACACACACTGCTAAGTATCAAACATATCCCCCAGACTCTTAATCTTATTATTTCCAGGTTCTCCTTCTAACTTGAAATTGAACACACAGAAAACGTTAGTAGTTGGCATTGGTATCTGCTATCTATTTACTAGTAAGCAAAGAAGTTTCCAACTGTTTTGATATCAAAACTGTACTCTAATTTTACTTGATTTTGAAAAGGAGAATGTAAAACAATTGTGTTGAGAAATTTTTCTTGACAAAGCTTTGCTTAACTCGGCAGTCATACATTTGGGGATTATGTAGCTGGTTTATGGTTTTAGCTATCTTTTTATTATTTCTTTTTCAGGCTGAAGCCATTTAACAGACTGCAAGTAATATTACAACATTTGGTAAGAACAGCATCTTGTTTGACTTGAGTTGGAAGCTTTTAGTACTCTTAACTCCCCTGAGACAGACAGTACATGCAGCTTCTAATGTGTCTGCTCACATCATTTATTGCTCAAGCATAACATTGCCCACATCTTTGAGCACTTTGTTACAAGTTTTTATTATACTGTAAGTTAAAGTTTCATTATTTTGGCCTTACCTGCTTTTACAGTTAGTTTCTATGATAGCTTCCGTATATTCCTTAAATATCATTCAACTGAGAGTTTTAAATCAATTGTGAAAATAGTTTAGTGATTTGTTCTCTACTGTTAAAAGTTATTTACAGACAAAGCAATTTGGTTTTGTGGTGTGAAACTGCCAGTAGGGACACATGGAACTGTCATTGTTATAATTGTTGTAGGTATTTTCAGAATGTCAAGTCTTAAAGAACCATGGTTTTGTGTTTTCTTTTTTTTTTTTTTTAAATGAACTCAAATGTCATTGTCAAAGAGTGTGTGGCTCAAAAACTTGGCTGAGGGTTATTACTCTGAAGGACTCATAAAATGGTTTCAAAAGAACTGTTTAGGAAATGCAAATAAATATTGAAGTACAGTGGGAAAGACTTAGCATACAATTCCAAAACACATGTTTTATGATTTTAAATAGTGCATTTTAAGAATATATTTCCATAAACACTCTTGTAAGTATGTTACTCAAGGTATCTAACTGATGACATTTGCTTTATTTATTTGTTTTTGCATGTACAGAAAATGTCTAAGCATACAGATTCAACAGGTGAAGTGTTGTTGGAAAAGAGAGGAGGTGCAGGAATAATAACTTTGAATAGACCCAAGGCTCTCAATGCACTAAATCTTTCTATGATCCAACAAATTTATCCACAAATAAAGGTTAGTAGCTCCGCTTCTACCCCATCCGCTATACATACGTTATCCGAAACCAGTTTTAAAATTCAGTCTGACACTTCTTGGTGTACTGATTTAAAGAATGAAAGTCTGTGTGAGTGCGTTGGCCAATGAGCTCAGATTTATAGGATGGGAAAAAACAGACGGTTTCAAGCAAGTTTGACGTTCTTCTCTTTCTAAGAAACAAGCTGTCAGACAAAGTTAAATTTAGCATCCGAATAGATAAGAGACACCCATTTAAAACCAGGACTGAATTAAAAGCAAGCAGTGTTTAGAGTTTATATGTTCCTTTTGGCAACACCCAGCTGGTCAGTCGGCATGCACGAATTCCAAGCTATACGGTGGTGTTGCCTCTTGATCGGGTGCATGTTTTGTGGGGAGGTGCACGGCTGAAAGTCATTAAGAAGCAACGTGCTGTCAGTGTCAATCTGTAAAGAACAACTTTATGGATTTGCTAGTGAAGTAATGTGAAATTTTAAGCATGCAAATAGTCCTTTTTAATTTAATGATATTATTTATCATATGCACAAAGTCAAACTTATAAGATACCAGTATTTGTTGGATAGTTGCCCACCTTTTGGTATTTTGGTGGATGGTTGTGTTGCAAATTTATGCATTCTTTGAAGAACATTTAAAGAAAAAAATACTTATTCTGTAGTGCTGAGTACCAGGCTTTATTTGAAGCACAACCTTAAAAGGTGGCATAATTTTAAGTACAGTTGCTGGCTTGTCTCTCTTTTATCTGGCTATACTTACTTGAATAAGGAATATATAAGCATAGTTTAAGGGGGGGAAGCCTGTAAAAGGCATCTTTTTCTCAATATGGTCGCACCACTGCTGAAGTCTTGTACCAGTGTATTTAATTCAGATCCCCGCCCCAATCTTTGTACCTAGCAAAACATCTGTGCACAAATTGATTTGATCCAGTCCTTGATTAGCATTGATTGCAGTCATTTTGACAAAATCCATCAACAATTTAAATGCTGTTTTCCTTGCCATGCATCGTAGATTTACACAACTTCCATGATTTGGCCTGAAACACTTATTATATCTTCCATATTCCCAGCTTTCTGCCCCAGCATTGTGTTCCCATTGAGATTTATGATGGGCCCTGGTTTAGGAAGTGCTACCTTTCTTCAGAGACTGGGAGCTCTGCATAGGCGTTTTTCTGAAATACACGAGGCAGTTCTGCTGATCTCTGATGTCAAGATTGAATAGGACACAGGAGTGGCAGAAAGACATTTAGGTCTCAAACTTCAGTTTAAGACAAACTATTTTAAATATGGTTTGATTTGCTTTTTTGGAAAAGTAAAATAAGAATTATAGACAGTATACAGAGAAAGCATTTTTTGCACAGACTTTGATCTTACATGGAAATATTTACTTCTTTTTAGACTTGGGAGCAAGATCCTGAAACTTTCCTAATAATTATAAAGGGAACTGGAGGAAAAGCTTTTTGTGCTGGGGGTGACATCAGAGGTAAGGACTGTAGTCACTTACACATGTGACATATTTTTGCCAGTTACTACTTTGCATTGATTTCCTTTATTTACTGTGACTCAGGTAAACAGAGGCTTGCTACACAACAGTAGGAGAGATTAGTTGCACTGATTTCTTATAACACCTTGATGTGCAGATGCTATTTAAGTTATTTGTCAGGAGACAGCTGTCAGAACATTGTATAAAAGAGTAAAAATTGGGTTTTTTATGAATAACTGGTAATAGCAGCCAGTCATTCCTGGGAAGAGAGGTTCTTGTCTCTACCTTCTTCTTCCCAGATTTTCATTACTGACAGCTTCTTTACAAGAAATTTGAAGGGTCCTAATAGATAGCTCTGTTACTACTGGATAATTTGCGTCTGATGTTTGAGATGGCTAGATCAGAGCTGACAATGGTGATCAATGTATCTGTAATTATTTTGTAACTATGTAGGAAGTCTCCAAACTGAAAATTAGCAGTTATTTAAATTTTAGGTAAACAAGCAGCACAGGTTATTGTTAAATTATGCCCTGTCCTAACTGGCTTCTCATTTTTAGTATGCAGAGTCTTCAGTATCATCAGTTTTAAGTGGCTGTTCTATATATTGATATGAAATATCACAAACAAGACTACCAGACATTAGGAGGGGTTTCATAGCACACAAAATGGACTGCACTCTCACAAGAAGTATGTGAAAAAGTCTCCAGCATAATAGAATTGACTCAAATTTGAAACTTCATGTCCGTATTTAAGTTTGAGCAAATTTTCTCAAATAAAATGAAGCAGGATTAAGTTGCTGTTTGATTGCTGAAGGAAAAAACCTGTTATCATGTGATATTAATTTTTTTACTTGTTATTGTATTTTCTATTAAAATTATAGTTATCTTTAGAATTTTTATTTCTCTTAAGCCATCACAGATGCAGGAAAAGTTGGAGGTAGACTGGCACAAGATTTCTTCAGAGAAGAATATATCCTGAACAATGCCATTGGTATGTTTAATAGCAAATTCTGAAGCAGTACAGTTTTCATAATAGTAGCTTTGAATGTAAATTCACTTTCTTTCTTTGCTAACTTATAAAAGGCTGCAATAACGTAATAGAAGTAGTAATATTTTATTTTTTTTACTAAGTTCAATACCAGTAGTGTAACATACCTCATTTTTATACTTTGCGTGCAGAATTTGTTTCTTTTGTTTAAGCTATTACGATAGCTACCTTATCCCATCCCATTGTTCTGGGTAGTTATATTTGCACTATGGATGAATTAAGTCTTAGGTGCAGACAGTGCAGTTCTGCACAAAGTATCATTGATCTACTTCGAAGAAGACCTGAGATGAGAATAGATGCATGGAAAATCATTAATATTCAGTCAGAAAGCAGAAGATCAAATTATGTTAAAGCTTTCCATTTAAATAAACTGCATAAATGAATACTCAAGCTAGGAGTTAACTGCCTTAATTTATTGCAAAGAACCTAGGAGTATGTGGTCTTAAAATAACTAACAGCAAAGATACTGGGTAAAGTTTACTAGGGTAAAGGATATTCAGAAAGGATATTAATTCTCTAGGGTGAAAGTCAAGAGTTGAATGTTTTGGTGAGAAGAACTTCTCCAAACATACCTTAATTGAATATAGTTTGAGTTTTTAAACATTGTATCCAGTATTAGTCACTACAGGAGGAAAGGTGAACATCTTGCATATCAACTTAAGCTGACAGAAGAGCATAGTTATTAGAGTAAGAATAGTTTCTGAAAAGTTATTTTTACTTTGTTTGACAGAGTTTCCAGTTCTAGCACGTTTGTCATGTACTTTTCTTGCCTTCATCAAGAAAAATAGTTTAAGGTTTCACGTACCTGGGAAAAACTAGTATTACCATAGCAGTTGGACTAGATGATCATTGTAATTCCCTTCCAACTAACTATTCTAGTCTATTAAAATATTGCAAGGGTACATACTTTAAAAGTTTTGTGTTTTTTTTAAATGATTAAGGTGTTCCATGTCTATAATGCATGTAATTAAAAAACCTAGGTTTTTGATAACTTTGGTATGATTGTATTCATTTAAGACTTGAGACTTCTGCCAAAAAGATTTATTTATATCTTATATTTTACAACTTAAAAATACACAGGGGAGCTGCTTTCACAGCATTTGCATGGAATGGCATGCTTCTATAGAAATTTAGTTCAAAGACTAGCATCTAGAGCCCATGCATTAGCTTATATGTTCATGTAAGAACAAAGTTAAAAATACAATTCCGTTATATTTTCTAACCACCAATTTAAAGGATTGAACTGCCTTTTAAAATAGTTCTTTTTTTAAACAAGGATCTATAGTTGCTGCAGAAAAGCTAGCAACATGTTGCAGTGAATACCCATATCAGCAATCTGACTGAACTTTAAGTCTGACCTGAAAACACTGAATATGAGGCAGTGGTTTCATTCACGGTGAACTTCTGAATCTTTCCATGAATGGTAATAGAAAGCATCAGGTCTTTAGTTTCATGCCTCCTAAAGGCCCCAACAGATGAAGGTGGTAGCTAAAACTGTGGTACTTTAGGACATTATCATCTTGACCTGCCTGCGCCACATTCAGCATTGTAACATGCAACGGAGTTGGCAAGACAGAACATGTTTGCATTGCAGTAGTTTATAGTCGCATTTTGGCTGAAACCTACCAATGCATCTGGCTTTGTAGTAAAGTACTGGAGTGCTGGTACACACTCTGTGCTGTTAATCCAGGCTGTGAGATGGGGTGAAAGGGAAACTGTTGTGTTCCAACATCCTACAAAGCTATTTATAATAGCCAGATGTGGCTAAATTGTCAGGTACTCACATAGCAAGCAACGTGACATTTGATGGTTGTATAATGTTCTCTTACAACACTCAGAATGCAGTAAGTCAGTAACTGGTGTTTCTTTTCATTGCTTAAGAATTACATGAAGTACCTTCATTATAAGTTGATATTTTACTGTTTAAGTTACCATTTATTTTCTGTTGCTCCTGCTGAAGTAAGACGTGGGGAAATATGTCATGTATACAGTTAGTCACAGGTCCAGTCTTTTGAAAAAATGTACAATTTTTTTTTTTTTTACGTTTCTTACAGGCACTTGCAAGAAGCCATATGTGGCACTTATCGATGGCATTACAATGGGAGGGGTAAGTTACGTACCTTGGTGTGATATCTGATATAATTTGTTTTAAAGTAATGTAATATTCTGTACTTGAGTTGCATGAAGTGCACACACGGCATTTCAAACATTTCAGTTCAATAACAAGCATCGTAATCTGAACCTTTGTCTCTTGCTTGTCAGGGTAGATTCTAGTGCTTCTGCTGTTCTTTGATAGCTAGTGCAACTGCTTTCTCTGAGGATCTGGCAACTGTGTTGAGAAAAAGAGCAGAATCCTGTCACTGTAGGAGACACCCCTCACAAAGTTTTCAGAATACTGAAGTGTGAGTTTGTAGATCATACAAGAACTGAGACAAATTTTCCACTCAAAGTGTATTAAAAAATAGAACTATATAAAAATCAATTAAAGGACAACTCTCTGAAAAAATGGAAAAATACCATTCTAAGCTATACTTTAACAGACATTCATGAGTTCTCTATTTTTCCAACAAGTAATCTGGAAATGTATCTACTTTCTCACCTCTGCAGTACTCCTAAAACATGAGTTATAAGATCCCGATTCTACCCCACCCCGCCAAGGCCATACCTTATTACTAAAGCAACATGGAGAAGGCTCCATCACGTTGCTAGTTATACTCAGTGCTAATAATTGTTTCAGCAGTTGTTGGCTCTAAACACCATGAGTAGGTAGTTAAAAGGGCAATACCATGATTTTCTACATGCTAAAATGCTATTCTCTTAAATTTGACATCTGTTGGATATATTTGCATCATAGCAGGGAGTAGAATACAATAATCTTAAGTTATTTTGAACAGTGAGCTTGACAGTGAAGTCTGTCATATTGTCACTTAGATTTACATTGTTTTCTTGCACGTCAGTATGATACAGGTGTACAGTCTATTTAAATTAAGTTTGTCAAAAACAGGATGCAAGAAGTGGAACACTACATGATCTATCACCTGTCATGACTTTTCGCTTTCTATCTTTCCTTGCACATTTCATGTTGTATATTTTGATTGTGGTTTTTTCAGCTTGTGATTGAAACATGCAATAGCTGTCTTCCCTTCATTTCTCCGCTACCAAGCCCCAAAGATCTCAGCTAGATAACCATCCCTTCCCCCCGCCCCCCCAATCTAGTATACATAAATTGTTTGCAGCTTAAAGGGGACTAGTCTTGTAGCTCTTCTTGCAGAAGAAGTCTTTTATTGAACATAGGAGACCTGAAGATTTGTGGATGAGAGATAGGGAGTCCATTTATTTTATGGAGTTTTGAATAATAGCATGGATAGCTATGAAAGAGCAAAACTGCCCAGCAGCTGATGTCTTTTTAGAGGTCCTATAGATTGCTCATTATGATTGTGGCCTAAGCAGGAATACAATTTTGTCCTTTGAAAGGAAAGTATTTTGTTGGACTGAAAAGAGCATAATGGAGTCAGATGATCCTGCATTACTAAGATTCTTTATTAGTTCCCTTTTTTTAAAGAGCTTTTAAAATACAGCGGTTAGTCTGAAACTTTAGTTGGATACCCAAATTTCAGTGGGACCTTGACAGAGTTTAACTGCCATTAGAGTTTGAATGACAACTTACTTGCTTATACTCAGTTTGATGTCACTAGTAGCAGTTATCTTCATTTGGGGATAAGGGACTAGATTTTGATTGAGCAAGTATGCAACCTAACATAGGGAAACAAGTTCCAGACTCCTTTTAAATACTTTTTTTTTTTTTAACCTTGAGTGCTATTTGATTTGCACTTGTTAATACAGCTGCAGTTTACTCTGCGATAATGTCCTTCCTACAGGAGCACGTTTTCATCAACACACTTTTTTTTTTTCCTTCCCCTCTCTCATTGGCAGTACATGGAAGTATCTACTGATAATTTAACAAAGGTGGTCAGCAGTAGTATTTCTCAACACTGATTAATTTTTGGGTATGTTTTTTGTGTTAGTTTTGAATTGTCTTCTATGCTTTTCCTTTCAGCCACCTCCCCTGTCTGTAAGATTTGTTTTGATTCCTCTAAATGGACCAATGCTTACATAGGAAAAGTGCGTTAGCTCCCACCTTTCCCCACCCTCTTCTTTCACCATTTTCAGCACTGGGAGGCCCATCACAACTGACCTTAACCAAACTTAAGGCTTTCAACAGCTTTTTTCTATTGTGCTACAAATAGGTTCATTGCAGTGGGATTTTATAGATTAAAACCACTAGAAAAGCCCTTGAACTTGTCATGGTCATGCTGTTATCTTGTTCTGCTTGCTGTGTGGAAGTACTCTGTCCTACTGTAAATATTCACTAGACCTGCATTCATACGAAGGAGTTATTCTATACATATATATGTATAATTAGATGCTTTGTTTTAAATCACTCAAATGCTAGGATCTATGTTTTTGACACAATCAGGTCAAATTTCATCCATTTCATATGCTCAAGATTTGGCTATCTTCATCCCTACAAGTCAGTGGGAGCTAGAAACATTTGTCACTTACAAACTACAGTAAAAGCCTTTAAAAAATTTACATTCAAGCCCTTGGCTTTAGAAGCAAGTGGTTTTAGCTTAGGCTTAAAAATCAAGGGACACCTCTTAAACACTGCAATTTCACTATAGACCATTTATCTATGAATGAAAATGCAAGCAAGTCAATCTCAACCTTGCTCAAAAAAGCAGCACTACGCACATGGAGTGCTCTGTTCTAATTTAAAACAAATTAAAAATCACAGTGCATTAGAAACTCAGTTATTATGTGCTTAGGTAGTAAAAGTTGCTACTGATGCACAGATAGCAGATTTGTGATAAAACTTGGAATTGTATTAAAAAAATGAAGTGGTTCCACTTCAATATTGTTGTCTAGAGGCTGGTAGATGGCTTTCTTCAGAGCTAATTGCCAACAGATGGGGCTGTGGAGCTTGCTTTCTGCACCTTCTTGTCTATACTCCTGTAGTTCATAAAAAATTGATATTCAATATAAATGTATCTTTTCATCTTTTTGCACTTATTCAGAGTAGTAGGTTCAAGTGACAGGTATGTTTGATGAAGCAAAGATGACTGCATTTTACTAAAAAATAGTGCAACATGTTATTAATACCACATTTACTGCTAAAGGGTGTACACTGTTGAAGGGCATGCTGGGCACATACTCTCAAGTTGCTAAAAACTACTATTCAAATTATTCTAGTTGACTTCTATCCGTAGATTTTTATTTCCTTGAAATTAAATACCTGAACAGTAGACAAGAAATGCAGTGTATTTAAATGTTTTTTTTTTTTTATGTTATTGTCTGTAAATGAGGTCCTAAACTTGGGCTTCTTGGTTCTAGAAAAGTCCCAATCTTTTCCTGAGTTCTTTGGAGATGAATAGAAGTGTGCTTTATAAGCTCAATCTAAATCTATGGCTTTAAATAGGGCTTTGGCACAAAATACATTATGGTGTCAGATGCTCTCTGTAACAGACTAAAAGTATTAATAAAAATGTATTTTAAACATGTTTCAGAGCCAAAGAAAGTACACTAGACAGATTTGAGTGGTGGCTTTCGGATGATTTGGCTTAGAATTCAAAGTGAATATTTGACAGCAAAAGAAAAAAGGAAATACAGGGCATAGACTTTGGCAGTTAAATGAATGTGGTCCAGGTCACTGGGCTAACATTATGTAAACTGTACTTAAAACTTCAGTGGCATGTTGCCAAACCAGAAGTACATCATTTTCAGGAGCCAAAGGCCATTGCTTTTAGTTTAGGGAGGAATCTGCGACAGTGTGTACAAAGTACCTTCTTCCTTAGTATCGTATTCTAGAGCATGCATGATTTAGAAACTTCCTGAGCTAGGCTTTATTTCAGAACCAGTGCTAAATAACCATCAGTAATCATACTCACCTCTCTATTCATCTAGTATTTTTTTGTCATTAGGTAGGCTTGGTCTTCAGAAAGGCCTGCGACAATTGCTTTCACAGTTGAATTTTGTGCTTTGTGAAAAGCAATTTGCTGCTGTTTCAGGCCTGTCGTCTAATACTATTGAATACTTACGTGTTTAATTGTTAATGAGGCAAAAATAGGCCCTAAAATTTTTTTTTTTTACTGATGAGTAAAGACTGTTGCTCAAACATAGGAATTCTTGGCTTTGGAGAATTAAATACAGAATATAATCCTTTAATCTGACCTCTTACACAGTGTATTTGCCAAGTTTATTTTAGCAAGTTACAGATTTATAAAGATTATGCCATTATGTTACACTTCTTGCTTTAACAATTAATGCTTTGAGTTTTAGGATGAAAAAACATCTTCTTGTGGGGCAAACAGATTTTAACTTATATGGTAACATGCAACATTTTCAGTACAGAAATGGAGTTTGGTAGAATTGCCAGCTCTCTTAAATCCTTTGCAAAGCCCTGTGTTTCCAGTTACTCTGAGAATCTTATTCTCTGATCTTAATGTTTAGGGACAGTAATAGGAAGTTGGAACTTTAACGTAGCTCGCAATTTAAAGAGATAAAGGTCACCCAACCTTATTTCCATCCCTGACTCCCTCGGATTCTAGGGCCCAGTTTGTGAGAGTGGTAACAGTATGCAGTACTGACTGCTTTATTCTCTCCCCAGTAGAGAAGGACCTTGGGTATATGGACTGCAAATATTAGAAGACAACATGTTAATTTGGGTTCATGTGGAGCTTTCCATTAGTTTTGTCAACACATCTAGCAGTACAGTTTTTTTAGGCAAGGGCTTTTTCTTAAACTGAGAGTCTACATGTAAGTTACTATCTTTAAGGTGACTATTAGAGTAGAATTTTTTAAAGTACTGTTTGAGAGTGTAGTAGTCACTTAGGTAGTAACGTCAAATATGTTAAGCTTTAGACTATACAGAAGTATAGAGCTGAGAGGAGCCTCAGGATTATACTTTTGCACTGGAAGTAGGGTTAAATATAGCTAGATGATTGCTTAGCAGATTTTTGCCTAATGAATTCAGAACTCTCCAACAGCAGGAATTCTGTTTTTTCTAGATAACCCACCTGAGTGCTTAGTTATTCTTTCAAGTGAAGATTCCCTAGTGTCCCAGCCATCTCTTTTTAATAGGGATAAGGATAGTTATTCAGCCTTTCCTATAGATTAAGTCTCTTGGTTTTCATACAATCCTCTGGAATCTTTCCAATTTGTGTACTTTACAGTTCATTACCAGAGACCAGACAATATTTCAGCTGGAGGACTCATCAGCACCAAGTAGAGCAGAATAATTATCCCCCATATATTACATAGTTATTCTGTCACAAACAGCTTATGTAAATAGCAGCCTCTCAAAACATCAGGTGCTAGGAGGCCACCACTTCTAGTTATTTGTAAAGCTATTACTCTTACCTCTTTCCTCCTTGCATAATATAAACTTCCATCACAGTACATTTCCTTATTGCTTACCTTTTACCAACTTTTAAATCTTCTTCCTCAAACAGAACTTGTTTGTCAAAGAGTCAATCTTGTGGGGCTGCTCTTTTCCTCAAAGACTACAAAGAAGAAAGAAAAAAAACCAGTACTCATTTCCTCCTTCAAGAAACCTGTGTGCCCTATCAGCTGACATTGCCTTTTATAGCTGGACCACATCAATCTGGTTAGGCTTCCTAGGTGTACTGAATCTAGGCTGAGTGGGTATGCTTCAGCCCTTTGGTGCCTGCTGGTAGAGACTCTGCTGTAGTGTGATACCTTAAGTAGTTCTTTCTGCAACAGCATTGCATTATTATTTGTATTAAGTTCATGGTTGCTATAAACCCCTGAAAAATGTCGAGGCATTTGTTCCACAGAAAACATACTTGTGATCTCTGCATTTGATTTTGCTTTCTTAAGTGTAGTTTTTTTCATTTCGTTAGTTTCTACCTGATCTCCAAAGTGAGATGGTTTTGAATTCTGATCTTGCCCTTCAAAGTGTTTGCCTTCCCAAAAAGTAATCTGTAAATTACAGAAATTCTTGTTATTTCATCATCCAAGCAGATAATGAAAATATCAAATAAAACTTCATTAATGATTGGCTTCTGTATGACCTCAGCTAGAGTGCCCTCTCAGTTTGATGGCAAACTGCTGGTAACTCTTAATATAGTTTCAGATGATTGTGCCCTCCATTTCATAGTGATACCATCTAGGCTATGTTTCCCTAGGTTGTTTATAAAAGGAAACTATGCTGTGTACTGGGAAGCATCAAAAACATCACAGTTCAAAACATGAAGCTTTTTCAGAATGCTGCTTACTGAGTAACGACGTCATTTTAATCAGGGGGTTATGTAGGCGTTCCAGAGAAACAGATGCAGCCAAATTCCTGAACCTACTCTATGGTTTGAAACTATTCCTTCTATCGTGCATCTGATGGTGCTTCCTTTCTGGACTACAGATTCAGACTTACTGCATCTTTTTATGTTGCAGCAGAAGAGTGAACTGAGTACCTAATATTTAGCTTTACTTCTGTTTTGTGTTAGTGCCACTTCATTTTCAGCAAAAGGCTCCAGAGGCTGACATTGTTGGAGGAATCTGACTTTCCTTGTAAATCAGCTCTCAGGACCTGATACGTAGGTCTTTAAGGCAGAAATTTGCTTAGCTGAAGTTTGCATCTTTCCTCTGTAATTATTCTCTGTTGCATCATGTAAAGTCCATTTGTCTTCGTAAGGGTTTAAGAAGAATTTGACTTTTGGGGAAGGATGACATTTTAACTCTCTTCAGGAAAAACTGGAACACTTCTCTGTTTTAAGCTTTTACTCTGCTTTAACCAATAAAGATTTGTCAAGATTTTAATTAATAGTTTTCTGGAGGGAGTTTGCAGTGTTTTATTTCAATTTTAGCCTGGCATATTTGTGAAATTTTACCTCACAACATTCTGAAAAGCTTTTATAATTATAAAAGTTTGTTCAGTAATGCTTTGTATATTTCCAATGTTAACTCTTTATAATAATGTTCTGAGATCTATGGGGAAAGGCTTGATAGAGATTTACATCAGATGTGTAATTTTTCTTGGTAGCAAAGTTCTTCAGTAGGTGAAAGTAAATGCCTGACATGCCAAATATTAGATTAACTGCAAGTGCTAGTGAAATCAAGCATCAGGCTTTGAAAATAGTGAAAAAAAAAACCAGTCCCCTGTGCTCTTGTGTGTGTTTAGGGATGTTTGCTGCCAAAAAATGCATGTTGGCGTGACACAATAGGAATTGGCCTACTTCCCATGGTTGCACTCTGTGGAAAAAAACATATTCGCTTATTTCTTAGCTGTTTGAGGTTCTTGCATGGAATAAATAGCTGAAAGCTGTGGAGGAGTTTGCTCCAAAGGTATCATGTAAAGTTACCACCTTTTTTCAGGAATTGGTATTTCTAATAGAAATCATTCTCAATCACAGAAATAAGAATAATTATGTGAAAAGAAGGCCAATTCCTAAAATAAAGGAATTTCTTACATGGAGTGGTGAAGTCAATTTTCAGGAGTATTTTTAGGAGTATTTTTACACTTTGCACTGCTTGCATGTAATTTATGCTGTAACATTTTTTTCTAATGCTTATTTTACTAGAAAAAACATCTAAAAAGTTTTCCAGTTCAGTATTCAAAATATCAGCTGCATCTTGCATTTTTCTAAACTACTGAAATTGAAATGTCATCGAGGGGAAGATGTTCAGTCAGTATTTTGTTTACTTAATATATTGGATATTTATTAGCATGTCTGTATATTACCTTATGTAACATATTGCCTATATATGAGTGCTCTGACAGATGTGGACCACGTACATCAAAGAAAATGAGGGCTTAGATACACAGCACAAGTTTAAGAGTATTTAGTGAGACTAGAAGTGTAATTTACAGTGAACATCTTCCAACAGCTCAATTAATATGATGTTTTCTTGAACAGTGTTGTTAGAGGCTTGCTACGGGTACCATGGGGATTCTACCAATATAGTTACAAATGTCTAAACTTACCCTTTAGCAGATTTGGTTAACAGTTCTTATTACATTAATATTTCTTATCAAGTAAATTAGTAGTGATGTCATAAGCAGTTTGTATGTTACACAGTTTAGTCAACAGAATTCCAGTACATAAAGGAGCTGTAGTTGAGCAATAGCTGTTCTTATCCTGTCCCATTTTTATCCAGATTGCGTGGCTGTAACTCTTCAGGAGTGTTCCTTTCACTACCAACATATATGTAAAATTTCTGGCTTACATCTGCAAACAACATTTTTTCCCTGTTTCTTCCAAAATATGTTTTAAAAAGTGAACATCAATGTTGAATTTAAATTACGTATTTATAAAATGGAATTATTTGGTTTTTTGATTGCCTGATGTTCTGTAGTCAGGACCAAAGCAGCATAAGGAAAACCACACCTTTCTTACTGCTGCAGATAAAAAACACATATAAAATTCTTTATTCCTAGGCTTCATGAGTTAGCCTCTGAGTTACAACTAGCTGGACTGCTGCAGTAGGTGGGAGGAGGAAAGGGAGGAATCTCAAAGATTCAGTGGTCCACAGCCTGAATTTGCCCACTACCAAAACCAGTTCCCAGTGATGTAAAAGTAGAAAAGAAGGGTCTGCCCTTGCTGTCTGTGCCATTAGTGGGTATGGACATCTACGCAGAGTCTTTCCTTCTGAGCAACTTAGAATCATAGAATCATTAAGGTTGGAAAAGACCTCTAAGATCATCGAGTCCAACCGTCAACCCAACACCACCATGCCCACTACACCATGTCCCTAAGTGCCTCATCTACACATCTTTTAAATACTTCCAGGGATGGTGACTCAACCACTTCCCTGTGCAGCCTGTTCCAAGGCCTGACCACTCTTTCAGTAAAGAAATTTCTCCTAATGTCCAATCTAAACCTCCCTTGGCGCAACTTCAGGCCGTTTCCTCTCGGCCCATTGCTTGTTATTTGGGAGAAGAGACCAACACCCACCTCGCTACAACCTTCTTTCAGGTCGTCGTAGAGCGCGATGAGGTCTCCCCTGAGCCTCCTCTTCTCCAGACTAAACAGTCCCAGTTCCCTCAGCCGCTCCTCATCAGACTTGTGCTCCAGGCCCTTCACCAGCCTCGTTGCCCTTCTCTGGACACGCTCCAACAGCTCAGTGTCTTTCCTGTAGTGAGGGGCCCTCTTCCAGACTAGTGAAACAAAATCATGGTGAACATAACACCTGGTGTTTGCCTGTTCTTTTCCATAAAAAGTATTCAAATAAAAGTTGGGAGCCTGTATCTAAAACTAAGTTTAAATCTTGTAAACCACTGAATATTGGCATTTCAATATGTTTAGCTGAAGTGACTGAAGCCTGAAAGAGGAAGGTGGGAAGTGTAAAGACAACCAACTGCTTTACTTTATCATGATCTCAATTGAACTATGAGCTGTTAATAGAGAATCTGCAGAAAAAGAAGCCAGACAAATATTATAGGCTGCAACAATTGCAGCTGCTACGTAAATGTTTAAGTTAGGTGTCTTCTGATATTCCTCAGGCATATAAGATACAATGGGGGGGGGGAAGCTCCTCATTTTCCTCCACATTGTAATATGTCTTTCCATCAGTTTGTTTTATTTATTTGCTTTTAGGATGTATTCATATAAGTTGTGTGCATATAGCTTTTATACAGAGGTGTAGATAGCAGCATTTGAGGCTAACATTCAAAAACTAGGAAATATTAGGATTAACCATATCTGTAAAATCTCACATTTTTTGCCCACTTGTGATACAATTTTTAATTAGAGGAATGTGCATTTGTGAAGTGCACAGGTGGATATTGCTCACAGAACAAACAGCTATTCATTTATTGTTTAATGTGTGGTGCAAATTTTAGTGCAAACTATAGAAATTTTTCTTATTAGTTATTAATATACATATATACGTATCATGTGCTTTGGGTGACCAACTGCAGCATATAAAAGTTCATGAAAAATTATTATTTTACATAGCACAGCTCTTCTATACTGTAATGGACATTATTACCCCTTTAACCCTTTTTTACAGCTAGGAAACTGGAACTTAGAAATGTCAGTGCTTCTTGGGGCTTCTCCTGATTCTTCTTTTTCTTCCTTTTTATAAATATGCCATGCCTCTTGTCACTCATCATGCTCTGAAACTTGAACGTCTTCGGTTTTGTTTTAATTTATGCTCTAAAATCTGCCCCGAAGTAAAAGTAATTGTCATACTAAACCTAGATAAGCTGCTTTCCAATTCTCTCTCTTCCTCTCCCCCTCTCTCCCTTCCTCTGGAAACTCATGCATGTGTACCACATAGAAGCTTGTGGCCCATTTTGTTGCCAATGCTTTAAAGTTGAAGGCAGTTTTACTGTAAAATAGAATACAGATTTTGCAAGTAGTTATTTGTTGTACTTTGAAACAAATCTTTGTGAGATTGACTTGTGTACACTTAGCTTTTGTAATATAGGATGTTGAAAACAAAGCTGAGGCACTACTAAGAAAGGATTCGCTCTTTGCTGATATTACAGTATATTTACCATCTGGCATGTTGGTCTGCCTGCTAAGCTCCTGCGTATGATCCTAGGGACAAATGGTGCACTTCATTTTGTAGCTAATCGGACTATAATATCAGCAGCTCTTGACATCAACAAAAATAACCACTGAATGTTCAACGATTTGCATGTGATGTTATTCCCCAAAGGGTTTATCGTAAAGCACTGCCTTGAAAACAAGTATTTTAAAGTATGGGTCAGTACTGGTGCAGGACGTAAAACTCCTCTCCCCTCCCTCTCCCAAATCTACAATGACTGAGTTGTTTAATGTACACTATGAAAAGGAATGGATGCCACTATTTTACACCCAGAAAAAAAAGGCAGACTTCCTGAATGTACATTGTACAGATGTTGGTATTATACAGTGGTGCTGCACTTCATATTTTAGAATGACAAAATGTTTGCCTTCCTGCGCAATGTAATGACATATAGATCACATCATAAAGCAAACATCACTTGTCTACTATGAGACTGAAGTTGAAGTTTTAAGCTGTACTTTCTATATTATTACTTTTTCCCGAAACCTGCGTATGTTTAAAGGAGGTTTTATTTGTGGCTTCATGGACAGCTTTCCTACCACTGCACTGTTGACATCATTGCAGAGATTTTTGCAGGCTTCTGCACAGATTTATTCCTTCCATTTAACACCAGACTCTTTCTTGCTAGAAGTTCCACTATTTTTCTCTAATTCTAGGCCTTTATGGAGATGCCTCGTCTCATATTGAGAGTTATCTCTTATTTCCCTCTCCTTCCCTTTATTGTAGATCAAGGGAGAAAATTCTGAAGAGAATTATCTTTGCCTGCTTCTCCATCCTTGCATATTTCTGCTAATTTTTCTCATTTCCAGAAGAATTTGAATGCTCATTTTCTCCTTGAGTTAGTTTTAATCTGTCTTATACTTTTAAAGCATTTTTTCCCTGAGAAATAGAACATCATTACAAAATCCCCTCAATTCACTCCTGTCATCCCAAATAACTGCATCCCTGTTTAAATAAAGTTCTGTTGCATGTGCCGGACTTTAAGAGCAAGAAGTGTTTCTTCAGTTTTAGGAAAAAAACTAAAAGCTTAGTTATGCGTTGATGCAAGTTGCTGAAACAGGTTCCCTCCCACTTGCCTGCCTTCCCTTCAGACATTAAGATGTGGCGAGTTGGACATACAGTTTCTTGCAGTAGCTACATTTTTAGGTGATAGAGAGGGACAAAGGGACAGAGCTTGTCTTCCAGAATTTTAGCAATAGTAAAAAGCCCACACTTACTATCTTTTTCTGAACATAGAATCATAGAATTGTTTAGGTTGGAAAAGACCTTTAAGATCATTGAGTCCAACTGTTAACCTAGCACTGCCAAGTCCACCACTAAACCATGTCCCTAAACATCACATCTACACGTCTTTTAAATACCTCCAGGGATGGTGACTCAACCACTTCCCGGGGCAGCCTGTGCCAATGCCTGACAGCCCTTTTGGTGAAGAAATTTTTTCTAGTATCCAATCTAAACCTCCCCTGGCGCAACTTCAGGCCGTTTCCTCTCGGCCCATTGCTTGTTATTTGGGAGAAGAGACCAACACCCACCTCGCTACAACCTTCTTTCAGGTCGTTGTAGAGCGCGATGAGGTCTCCCCTGAGCCTCCTCTTCTCCAGACTAAACAACCCCAGTTCCCTCAGCCGCTCCTCATCAGACTTGTGCTCCAGGCCCTTCACCAGCTTCGTTGCCCTTCTCTGGACACGCTCCAGCACCTCCATGTCCTTCTTGTAGTGAGGGGCCCAACACTGAACACAGGATTCGAGGTGCGGCCTCACCAGTGCTGAGTACAGGGGCACGATCACCTCCCTACTCCTGCTGGCCATGCTATTTCTGATACATAGATGCCAGTTATGTGTAAGGAAACGCTGGGGAACAACATTGGGGAAAAAAGAATGCTTTCGAATTTAACACTAGAAAAAGTTTCACTGGCTAGTAATTAATTACTTTTATTATAGGCTTTTCAGATATAAGTGCTCTTACATCTTCTCTTTTCTTTCTGTTGCAGCAGAAGACTTTGTGTTCATAAAAATTTCTGCTTCCTCTGACATGAAAGAGTATTTTTTAACAGATGTAGCTGACTCTTGTTGCCAGGACGTTTTGTAGGCTTACTAAATGTGAGTCTTAGAAAGTAATATACAGTAGTGAAAAAGAAACGAGGAAAACATTCTTAATTCTAGAAATAAGTTAGTTCAGAAAATTCCGACTAATCAGAAGCAATCCTTGGTAGAAGTTTTTGTTTGCATCACGGTTGTTGAGTCGCGGTGTCTGTAGGCCAGACTGAGACCAAACCGTTCAACCTGCTGCTTTTTGCCTTGGAGAAGCCAACATACATGGAAAGGGAGGACATGAAACTGCAGGCACTCAATCCCTGCTGCGGGGGCATGCATTTAACTGCCACCACGGCTTCCGTAGGGTCCACTAGGTGGGATCGCAACACTAGTATGGGTGCTCACCATCGGAAGACCGGATCAGTCCCTGCAGGTTACGCAGGGGAAAAAATATGGCTATTGCAGATAACTACCCTAACGAAAATGGTTTGAAATCATTGGTAAGTTTTGGCTGGTAGTAGAAAAATCAAAACAGGGCTTTTAAAAATTCAGTCTAAATCCTGTTGATAAAGGACACTCATTGTAGCAGCATTGGTGTGCAGAATGGCCTATGTATTTTTTTTTCCACTGTAAAAAGAACCTGACCTAAATGATTACTGTTAATGGCGTTGGACCAAATTTGTTTAAATAATCAGGGATCAGGAGAACAAGTAACACTGGTAGTTCATCATATCAGATATTCAGAAATTGGGGTTTTTTTAATATTATTTTTGTGTTTGAATCTATGGTGAAGATACAAGTGTGTTTTTGAAAACACATGACTGGAATGGGCTGTGTCACTGGTTTGTGCCACAAAACATCAGAGTCTTCATCAAATATTGGTCATTAATCATAGCACAAGCTTTCTTGCATTTTTGGCACTAGGCTGTAAAGAAAATACTTAAGAGTGAAACATCAGATATTATTACATATAATATATCTCCAGTTAGCTCGTTGTGCTTCTGTAAGTCTTTAGAAATTTGGACTGAGAATCTCTAATACATAATCAGTATATGGAAATTAATATTTTATATTTAAATTATATTACATTAATATTTTATGTTTTAAAATACCACACCAAATGATTGAAAAGTTCACAAAAAGCACTGTTTTTTAATGATATTTTTTAAATACTTGTATAAAGTTGATTTATATGTCATCAACCAAAGCAAGTTATATTCTTAGTCCAGATTGATCTGTATGCTGCATTGCTCTGGTTCACTAAGTCATCTTGTCCGTTAGTATCTACAGATAAAAATGGATTATACTCTTCGCAGTGGGTCCATAACATAAATGATGAACGAAGATTAATTTTGATGCAGTTTAAGATTTGCTGTGTCTGAATGCAGGGGTTAATGCTCTTACATCAGTTATTTTGATCTAACGTAGCTATAAGCTCCTGCTGCTTCCTGAATCAATTCCACTCGCTTACTTTGCCAACTAATGCTTTTGAAAACATTTTTGCTGCATCTTGGCTATTTTTACACATCTGTATTCAGATATATTTGCCTTTTGTTGTGTTATGCTCAGTTTGTTTGTTGATTGCCACATTTCTTTTGTGGTTCTAGCCCTAGCAGGAACTGTATTCTCATGCAGTTAAAAATGAGTGTAATCATTGGATGTGAACTGTTACAACAGGACTTTCACTGCAGACAATATTAATATTGGTATTATCATAAAATTGTTCGCTTGAACA
The DNA here is from genome assembly GCF_964195595.1 of Calonectris borealis. Lineage (NCBI taxonomy): Eukaryota > Metazoa > Chordata > Aves > Procellariiformes > Procellariidae > Calonectris > Calonectris borealis. Next base: position 35,320,053 of record NC_134317.1, read on the forward strand.
GCTAAAAATTCTTTATCAGCCTAGTGAAGGTGATACAAGCAACATTCCTGAAAGCCTTTTCTGTTTGTATTTCTTTTATTCTGTTGCTTATGCTTTTCTAGGCAGTGATTCTTTTACAGTCTGAGTTAGGTTATTTAGTAAACAGACAAGTGTGATTTATGGTTTTGCTGTGACACAGATCTGCTTTTCTCTATGTGAACAGATGTTTATGTATGTCATTCAGGAAAGGCATATTTATTTTGCTCTTTATAGTTCTCTGTTGTGGTGGCCCTCAATTTCTTAATAACTTCCCTAGATGTGATGAGTTCTCTGATTTACTAATATGGGTCATTCTCAATTTAAGATAATACAGCCTCCCGACTACAACTTAACTTTTAAGATTTATAGTAGCTATATTCCATTTCTCCATCTATCAGTAATTTGCACCTTCTTTTTCATTAGAAAAATACTTTTAGTAAGGTTTTGAATTCATCATGAGAAAAAAAATGGAAATCAATGATAATTTTCTATATACAGTCACATAATGACTTCTGAAATATGGCATTGTGTAGGAAATCATATGTATGGGAAGTAAAATTCGGATACTCTACTGGCTTTTTCAGAAGCTTGTTGTAGAATTCAGACCGAACTGCCTGTAATATTATGTGCCTCCTTGAGGTGCGCTGAGTTTAATAGTCGAGCTGTAACACACTGTTTTTAAGATTAATATCTTAATATCCATGTAGTAATAAATCTGTAATTTGTAACCAAACACCTTCATAGCCAATCTATCTCCAGTAATACATTGTCAGACCACCATTTCTTCTCTTATCTATGTTTTTGATTAATTCATATATAAACCCTACAGAAAGATTGTTTAAATTGATTGCCTGTTAATTTCTTAACTCCTTAAAGTATCCTTTACAAAATTCAAACATTCAGCTGTGAGTGGAAAAAAAAGTTTCATGCCAGTATTAGGATAAACTATCTGGATTAAAACCCATGCCTGATTCACCATAGGAATCTATTATCTTGGAAAAGTCTGAAGACAGACATTAGCTTTAGTATATATTTGAAGATCATGAAAGATAGGACTCCTGACAGTGCAGGATATAGTGTATTTTAATAAAGACATTATAGCATCAAGACTTGTATGTGTAAATGCTGGGAGTTTGGTGAAATGAATACAGCCCAACTGCAGGTATTTTAATAGTGTGAAGGGTCTGCTAAGTGGGACTCTAGCTGTGTAAGATTTCAGTTAAATTAAAAAAAAAAAAAGAGAATTACAAAATCCAGAAATGGAAGAGGAATGCATTTAGACTTCTGACTGGAAGAGTTTGTTCTTTACAGAGGATACTATCAAACTAATAAGCATCTGTCCTCTGTATTAGATGGAGAAGGTTAAACACATACAATGAATGTGTTAAAATAACCATTTGGAAGCTGCACATAAACATACAAAAGCATATGAATTAATAAATTATTGGGGTTTGTACTGTCAAAGTGTTAACTCATTTTTCTCTCCTAATTTTATCTTAATGTTGGATTATTTAGAAATGATCTTCAAAGTAGTAAGGACATTTACACCATTTTCTTTATAATGGATAAGAAGAAAATATAGTTCTGGTCTTTTTAATATACATCTGAAATTGAGCTCTTATCTATACTATGAAACTTGAAGGCTATCTGGAAAACAAATCCAGTTATAGCTTAAGCATTTGAGAAGGTGAAATCTGGTTTAATTACTTCTTTCAAAAGAAAATTATCTCTTTCAACTTTTTATTATTAAAACTCTGGTTATTTTTATCACTATAAAAAAGGACAAGCTTGGAAGAAAAGCTGTCTTCATGGAGTTCACATTCTAGTCTTTGTTACTTAATACTCAAGCTGAAAATTTGAGTCCTTATACAAACTTCTGATTGTCTAGAAAATAAGCCAGAAAAAATGCATTATGACAGATAGTATTTGTATTCTTAGATAGGGGATTAGAAAAAAATAATTTAAGCATTAGAAATAGCAAAATGGGTATGGGGTTTTTTTTAATTATCTTTTTAAAAAGGTCATCATTATTGCTGAACATGCATAAAAATAACAGCAGAAATATTGTGCTTTCTCTTGCTGTAGTAAAGGCTTTACCCAATGCAGTGAAAATATGCTGTTGTGATATAAAATAAAGTTGAAAGTGATGAAGTCACATTTCCATTTCATTTAAGAGTTCTAGAGCTGTTTTAGGAGTGAATGTAGCTTTGCATTTGCAAGAGAACTAAATACAGGGCCATTGCCCTTGCTACTGCTCAGATGAGATCTACAGCCTCTGACCAGTCCTCAAGTGAAGGGGCTGAAGGAGAGATAAGGGATGAGACATAAGATTGTACCCTATGCAAATAAGATTCAGATATTTGCTCAAATCCCATTTGCCTCCTTGAAACAGCAGTACTTCACGTGTATAGATTTGGCTTAGTGTCTGGATATAAAATCAAGTACGATATCCAGTTACCTTAAGCGTCCATTTCTCAGGAAATTAGACTGGAATCTTAAAAACTTCATACATCTCTGTTAGAGCCCGAGACCAGCAGATACTCATTTTACAGAAAAAACTTGAAGATATTTCCAAATCTAGTCATGTATCACCCTAATGGAATAAGCAGTGACAATTAATTTCTTTCTGGGCAGAATTGTAAGAGAGGCCAGGGAAGAATGCATGAGAATGGTGTGAGGAAATGGATGTAATTTTTATTAAATTGAGATAACTTTTTAAAATTTTAATGTAAAACCCACCCAAAGATCTCTGTAGATAAGTGAAATGAAAAGATGTGCTACTACGTTCTACCCTCCCCTTAAAAGCCTATCAAATATATAATGCTGGTCCAAGCAAGTATTACCCAATTAATCCCACTGTTTTTGATGGAAAGTATGAAATATTGTGAAGATGTTTGTGAAGACTAGTAGCTTAGTAGGCTAGTTGGGTAAAGTGCCATTTTTCTAGTATCTAAACAATTAGAAATGCTACTTAAAAATCTATTACATCCTCATGAGACACTGACTTCTTTTGGCCAATGATATTTAAGATATCTTAGTTTTAATAGAAAAATCGGATGGATAGGAGGACTAAGCAAAGGGAAATTTAACAGTGAGGAAAGGAAGTAAGCTGAAACAGTGGAAAGGAAGAGAGAAAATATTTGTATGAAGAAACTTTTTGTGAAATATTTGGTAGAAGGTTTTGCCTCCAGGTAGGATCTAACACACATTTCTGTTGACATGTATCATGTAGCTAAGCTTTGAGAAGTGAGACTCCTTTACCCATGTGTTTTTGTTGTGCCCAGTTATCCAAATATTCTTGGATTACTTTAAATATTATTACTAAATAATAGTAATTTTGTCAGATAACCAATTCTCTTTAAATTGAACATTTCTCTAAATTAAATTAATTTTGTGTTAACTGAAAATATATTGGGGGGGGGGCCTTGCTGCTGCTTACTGCCTAAATCAGAAAATATGTGATAGACAATCCCAGGAGCTCTTCTGCTCTTGAGGGAAGTGTCTCATCAGAAAGGTCTGCTAAAGAAGAGGGCTAGATACTTAGAAATGTGAATTCTATTTCTGACTTGGAGAACAAAGTCCCCAGGTGAAATAAGTGAATTTCTAACTACATGCTTTGAATTTTAATCAATAATGTTGAAGGCTTTTCCTGCTTAAAATACTTCTGTATTGATAAAGTAGATGATTATCACATTATAAGAATAGTTAATTATTATGTCTTTTAAAATTATTATAATTACAACTTTGTGCAATTCATGCATATTCCAAAAGTATTGGCTTTTTTTTTGTTGGTTGTTTGGAAGTATATGCAAAAATAATACATGGGGTAGCATTAGCAAAAGGATGTCAACTCCCTTAGTAGTCTAAGGGAGAAAATGGGGCACTTGTTTCTGTTGTGGCTGTCACTCATGAGTTTTTGAAGTTAATCTCTGTATGACTCATCTTTTAAAGCATAGAATGCTATTTCGGCCAAATCATAAAGGTAATATGATGCTTTATTAGTGTTTGAACCGTAAAAGGCCTTTTAATATTTTGTTGAACTGTGCATGATAAATCTAATATTATTTAATTGTGGAGCAAAGCAAGAGGTGTGTTACATAGGATTATGATTATTTTTACTGGTAATTTTATATCTGTGTCCTTTGCTTGTGCTCCATGCGTAGGGAGTTGGCCTCTCAGTCCATGGACATTTCCGAGTTGCTACAGAAAAGACACTTTTCGCAATGCCAGAAACAGCAATAGGTAAGTATTTTAACAACTTATCACATGTTAATGTGTTTAAAGTTGCACTGTTTGTGTAATCAGGATGAAATGTCTTTGACTGAAAGCAGTGGCAGTAATGAAAGAATTTTAAAAAGGAACGGGAGATGACCATATATGGAAAGTATTTTCTATTAAATTAATAGAAACTTACCTGTATTCTGGGAGATTGATCATTGAGGTTCTTAACCTGGGGTTTATTGTTTAGATTGACACAAAGACTGTCAGGATACATTTCTTTAAAAATGGAAGTAGATCTGAGGAACTAAGTCTTTGCCACAGGTGCAGGCAGATAAAGTCTGAAGATCCCAGTGCAAGTATGTCAGCTTTACATTTGGAACTCAGTATAAGTCAAACTGGCTGTACTACAAGCTGATCTGCAATGTTAATGAGATTTTGAAATTCCAGCTTTTCTTGTAGATTATTAACACAGACCCATTACAGTTGAGTACAGATTACGTGCAGGTGAGATCACAGTGTCATTGTCTTTTTTTTTTTTTAAATAGCAACATGCACCTTGTGTTTTCTAATGTTTGATCCTACAGCTTCTTTGTCAATTCTGAGATGTACAAAAGAAAATGTTGTGTCTCAGAGCTATATGAAGATGGTGATATGGCTCAAGAAAAGTCAGTTCGATTAAAGTGAACCCTCCTGTGAAATCATTCACCTTTCCCTTCAAAACAACCCTGGCACCAACAGGGTATCCACATTGAACCTGTTATTGGCTGGCATATATACTTCATTAATGCTTTCATCAATGTCCAAGTCCCTTCTCCCTGCTTATCAATAATGTTTATGAAGAGTGCTCAAAACCTATAACCTATCCTGCATTTCTCGCCTGCAAAATTTCTAGTTTCTACATCTTTCCAAAGCAAGGCAGCTGAAGGATGATTGCAATTGTTCTTATCTCTATGCAGGAGAATGAGGCTAGCCTGTAATATGTGGCCCTGTTGAACATATTTATTCAGAATAGAGAACCTTATCTGGTGGATAAACAGCTTAAATGGCACCAGACATGGTGCTATTAGGTTCCGTCTTAGTTTCACCTCAAAGAATTAGCTGTAAGGAGTAGTGACCATTATTTTCTTAAAAGAATTTCCAAACAGTTACGTAATGTTAAAACTAAGAAATAATGTAAAAAAAAAAATCAGGACTCAGTTCTGAAAAGAGAATAAAAGTTATAATATTCTGCTTTTGTTGAGAATATTTTAAGTACAATAATGTCATTACAACTAAAGTTAAAATGCATGCTTAGCTAATGATTGGATTTTTGTAGTGCCTCCTGTTAGTAATGCTTAAAAGGTCTAGCATTCTTCATATTTTAAAGGGTGTCTTACACATATTATCTATTGTTTATTGCTATCCAGCCTGTATGAAACATTTCACAAGACTTACTCTGAAATTCTTAAAATATTAAATGAGCTGTGAGCATCAAGTCAAATAAAACATAATAAACCCTCCAAATGTAAGCAAGCTCATTATCATTTTAACTCCTGAAAAAAATATTAGAGCAATTCCTGCTAGCTGATAAATGTCATGTATTTTTTCTGAACAAATAAGTTTGGGATGAGAAAAAAAAAACTATTGCAACCCTCCAAATATTTTTCTCTGCTGAAGGAAAACGTAGTAAACTAAATAACTCAAGCATTAATACAACATGAATTTGCTAAACTCCTGAAGTTCATAATCAGTTGTTGTGCAAGAAAACCATTTGAAGGAAACGATTTTTTTTTTCTGAAAACTAAACAGAGAGGTTCTTTGGCATATAAAATTATTCTAATAATAAAGATACCTTCTTTGCTTTCTTCTTCAAAGGAAAAGATATGAGTAGTCTTATATTAACAAAAATTATGTACTTTACATACATTTCTTGTGTTGACAAGGACTTATTTAAACAAAAATAGGTTGTGAAGACATGTAAAGGAAAAGCTTAGAATTTGCTTAGGAAAGTAATTAAAAGCCTTTTACGATCAATTAGAAGTGAAACCATTGAAATCTGTTTGGGTTTAAGGGCTTAGCTGCTTTGATCTCTGTGGTGTATGTTTAAAATGTCTAGCTGTCTAGATACGGTATTAATTGATTTTTTCATATGTTCACTTATTTCAGTAGGCATTACACCTTTTCTGTGAAATGAAAACAAAGCGTTCATTCAGCTGCTACATTTTCACACAATTATTCTGCATTTATACACCACCATAAATAAAAGGATATAGATAGATATGCCACTTTGCAAATAGGAATAAAAGGCAGTTCTAGACTGTAGGAGTTCGAAATTTAAATAGATAAGATAAAGCACTGGAGAGCAGCTTAGGTGTAGGAGGCTGTGGAAGAACCACTGGTGGGAAGAACAAAAGATGAAAGTATATTGTAAGAAGTGGGCTTTAAGGTGGTGTTCTATTAATAGTGGACACTTTCTTGTATATCCCTCTAAGTTTTTAGCTTTCTGTGAGTCAATTATTAATAAATCTCCAACCACCTCTGCAAGATAAGGTAGGAATGTAGTAGCACTACCTTTATCTCATGCTTGGCAACTGCAGAGTTTCACAGTTGGGATTACAGTGAAGCGTGTTGCATCTGACTCAGAGCATAGACTGCAAGTCAGCATTACAGGCATAGGCTTTTAGCCTGGTCAGCCCAGCAGACATTCAGTTCTTCTCTTATTTAAGTAGGGATTTGAGAAATAATTGGTAAATGCTATCAAAAGGAAAAAAAAAAAATCAAGTGTATGGAATACGTTAAGAGAAACCCAGTAGCAGGCAGAAACATATGGGAAGCATTATTGAGAGAATTAAGAAGAATATGTAGAACGGGGACAAGAGCAGTAAAATTATGAAAAGAAAGGAAGACAGGGACCTTGAAAAGGGTACAGTAGAAGCTGTAGTGGACTACATTTATGCAACCAAGTAAGTTTAAAGTGGATTAGTTACACCTTCACTAATCCTGTTTGTAAATTCCTTAATAATTAAAGAAACCTTCATTCAGTTTATTTTATTTGCCTCTAAAGCAACGTAAGCTAATCAACTTCACAGTTTATTTAGAACTAATTTCCCTGTGCATGGCCATGTGGAAGGGCCCTATAGATCTCAATAGGAAGATGGCTTTTCCTCTGGAAACTTAGTGGCGCATGGGGAGAATAGTACTTCACCATCGGTAGTTTAATTACAGCAAAGAGGAAAAGGTTGTTGCTGTTGCAGTCCTGGTGGATGGGGAGAATAATGTAATTGCCTTTTTGCTTTGGAGGGCATTTGTAAGAGGCGTTTCATTTTGAAATGAGGGATTTTTTTGCAGTAGTAGGATATCCAAGGGGAGACAGATGAATAGAAACATAAAACTAAACAACAGTCTGGGCATCAACATTATAGATATGATGGCTCAAACTGAGAAGGCAAAACTCAGAGGAGACTATTCAGAATGTGAGTACAGATCAAAAAGGTAGGTGATGAATTGGGGTTAATACAGCTTAGGGCTTTTAAAGGGTACCAACAAGACATTTCAGCATTTTAGAAGAGCTGTATGTCTCAGTGGCCTGTGGGATGAGGAATAAATCAGTTAATGGCAACATACACATCAGTGGGAATGGGAATAGAATACTACAGCTGATAGGAAGTGGCTCCTAAAAACAACTTTGTGCTGTATTAGAGGCAGCAGAACTAAGGGAGGACCAAGAGGGAACCAGAGGAGAAGCTGAGAGGCGGGTGTTAACATAAGGCAGTGATGAACTTTAAAGATTATTGAGAAGAGGAGAACACTGAAGAGAAGCTGTCTGAAAGAAACCTCCCCTTGATTCCACCCAAGGGGGAGGAATATTCAGGGACCACTAATTTCCCACATCTTAAAATACTTGTAATAGGGTCTTTCTATAATACATACATTGACTCTTTTGTGACTGAAAGCAATTGTGAGTGAAAAATTACCACCTTTTATCAGAACCCCGTTTAAACTCCTTATGTACATCTTAATCTTCCCAGTTAATAGCTCTGCTTTGGCAAGTGTTTTCTGAGTTTCTTGTTGCTCGTTTATATTCTTTTTAATTTATTTTCATGTTTTATTTATTCTCTCAAAGTGGAAAAAACACCACCACACCTTTAATATCTTCAAAAGACTTTCAGTTTCATGAATGCAACATTGGTGATTATTTTGAAGTAGTAAGTTGACACTGCTTCTTTCCATTTCGATTTCTGAGATTAATACAGCTAAGCTTAAGTTTTCTTAAGTTTAAATATCTTAAAAGTTACAAAAACTCTTTCAGTTTATTTTGTAGGTGATTAATGTAACAGAAGAAGGTAGATACTGACAAAGTGATGATTTTAAATATTTAAACTTTGATAAAAGTATGTATTTTTCAACTACAACTTTTAAAAGTCTCTTAAATTTCATTCACAGCTTTGAATTTTTAAAAATTACCCTACTCTGTAGATTTAAAAGAAATATAAATGTAAGATAGTCACTAAACTGGAAAGTTTTATAGTTTTTTTAAATTGCAGGTTAGTCATAGTCCTGTCAAAGAGCCAGGTATTAGGTCAGCATCTCGTGCCTCCACCTTCAGGAAGACCCTGGCAATATTGTTGACCTATCAAATCCAAAATTTGTTCAAACTTAGCTGTGCAAGAGGCACTTCATCGTTTGATATTTTTATCATAATAAAAGATTTCAGAGAAAAAGCAGCATCCAGTTTGCGTTTGCACGAATTATTTCACAATTCTTTGTGTCATTTCTGTTTTTTTGCTGCGAGCACACTTGATTCTTCAGGCATCTAAAAATGTCTCAAGTTGTTGGCAGATAGAATGAACACTATTGTCTGGTATATGTTTGTAAATTATGTGCCAGTGGAAAGGATACAGTTTGGAAGGTGTTCAAGAGTTTGCTTTCAGGAAGGGTTTTGATGACAGAGAAATGTCAAACAAAGTCAAGGATAAACTTGGGCAAGAGAGCCGTGCCTAAGTCAGGGAGATGAAAGTGAGACAAGAAGAAATAGCTACTAAGTTATATGCATGATAGGACAAGTTCTTCTCCCTTCACGTTTTTTTTGTTTTGTTTTGTTTATTACAGGCCTTTTTCCTGATGTAGGTGGAGGATATTTCTTGCCAAGACTATCAGGAAAGATTGGCTATTACCTTGCACTAACAGGATTTAGGCTGAAAGGAAGAGATGTACTAAAAGCTGGCATCGCTACCCATTTTGTAGAATCTGAAAAGGTAAGCTGCTAACCAGTGCTAGCAAGGGCGCAGCGTACAACCGTAATGACAAGTTTGAGTTGTGTAGCACACCAATATACCTTTACTAACTTGAATGTATGCAGAGGCGCAATTATATTAACTGGTCTTGCACTGTGAATGGGGATCATAAGATACTCTCAAGCTGTCATTATAACACTTGCCAGCTAGTGACAGCTTTGCTTGGAAGAGGGGGCAAATGTTGCTGTCTTCATGATTCTACTGTTGAAGGGCATGATTTACTAAGCATAATTGAAGTTGCTTGAAAAATTGTACAATTTAGACAACAGTGTCTGAGATTAGAGATTATTTATAGAACTGCAAAGTTTTTAGTCTAGGTAACACCCCATTATTGTGTTCTTTATCAGTCTCCTTAACAGATACCCTATTCGTTTCTTACAGTGGCTGTAAGAAAGTGTAAAAATTAGCATATTTGATAAAGTCAGAGTCATAAGATTCCAGTATCTTGCATGGACATAAGTGAAGAAGAAACAATGACTTGCTTGCCTTCTCTGTATAAAGACCCATGACTGTCATTGTGGAGCTGGTTAGATACGATTTTGAGCACAGCATGGTTGCCAGGCTCCTGCTCTTTCCTTTCGGACTGTTGTAGGCTGGCTTTAACTGCTGCAGCTGGAGCACTGCATTGGGGGTCTGCTTGGGAAGCAGAGTTCTTTGCTCATCACTGCAGACATAATTAAATCCAGGCGGTTCAACACCAAAAAGTGAACTCTGGCTCCTTGTATTGTTTACTTGGTACCTCTTTAAGATCTGTCCGAAAGTTGGGGGGTTGGAGGGTATTTATATACATATGTACTATATAGTACTATTACCATAGCAGTAATAATCCAAGAAGTACATTTTGTTTTACTTTGAATTAAATCTTATTTTTAATAGCTACCTGCCTTAGAGAAAGACCTGATAGCACTGAAATCTCCTTCAACAGAAAATATTGCAGACTTGCTGAACTCTTACCATATGAAGGTAATCTGATCAGTTAGTGAAATCAAGCAGAACTGTTAAATATATGTAAATGCAAATTCTTTTTTATCCATGCTACTGATCATTTGTTTTATGGTTAAAAAATAATGGGTTTCCAAACTCTTTGCACCCTATAAAATACTAATTTGTAGCGCTAATACCTACAGTAGTCAAAATTAAAATTTAAGTCTTTCTTCACTTATTCATTTTGGATACCCCTCAAATTCCTATTGTGATCACCTCTCTCTTTTTCTATGTGTGTATGTAAGTTTCCAGCCAGTAACACGGTGATGCAGAAAATATATTGCTGCTTAATTTTTCCCCTGTTATTCTTGGATTTCTAGCATACTTTGCAGAAGGCAAAATAGATAGCCACTATCAGGCTGGGAGTTGTACATGATGGCAAATGCAATCTGGGGAGTTAGCCTGAAATTCAGGGATTCTGACAAACACAAACGACAGGGGTTGAACCTACGGGCCTAGTCCAGAGGCTGCAGAAGTTATAGTGCCAGTTATTAAATGCTACGCTGCTCACTTGGAAGCGGATGTTATATTTCCATCCCAGAAACTTTCTCTTTATCAACCTGAAGAAATACTTTGCTAGCTTGATGCATTTGATGTGAATTTTAGCATTATTTTGATGCAGACCATCTGCAGTCCAGATTTGAAGCCTGAATTTAAAGGCTCAAATTGTTCCTTTAATTTCTCAAATATTTTATATATTTGTAATCTTGAGATAATTGAAAGACTGTGAATAAGCACAGTGAATAAGCAGTTATCAATAGGATAAGTATTAGCAGAGTGCAGATACATTGTAGAGACAGCATCTGAGGTCTTACAGCAATATTTTCAGGGGGGGGAAAGGTGCTGTTTTCCCAGTGGACAAACCCATAGTTCCCTGTTGTGATTTTAGAGGTGAATGTAAGTATATTGATAATACATAATTAGTATTTGTATTAGCCCCATGTAACAATGGGCATGAAAAGAAAAGGTTTTGGCTTTACAATCAGTTTATTCAGTGGCTGTTTTAGCTGTTTTGATGTGCATTGTAATTTTATTTCAAAAGAAAGGAAACTTCTGGAGTCAAACCAGGATTCAATGTGTTCAGTCAATCTGAGTATTACTCCCCAGTTGTTTGGCTTTAAAATGAGCAGTGTCTACTCTTGTTATTTCTGTTTTGGAATTACTAAGTTTATATATAAAGATTAATTAGAAAAATAAATGGGATGAGCTAATTTACGTAGTAGTACTGGTTATTTTGACAAAATAGAAAGCTATGAAATAGGAGTGATTATATGTTGCAGTATCCTGCTTTACAAGATGACATTGAGCGGAAAAGGAAGCTGTGTATTTTTAGTTATCAGAGCTGAAATGACAGGGAACCTTTCTCAGCTTCAGCTGCTGTTACTGAAACATCTGCTTATGTCCTAAACCCCTTAATGCCAGAAGATCTGAAACATTTGACAGCCTTTCCACATAGGGCCAACAGATCTTTCACACTCCTTAGTTGTCTAAATAAAATTTTGTAAAATGATAGAGAAAAGATAGGGAAGAGAAATGTATTTTTTGGTTGTTTTTTTAAAAAATACATATATACATGCCTGTATATTTTTTTAAGAAAATAAAACTTTTTTTTTAAAAAAACATTCTCAGGTTTTTGAGTAGATTTGTCTACACTGGCTTTCTTACTGTGTATTTGATGGAAATGCATTGACAGAATAATCATGATTACTAGATAACCACCCAGTCAAATACACACACATAGTAGCTCAGAGTAAGCACTGCATTATGAGGTGACATCTTTAACATTCACAAGATAAAGTGACAAGTTCATTTCTATACACTGCAAAATTGTATTTCATTAAAAATGTCACTGTCTTACGAATATTAAATGTTCATTTATGATATTATGATGTTTCTGTAACACAAGTCATTGAAATTTTTCAGTACTGATAAGCTTTTCAGTCTAAAATAACCAAATAAAATATGTATTTGCCTTTTAAACAGAGCAAAATTGATCAAGAAAAAGAGTTTGTTCTTGATGAACATATGGAGAAGATTAACAGGTATTCGGCAATCTTCTTTTTTATTCTTTTGTATAGAGAACATGAAGTTAAATCCAGTAACAGTATCAGTGTTCCACAGGTAAGGCGATAGAAACGACATTCAAGTTAGTCATTTAAATTTTTTGTCTTTAGGGTGCTTTATCTGAAGCTCATTAAATATTTCAGTGGTCTGTATATTAAATACTTGAGCATATTTGCCTGATTCATACACCATTATATTAAGCAACTACCCTATGGCAGATGACACCAAGCTGGGCGGGAGTGTTGATCTGCTGGAGGGTAGGAAGGCTCTGCAGAGGGACCTGGACAGGCTGGATCGATGGGCTGAGGCCAACTGTATGAGGTTCAACAAGGCCAAGTGCCGGGTCCTGCACTTCGGCCACAACAACCCCAGGCAACGCTACAGGCTTGGGGAAGAGTGGCTGGAAAGCTGCCCGGAGGAAAAGGACCTGGGGGTGCTGGTTGACAGCCGGCTGAACATGAGCCGGCAGTGTGCCCAGGTGGCCAAGAAGGCCAACGGCATCCTGGCCTGTATCAGAAGTAGTGTGGCCAGCAGGAGCAGGGAGGTGATCGTGCCCCTGTACTCGGCACTGGTGAGGCCGCACCACGAATCCTGTGTTCAGTTTTGGGCCCCTCACTACAAGAAGGACATGGAGGTGCTGGAGCGTGTCCAGAGAAGGGCAACGAAGCTAGTGAAGGGCCTGGAGCACAAGTCTGATGAGGAGCGGCTGAGGGAACTGGGGTTGTTTAGTCTGGAGAAGAGGAAGCTGAGGGGAGACCTCATCGTGCTCTACAACTACCTGAAAGGAGGTTGTAGCGAGGTGGAGGTTGGTCTCTTCTCCCAAGTAACAAGCGATAGGACAAGAGGAAATGGCCTCAAGTTGCACCAAGGGGGGTTTAGATTGGACATTAGGAGAAATTTCTTTACTGAAAGAGTGGTCAGGCCTTGGAACAGGCTGCCCAGTGAAGTGGTTGAGTCACCGACCCTGGAAGTATTTAAAAGACGTGTAGATGAGGCGCTTAGGGACATAGTGTAGTGCGCATGGTGGTGTTGGGTTGATGGTTGGACTCGATGATCTTAGAGGTCTTTTCCAACCTGTATGATTCTATGATTAAAATGAACATTTTCTATAGAAATTCGATGGGGATTTGTGAGAGTAATTGTTCAGCTGGACAGGAAATGTTACGTAGCGCATTTATACTCATTGGTATAAGGGCATTTCTATGATTGTTTAGAACTTCTGTGTATCAGAAAGGGAAGAAGAAATAAGTGAGAGTGATAAGAAGCAGCTAAAACTCTTGAAGAAGGATGGCAGTAACTAAGTTTAGAGACAAAAGATGTTGATACCAAACCAGTAGAATGGAGCTGATAGCTAAAGATTTGATGTGTTATAAAAATACAGATAAGACTGATGGTAGTAGTTAAAGTTTCTGGATAAATATCAGAGTTTGTAAGTGAGGTTTATTGAAATGCTAGAGATTTGTAAAGGAAAAGGAGATGCCTGTCAACTGAGTTACTTAAAACTGAACAACAGGGAACACATTGCTAAGAAAAGCCAAATGAGTTGGTTATGCTCTGTTTCTAATTTCTGTTGTTACTAGCACTTCATAGAGAAGAGGAAGGCTGAAGCAGTTCATTCATTTATTAACTTTTTTTTCCTTTTAGTCTTTTTTCAGCAAATAGTATGGAAGAAATTGTTAAAAAATTAAAGCAAGATGGTTCTCCTTTTGCCATTAAGCAGCTAGAGGTAATGTCTTCTATGGTATTTTTGTTAGAGATTTTAAGTCTGGTTCTGTACGTTCTTATCATGGGGCAGACTTCAGTCACCTTATTAACATAACTAATACTACGTAACACCAGTAGGACATTGGACCGAGATCCTCAGGTTCTCACATATAGTCCTGTGGGATTGTCAGTAGTTCTGCTCAGACAAGAATATTGCTCTTATAAAACCACACCATCGTATGAATACCATCATATGTTGCATAAAATTGTAATCTAGTAAAAAAACCAAACTCCCTTTCCCTTTTCCCCTCCCCACGATCAGGGGGTTGTTGGTGACAAAGGTTCCTTTTATAGCTTCTCATTTTATTGCCAAGGGTTGGAATAAAACAATGCCAGAACAATGTTGTTCGTTTTCTTCCATTCCAGGTACCTCATTTAGGTAAACAGCAAGCAATTTACCATCACAAAGTATTTTTTGATCTTTTTAATGCATTTCTGAGTGTTGGATGTAGTCACAACTCAAAAAAATATACAGTAATACTACACACTTAATACACATTTCAGGCTCAAAAGCAAAAAGCAACTTACATTCATTTATAAGTAATGTGTGTATTTTCTCTTTTTCCTTTGAAGTATCTGTATTCAGGTGCCGTGTAGAAGTTTGTCTTGGAGCTATTAAAATACTATTTACAATTGGATAGAACACAAGCATTTCTCCAACAAAAGCTTTGTTTTAACTTTAGTTACAGCTTACAGAAGAAATCCTGCTCTTGTAATAAAATAAAACATCCGTCATCTTCAGATTTTCATTTGAGCAGAAGGAATATAATTTTATTATGTAGTATCATTAACATTATCCTATCCCAGATACAAAGATATATTTTTGGTTTTAGTTTTTAATTAAAAAGATTTAACATTTTGTCACTGGAACTCTCAAACAGTTTTTGAGAAAGGAAGTTTTAAAATTATCTTTGTGCCAACCAGTACGCCTAGTACATTGCAAGAAGTTTAGCGTATGTATTACAAAAGCAAAATCGAATGAAAGGGAAAGCTAATTTTTTTCCCCACTTGTATTCAAGTTTCATTGAATAAAGGAGTCAAAAGAGCTAGTGCCAGAATAATCATTTTATGTGTTTGTAGACTTGAATTTTACCATAGGCTACCATCATGGTTTCCTCCCGAACTCTGTAGGCTGTATGATTCAGTTCTTCACTTTTTCTTTATGTTATAGGTGGCAGGGAAAGTATTTATATTAAGGTCTGTTGAGACAGTTTGATAGCATGTTAATAGCAGTCACTTTTGGTGGCTCTTATTTCTTTATAGTATTGAGTTATAAGGCAGTATTTTATTTGTAGATTTTATGAAGTTTAATATAATTCTACAGGGATATTATATTGATTAGTTTCAGTGGAGGTTGAAAACAATCAAGAATTATTTGCATATAGCTTTTCCTAAGTTAATTTCAAACAATTTTATGGTACTTTAAAACATAATCAGTCATAGTGGAACTTTTTAAAATAGCATATAGCCTTTAAAGGATGCTTTGTTCAAAATACAGTTTCTACTACAAGAGATGGAAAGAGTCCGGAAACACTTTGTTACTGAAATATGTTAACTAGATAGTTTGTTCTGCTGTGTTTGCTCTAGTTACCCAAACCTGCTCGATTTGTTTTCTTCATCTGCAGCCTCGTAACTCAGGCTATTAAAATAAATTCTTGTTGTTTAGGGGGGGTACATTTGTTTCATATTTTTAATTTAGAACTTAAAACTATGTCATCTGCTTCAAAGTTATGATTTTGTGTAACTGATTTTTTTTTTTAATTCCTGAACAAAAGAAGTCGTTTCTTTGTTGCTTCTTCAGTTTTCTTATTTCATGTCTTTAATAGGACTTTATAGCAGCTTTTTTCTTTCATACGATTAATAAATGAATGACAGTCCTTAGAGTTGACAGAAGTTCCTGAACAATTGTCTGTTAATTGTTCTGTTCAAGAGATGAGACTGTGTTAATATGAGTTGCTTCTGTCCATACAGAAATTTGTAAAAAGAAAAAAAACAACAAAAAAACCAAACCACCTCATATTTTCAAGCAGGAGCAAGGCTTATTAGTATGAACAAGTACGTAAGTTTCAGACGTGTTTCTAACAGCACATATTCTGTGCTAAGCAGTAGGATTAAGTAAGCTTGTAGGATCAGATACTTAATTTCTTCTGTGAAAGATCCACAAAACCAAAGAAGGAAAATGCATTTGTGAGGGAAAAAGGTTAAAAAGGGATTCGGGTATAAATCTGGCTTTCTCCAGGAAATGCTTGCCAGTTAAACTGGAGGTTTTGTTTTACTAGGGAAGCAGAATTGTAATTAAACTTAATTGTAGCTGGAGGAATAATGGTAGCTTGCACCCTAGCAGTTGAGCATTTTACACCACCTACAGACAAGAGCACTGGAGGTCACATCGCTTAGAGGAGCGGAGTTCAAAGAACTGATTAGAGCAGGGAACACGTAGCAAAACCACGACAGTCTGAGATTATCAGACGTTATCCTTGACAGCAGTTCGCCAGCTTGTGTGAAGCAAGGCGTTTTCCTTAGCAAGTACCAAGAGTATGTCCATAGATGATAGTTTCCTGTCACTTTGTGAAACCAAGGTTTCACTTCAGCGTCCAGGTATACAGGAACAACAGCACATTCAAATGATAAGTATAGAGACTGTAAAGGATTCAAGACAGCAATATGTATGCTTATTTTCTTTGTTTCCCTGTATATTTATTATGGTATATAGTAGTAAGCTTATGAAATAAGCCCTAATTGGAAGTCTAATACAAATACCCTAATTTGGAGGTACACCTTGGTACCTCCACACCTTGGATGTACAGATACCTTTTAGTGTTAATAAATGGAACTACTAGTTCTGCTATAATCCAAGTGTGCTGTGAGCCATGCTGTCCTAGGTATCCTGTTCTGTTCAGTCTACAGTACTACTGCTTTTTACTTTCAAAACATGCCTGCTTGGCAGGCTTTCACATATCTGATACTAAAGTGGTTTGCATGAATAAGAAGAATGTAAAGTTGTTAAAATTCTACTTGAGAATGGCTTCATGATTTAAATCACGTTTTGAACCCAGTTACAAATAGGTAGAAAGCTAGAGTACTAACACACTTTTCAAACTCATAATAAAATATTTTTTAAAACCTTTTATTTTGTAGCAGTACTTTGTTTTCAGGATTGACATGAGCCAAAAAGCTTTAATCTGAGTGACAGAAGTACCACTTCTGATTGGATGAAGTAAGCATGTGGGGTCAAAACCTGAAAAGCATCAGATCATAGAATCACAGAATCATTTGGATTGGAAGGGACCTTTAAAGGTCAGCAAGTCCAACTCCCCTGCCATGGGCAGGGACATCTTCCACTAGATCAGGTTGCTCAGAGCCCCATCCAACCTGACCTTGAATGTTTCCAGGGATGGGGCATCTACCACCTCTTTGGGCAACCTGTGCCAGTGTTTCACCACCCTCACTGTAAAAAAATTCTTCCTCATATCTAGTCTAAATCTACCTCTTTTAGTTTAAAACAATTCCCCCTTGTCCCGTCGCAACAGGCCCTACTAGAAAGTTTGTCTCCATCTTTCTTACAAGCCCCCTTTAAGTACTGAAAGGCCTTGGTTTTCACATGGTGCTTTCTTATAGCTTTTTTTGGCAGGACAGTGCACCTTTTGAGCACTGATACTTCATGATTTAATAGCCTTCATTGTTACTGAATGAATTCCACTGTAGTGTGCAGGACAGTGCAGAGACTAAGAATTACAGGACACCTTGTCCAGATCTACTGGTCAGGCTGGGGTGCAGACACTAGCTCCTGAAACTTTAAATGGGTATGCAGCGAGTGGGTGAGATAGATTACAGGAACGAAGCTGGATGGTATCTTGGTAGTGTTGAATTCAAGTAAAGAAGCATTCTGAAACTCTGTTAACAGACCAGTAAGAGTGTGATATATCTGTCCTTAAGCAGCTTTCCTGTGATGCTTTGGCTAGATACCCATATTTTGTCAAAGCTCATCCAGAACCATTGTTCGTTGCAAACGAACAAATGCTTTGGTATCTCAGAAAGTAAGTGATGGGTGTCTTCATCTATTGCAAGGGAAGTGATACACTGGGAGGTTTTTTTTGTTTGTTTTAACTTAAAGAAAGCCTCCCTCAAGGACCCTCAGCAGCTCAGGTCAGAAACTTTAATGGGCCTTGGAGACAAAAGATGCAGCTGTCACACTTGTAAGGGACTCCACTGAGTCAGTGTCAATTAAGTTGGTCACCTTCGGATAGTATCTTACTGGAATTTGGGTCTACTGCAAATTCAGCTTGTAGCTGTCAGGATCATTATGTTGAAATCAAGACAGTCTCAAAGATACTGGAATAGATGTCAAATACTTCTATGAAGACTTCTTTGCATTTTAGTACTCCCCACTTCAGCCTATCATATCTCCTTTTCAGGCTTGTTCCCTAGCACCGATCCCCTCCTCCTCTTTGTACAGAGAATTTATTTATAGATACACTGGTGACTCATTTTTCTGCAATTACACCTACCCATTTTCTTTCCTTGTTCCTCTTCCTTCAGCTTGATTTATGGCAGTGCCTCCTCCACCTTCAACCTCATTGATATGCCAAGATAAGGCAGCTGCTGGATGCACTAGACTAGTTAAGTGCTGTTTTCAGATCTTCCCCATTTCAGCACTTTCTTTAACCAGAAAGAACCTGCCATTAACTGTTTCACCTAGGGAGCCATCTGGTTGCACTGTGCTTACCGTTTAACCTGGTCTGAGCAAAGACTTTCTAATCTAGATGACAGAATGTGAAACTCAAAGGAGAAAAGGTCCAGTTCTAAGGTAAAGCCAGCAAGAGCACATTACGGGAAATAAGGGGTCCAGTTAAGAGTTGCTATCCATCCGAGACCTACATAGTGATGTAATTAGAGGTATAGCTGGGTTTTTTTTTTTGTGCTGAAAGGCAGCTTGTTGTTAGAGCGCTTTACCAGAACTCAGGAAATGTTGACAGTTCGAGCCAGCGTTAGTTCTTTCTAAACCAGCTTCTCTCTCAAGCAAAGTGATCAACATGCAAGTAACAGAGTGACAGAACCAGTGCTTTTAAGGTCCAATTGCACAGCCTCCTGCTTGTATAGCAATTGCATGTTTTCCAGCTTAACTAGGCAAAATGGGTCACTGCTGTATCAGCTGGTGTCTGGAGAGGGATGAAGAATAATTGGGAGCCAGAAAAAATGTTAATGTTGATGACCTGCCATTTCAGTCTGTGGGTAAGGAGTCTAATGTCTGCAATGAAAATAATGTAAAGAGGCAAATCTTACCATCTGCTGCTTTTCAGTAGTGGTAAAAATGTCCTAATTAACAGGAAATGTCTATTGTACTGTGAATAATACAGAGCTTTTAGCTGGGTTTACAGGAGAAGAAGAGTCTTGTTTAGAGTAAGAAAACAAAGATCAGCAACAGTAAGATTTAGCTCCTTTCCCCGACAACCCTGAAAGCTTTAAAGCTCAGTTCTGTTTTCTTAACTAGGTTTTTGTCTTTCTCCCCACCTCCCCCTACTGTTTACTGGCATGCTGTTAATTGAAGGATAGTCATGAGAGCCAGATTTACAGCATTTGTTTGTGTGCCTTAAACAGATCCTGTCTGTTGCATAATATTTATAGCCTGTAGCTCTGTGAAAGAAGGAAGGCAAGACCTTCAGGCTTCCTATCAGCAGAGCAATGGAGGGCTAAATTACTGCAGTATCTGTTGATCCCAGACAAGAAGGCTGGACAAATACGCATTTTTGTTTGATTCGTTTTAATATTTTTTTTCTTCCACAATTTTTTTCTTAGTATATTGTCTAGTCTTTGCAGAGGATCATAAAGCAACTACTGAAAGCTTGTGGCTAATCTCACTATTATTACCTTACTACTCTGACTATTGTACCAAATAAAACTTAAATGCTGTACAATACTAATATCAACTACAGTATCATAATATCTAAGAGCAATTCAGACTATATATATGATATTCAAAAATGGAGTATAATTGCTTGTAACACTTGCCTTCACTTCTCAAAAGAATCTGTTTGGAAATGGCTTGCAAGCTGCATTACATTCTCTGGCTAGTAGTAATTTGATCATAAATGATGTGACCTTAGGAGTTTTAGGGTTTCCACAAGTGATGGCATACATCCCAGAAATCTTGCTGGTAAAAGTTTATACAAGTAAGTTTATTTAGTATGACAGCACGGTGGGAGGGAGCAGGAGGAATAGGTATCACGTAAGTGAGCTCAGGCAGAAGAGTACCATGATTTACTTCACAAAGTTTAAAATGCAAAAAAGACACTTGCAAATGTGCCTAAATTGAAGAGAATAAAAGTAATTGTTAATGTCTTCCCCAGACTATTAATAAGATGTCACCTACATCCTTAAAGATGACTCTCAGACAGCTCAGAGAAGGAGCTTCCATGAGCTTACAAGATGTACTCACAATGGAATACAGACTGAGCCAAGCATGCATGGTAAGCAAGCAACTGAGCCCTTTGTCTCTCTTCAGCCAAAGGGGGGTAGCAAGTCTATCAGAGACTAAGTTTTATATAGATTACATCAAGGGCTCACAATTTATAGGTTTTCATTTTCAGTATCTTCTTTGTGTGTTTGTTAGGCTGTCACTTTCTTTTTCCCAGTTCCATGTCTTTATATGCAATTCGAAGGAGACTACATTAATGATGGTCAGATGGGAATGGTAGAGGGCTTTTGTTAAGAAAACTATGATAATGTTTTTTTATCTTTCAGAGAGGCCATGACTTCTATGAAGGGGTTCGGGCAGGTAAGCATGCACATCAGAAATGTTTCTCAAACTTAATAATATGCAAACTCACTGTTGTGTTGCTTCTCTAGAGGTTAAGAAAAGCACATGCAGCAGCAGCCCAGAGAACACGTCCCAGCCTGCTACAGTTTTTGCTTATTGGACTCCTGTATGGCCAAAATTTATTATTTGTTCCAAAGTGTAACAGCTGTGTTGTTTCCTTTGTGTAATCTCCGTTTCCACCTGGTAACGCAGCACCATGAAAAGGTTTCACTAGTTCATTGGGAAAGTTCAAAATATATTTAATGCTGACAGTAGTGAGTAGCTACATGTATCATTTGTCTGTCCAGATTTAGTATTGCCACATAGCTGGTTCAGCCAGCTATAAGATGGTTTAAGACTCAAAGTCAAGAGCAACTATTTGTTAGGACAGAGACTACTTTTATGCATGTCTGAAATATCTCTGTATAGAGGTGTCTTACTATTAAAAAACTATATATGTAAACTTAATGTTAAATAATTCAGCATTTTAAGGCACCGGTCAAGATAGATAGTGGTAAAAGTAGAGCAGCAGCTCAGCAAGTTCATCTAGGGGACAGACTTAGATTCTGTCCTTGATTCTACTGCTGATTCACTATGCAGTTTGTCAAACCCGATGTCACATCTGTTAGAAACTGCAGTAATTATTTATGTACTCTTCAGCACAAGATGAAACAAAGCTCAGGCATTTCCTTTTCCAAGGAGCTTACAGTACAAGACATTTGGATGAATAACATTTTGGGGTGGCTTTTAATTCACACAGTTATATACTCAAGTAGTATTATTATCTCCTCCTCATTTTTTATATCTGTCTTTATAAAGTAGTTTGAAAATCCACTTGAGTAGTGGATATTAGTTTGAGCGTTCACTATTAGTAATACTGTATTAAAGATAACCTGGGGTGAGAGATGCAAAGTTTGTTTGTACATCATGGAAAAAGTTTCTGATTTTAATTGATTAATCTTTAGCACTTATTAGCAGAGACTCCTTTGAAGAATTTACAACACATGTTGAGAAGTACATGGTTTTCATTGTGTTGGTAACGAGGACAAAGATATCTTAAAAAGAATATTCCTAGGATATATTTTAAATCACCATATAAGCTGCTGAAATGTAGTTATTCAGGAAGTGACAAACTCAAAGTCTGAGAGTCAGATGAACACCAAACCAAATTCTCACTTGTGATGGACAAGGTCATTAAACCATCTGGGGATGCGGTAGAGGACAAAAGCACATCACTTGTCAGTATGGCCAGTAAATTACACAAACTGCTTGTAAAGAAAGCAGCTGCAAGAGCAGCAGTTGGGAAGCTTCTCTTTTACGTAGGATGATGTAGCAAAGGCTTAACTATATCAGAGGACGAGGGAAAAAAAAAAAAAAACCACACAGAGATCCAGCTGCACTGAGGGGATTGCTAAGAATAATAATTTGTTCTTGAAGCACTTTTGCTCCTGCTTACTGCGTATATCTTGTTCTCAGATTTGTCTTCTAAAAAGTGTTTCTCTTGTTTAAGAGTGTTGCAGAATCTGACTCCAGATCATTTTTGTAGTTGGGTCTAATCTCATAAAAATCATTATCCAACAATGTGCTGAGCATCCTTTTTAATAGGAAGTAAGATTATTAAGTACTTCATAGGATCAACCATAGTGAATAAAAATGAAAATGATAAAAATGTTAACTCAAGTATTAGCTTTTTCTGTATTAAAACATTACATTCCAAGCATTTAAGAGCCAGCTGTTGACCCTATCTACCACAAGAGGCTCTATCACAAAGTAAAGTTAAGATACAATAATCAGATTTTAGTTTTTGAAGATTGTTTTTCAGCAGCAATGGCCACAGGTCAGGTTTTAATAACAGCTTTTAGCTGCTTCAAACCATAATTTTAATAGGAATGTTAGGGAAGTAGTTTAAGAGTTTTTTAAACCTGCTTTGACCTGAGGTCAAAATTTCATTTTTCTTTTAGCCTGTTTTCTCTCAACCAGACTGAAAATCTGCTGGCAAACAGTCTTCCCCATTTATGATTCTTGTGATTGGAGCTGCTAAAGAAAAGCCAAAACCCTTAAAGCATAAAATACACAGATCATATTTCATCATATTTCATCAACATTTTCCCATATAATGGTAAATGTGGTCTTTGAACACTTTTAAGTATCCATTTTTCACCTTGATTTATAGAATAATACATAAACTAAGAAATGCATAGCTCTGGGTAATTTCCAAGAATTTTGTTTTTTAATTCTTACTGCATAAGAAAAGTGGTCATTTTTGGAGTCAGTACTCAAACACATCCAGGTCGACTACAATTTCAACGGCCTGAGGGGACAAAAATCTGTTAAATTAGCCTCCTAACTATTTGTGCAGGAATGTACACTTCAAACGGAATTGTAAAGGCCTTCTACGTATTGCTGATCCTGCAAAGATCTTATTTCTGTCTGGCTTCTGCCCTCTCTCCTGCAGTGCTAGCAGCTGGCAGATGTGAGCCTTACCCTGGGCACACAAACCCCCTGCAGTCAGTGAGTAGGCAGAGAGATCTCATTGCAACTAACAGAATTTCAGGTGCTTAGAAACATCAGTGTTTTGACTGTGCTGAATAAAGCTAAGCAATAGATCACTAATTGAAGTCTGGTAAAGTCACTGCTACTGAACAGAGAGATTTTGGATTTTTTTTTTTTTTAAAAAGGTAAAACACAAGAAGAAACCCTTAACACAATGTCTATGTTCAGTTACTTTATCCTAATGAACTTCCCTTAGCCTACCTTAGAAGTCTTCGGAATTTTTGTTCTGTTCTTGTAGTGATCGGTATCTCAAAACTGGAGAAACACAAAATATACAGAAATTAATGCAGAAAAGGAATATTTTCACGATACTATTAGAAAACAAATATTTTAACTCATATAAGATTAAAGATTTCATTGGAGAGACCATTATGAGCATTCAGTTTATCCACCAGAGTAAAACAGGCCACAGATCCAAACAGAAAGATTAACTTGATTATGGCACAGTAGTGCCATAGAGTGGAGAATTATCAGCAATTACTACTGTATTTCAGAGTTGAAGCTGTAGTAGTATACACATGGACTTCCCCCCCCCCCCAATTTAAAGCATCTCTTGTCAGTGTTGTTGTGGATAACAGTTAAGATTATTTTGGCCAGACTGTGAACTTCAACTAAAGTTGAAGAAAATAATTAGATAAGTACTACTCTGATGGAATAAATATAGTTGATTTGGGACAATTATGTATTTTGACCCAAACCAATCAGTGGCTTCACATCACAATGTTTAAAATTAACTTGTAGGATCATAACTTTTCAGTAAGTTACCCAGTTGAACAACCTAGTAAAATCACTCTTTTACAGCACATTTCTTTTAAAGAATTGCCCACATGGATTCTACTATCTGTGGAATTGCAGCTTGTATCTATATAACGGGTTTCTTCTCAAAATTAGTGTTTATTTGTATCTAAGGAGTCCTTAGTCCTGCATTTGCAGGTAAATGGTTGCAGGGCTCTGATTCTTCTTTCTCTTTGGAGATGCAAGCTAAAGAGTTATGATGCCTGTACATCTTCAGCTACAGAAATATTAATTAGTGTAGTTGTCATTTGAGTGGTATTTATTTTCTAGGCATTTTCCAAGTGTTGGTTATAGAGGGAAAAGTTAAAAAGAATTTTTCAAGTCACATTTTTTACCACAAACTGCCATAATGCCCATCTTTTGATAAGACACAATCTTTAGGTGGTTATTCTTTCCACTGAACTTAAAATCCAACTCCTTTGCAGATTTCTCATCCTGAATGGTTCTAGTTTAGTCACCAAGAATGAAGTCTGTTGAGAAAGTTGAGAGAGACATGACAACTTACCAAAAAACAGCTGTTATTCTTCAAAATATCTAGTCTCTGTGAGTGTCTTCCTTTCACACGCCTTTAGAACCATCCTACTCCAAAGTCTTTGACAGAAAAAACAAACAAACAAACAAACAAACAAAAAATTCTGTTCTCAGCAGAGAAACTTGAGAGGTGCTTTCTGCCCGTCCTCCCTTATATGCTGTGGGCTGTGTGGGTCAGGAGGCCTCCCAGAACACAGGTGCATCTCCAAACCAGGTGCTGAAGGGACCTTCACACGTCTGAAGGGAATGTGTGTTGAGGAGGGATGTTATGAGTCAGTGCATCCTAGAGAGCCACAGTTACTATAGCTGTTCTTTTTTGACTTACAAAAATTTCACATTTTGAATAGCACCTTTATGGGTTTTCTTGGGCCCAGAAAGGTGCTTGGAAGGACGCTCTGGAATTCATATTGGTCATTTTTACACACAAATAAACTCTCTCTTATTATTGTTTGCTAGTGCAGCTGTTCTTGCTGACATGCCTTCAATATTCCTGTGATACAAGGAATGTTTTTTGAGAATTGATATTTTCTTGTTACGCTTTTACATGCGATTCATTCACTGATGATTTTATCTTCAGTGATGTACCTCCCAGGATACAGCGTAAAGTATACATACTAAGATTATAGAAATCTTCACAGTTAAATCTACATAGGTCTGCAGTATCTGTCAGTATTCACAAATAAATATTCTTGATTTTCCCACAAAGATACTCTGCTTTACGCTTTCCTCATTAGTTATTTCATTATTAGTTTATATGATGTGTTTAAATTAGCTTTAGGCATTTAACACCCACTTTGAGTCATCTTCTATACTCTACCAAGAGTCAGATTTTGCATAGAGATGTGAAAGCTCTTGTCCAAAAGGAGCATTACGCATACTGTTCCCAGATTCACATCAAAGAGCAGAAGACAGGCAAGAGTAGTAGGTCTAACAGAAAGCACTATTTTCAGGTCTATTCCTTCAAAGCTTGGGCTACTTCTGAAGTGATCCACAGTTCCTTCTGTCATCAGGCAGCTCCCAGATACGTCTCTAGACAGGTCACAACTCAAGAATTTTTATTAGAGTAGAAATATATGTTACAAAAACTCTGTCTTCTCCAGAGCGTATTGATTTTTCTCCCCCATATATTCACTGTAGTTGTCTGTTTTGATACAATCTGAAGTCACCTTAATTAGAGAAAGTTTACAAGTAACTTTTGTGTTTTTATACTCCACCTGACAGTGCTGATTGACAAAGACCAATCCCCCAGATGGAAGCCAGCTGCTCTAGAAGAAGTCAGTGATGAATTTGTGGACGATTGTTTTAAGCCACTGGGAAACAATGATCTGAAGTTGTAAAGATCAAGCCTATTGACATCTTAATACATCTGCTTAATTCTATGATATAAAAATTTATAGTAGTGTGATAAAGTTTGACAAGACTCTTTTAGCTAGCCTGAGATTTGTAAGTCTAATTTTTTGCATTCAGAAACGTTCTCTTTTGTTATGCTGCCATAATGAAAAATTAATCATATCTCTGGTTAATAAGGGGAAAAATTACTTCAAGGCAAATTGTTATTTTTACTGCTTTACACAATGATTAACATTTAATTTTTTGCATCAACTCTTAGTTTAGGAGGAACCTTTGGGGGAGACAGCGTGGTTAGGGATGACCTAATAAGCAAGAAGTCAGGAGACCTTTGTGCTCTTGGCTCTGTCACTGATCTGTTAAATTGGGATTGTGCCACAGATTCTTCTCTATACAATGAAAATAAAATATACTTAAAGCTTGAAAACAGTCAGAGCTACAAAGGAAAATGCAAGACATGCTAAATCCATGGTGTTAACTAGTCTTTTAAATAAAAGGTCAGACTGACACATTGTTAGTCTGAGAGCAAGAAATTGTACTATTGATTTAACATTTGGTCAGTATACAGTCTTGCTGTGTGATGTAGACATTGTTTCAAATGTCATAATATTGCCAGAGCCTAGAGCACACTTCTGTTTGCTTGTGAAACCAATTTTTTAAAAATGCCATTAAGTTTGATTGAACTGCATAATTAGTTTTTCATTATTTTAAAAATGGCTCGTTTTTCCTGGTCTCAGAGTGGTGAAGAAATAACTGCCTCAGACCTTCCCCTGAATACCAAGCAGCACATTTCCTGTTGATGTTAGTGATGGTGCAATGATTTTGGTGGTAGAGGTCAGCCTGGCCCTAATACTACAAGTGGCTGGAGTTCACCTATACCAACTAGTCTGGGGTGCCCGTGAACATCCTGTCTGCTGGGTGGAAAATTTTTGAAAAGTAGGGGGAACACAGAAACATGTATTGAAGGTAACGAATAGGGGAAAACATGAAATATCTGCTGCTAGGTGGATCGTACAGTTTTTTAACATAACATATCCTAACAAATGTATTTGTTGGGATCAAAATTTAAATATACATCAAAAAACCCTTGTTGTATGTGCATTGAAGGTTGCTGGGTTCTGATACTAGTAATACTTGAAGTTACATGACATAACCAGAGCCCCTTGATAAAAGCATAACCTTTTTGGGGGGTAAAATGAATTTTTCTATTGTGTGTGCAACACATAGCTACTAATCTTTCTTCAACATTAAGACTGCATGCTTTTTTATGGTTAATCAAATCATATATCAGTATCTCTTCCTACTTGTTTCTACAGTTATAGGCAGGTCAAATACAAATTTTGGCTTCTCTGAAGATGAACCACTGAGACTAAAGGAAGAAAACTTTTGTTCAAATAACATAGTCAGTAATCAGCACTGGGGAATCAAAAAGTCAGCGCTACAGCAGAACTGTTACAGAGTTTTCAACATTGGGCAGTTTTTATTACTGACAGTAATGGTCTACTCTGGCTTAAGGCTCCTTCCTTCCTAGAAGCTGTTGCCTGGAAACAAAGTCCAGGAAATTCAGGCATCAAGGTGAACTACTAGAGTGACTTTCAAAGAATTAGACGTGAGCAAAAGGGAGAACAAAATCAAGAAAAAATGGCACCTTGCTTTGTCACTAGAATCTTTAAGATAAAATTGTTAAATTTTCAGCTGCCAGTTAATGTTACCATGTACATATTTGTTATGAGACAGTCCCTAAGTTTATTTTCAAAAGGAATTGAGAGATTTCATTAATATCTCTAGGGTAATTTCTGAAAATATGACTTGAATTTCTACCTCATGCTGGTTCTGTAAGAAATGTAAACCTCCCCCCTTATTTTTAAAATTTTTTATATGTTTTAGATTCTTAAGCTGGCTATTTTTAATTTATTTTTTGTAAGTTGGTTTGTTCCATTATTTTTGTACAAAAGGAGCAATCTTCAGCGACTATATTTAATGAAAAACACAGTAATCCCCAGGGAGTAGGGATCATGCCTTCTCTGACTGAAAAAGATGTAAAACATTTTAGCAAGACCATACTTCTGAATCAATAAACTTTGACTTGCATGTTCAGTTGCTTCCAAAATTTATGTGAACGGGATTTATCCCAAACTCATGGTAACAAGACCCTGTCCAATCTGTACATTTTTATCAAATAAAAGTCTTACAAGCAGATGGTAAGTTTAATTTTATTTGGTCCACAAGAAAGTATTTGCCACAAAAATATTGTAAAAATATATTGTAGTGTGTTTTATTTGGGAATACTGATGTGTCTTACTACAGAAACGGCAATTTTACAAAGTTGTGCTGCAGTTAATGTGTTTTGAACCATTATCAGAATATCAAGTCAGTCACATAGTACCCACTCAGACTATACTTATGTTTCCTGGAAAAAATATAAAGCAAATGTATTTTTAACTCCTAAATAGAAGTAAATGGTTTTGCAGAGTATGCCAGTCCTATACTGGAGTGCCCTTATTACACAAAACCAAGTCAAAGAATCAGTGGCAACTTAGCTGGAAAGCCACTATAAGTGGCTTTATAAGACTATAGCACAGTTTAGAGTAATCTAATGATAAGTAAACAGATACAATTTTATTTAGGTAAAGAAGTCTTCATTTTTATTGTTATTATATATTACTATTGTGCCTATTAAAAATACAGCAGAACTCTGGAATGAGCTCTCCTTCAATCCCTCACCAGATTGTAGTATTTAACAGGTTGGTTTTTTTTTTTTTTGTTAAGGGTAAGTGCTTTATTTATTAAGGACAGCATCTTGTAAAAGAGATTATTTTCCTGGTGAGAAGCTGTCTCCCTGTTGTTTGTAAGTTTGTTTGCAAGCTTGTCTGCTTTCCATTTGCTGCCTGCTTTCCCTGAAGTGCCAGTGTCATAGAAAGCATCATAAACCAGCTGGAATTGCACTTCAGGCCATATCGAAGCTGCTGTAATCTTCAAGCGTTAATGAGGGAAGACAAGCGTTGTGGTTGCAGGTGTGTGACTGTTGGGACATAACAAGCAGCAGGCGGTTCAGTCGCTGTCGCGTTATGGGCGGCTCTCTGAGCAAGCAGTGCAGCCGTCCCACGCAGCAAGTGCTCCAAATGGAAGCTCACTGTGAAGCACGTTGAATTATACCTAGGTAACTTTCTCCTTTGGGGAAATTTTGAGTGTTTATCAGTACAGATGCTATGACTTAACTTGACGCTATTTTACCTTATAATCCTGCTTGCTGTTGGACTGTGCAGTGGCAGCCTGCCAATGGAGAAGTTGCTGTCAAAAGTGCATCTGATACTCTGGCTCCAGAAGAGTGCCAGGTGCTAAGGCTACATCCAAAGAAAGGATTTGAGACATTGCAGCAGCAAGCACCGCAACACCTAACTCCCCGCAGCAGCCACCAAGGGATTTGTACGAGGGTCAAGGCAGGTACACCTAAATGCTCTCTTGAAGCGACTGCAGTTTTCTATCTGCTATTGACCTGTACCCACCTATCTGGCAAATAATGTCTATGGAGTTAGGGTGCTTTGTTTTTTTTTCCTCGCCTTTTTTTGTTTTAATTACCGTCTTTGGCAGTGTTAACATTCTTGAGCCAAGACTAATGTTGCAGAAAAGTTGGCCTTTTTTTGTAATAAAGCTTTATTTTAGCTATAATAAGAATAGGACTCTCTTTTAATACTGTGCTTAAGCAATATCCAATTAATGTGTACTGATCTGATCAGTGTTTTAGTTTTGCTTTTTTAATTCACCCTAGTATATGGCATGGAGTTTTTTTAGATAGAGCAAATATAGGGTATGATCTAATGTTTTACACGTTTTAGAGCTTCCAGGAGCATCACTGTTAGCAGTAGAATTTAAATGGGCCATAATACCTTAGTCCCACTTTACATATGGCTTCAAAGACGACTACATTACTTTAAAGAAGATGACATTACAACACAGGCAGATTTTTTTCCCTTTTTCAGCAAAAGCCTGAGAACAGTCTTAGTAGCAGGGTCTAGTCTGGTCAGTGTGAATTAATGGGAGTTTGTGCCGTGTTACAAAAAAGCATTTTTTACCATTTACTCTTGATACAACCACTTCCCCATACAGGTGAATTTCAAATCACTAAACTTGTGTCAAAGTTTGCAAAACAGCTCAATTCATAGACTGTCCTGTCTGAGAACAAGCTACAAGTAACGACTGACCTGGTCCTCTTTCTGCTTGCTTACCATGGCTTGAAAATCATGCTTTGTATCATTTACTAGAACTACGTGTACCTTTTAAAAACAGTAACAGTTTTTGCCAGTATGGAAAGCATTTTTCTATAAAATGAAAATGTGAAATGGAAAGCACTTTGATGTAGGAAAAAACCCTATGTCTTTTAAACTGGCCATAACAGAAAAAGGAACAAACAAGTGCTAAAAACCCAAGCTTCTACAAGGTATTCACTTTGTATAAAATGTCAGCAAAACTGTAGCTTTAAGATGACTATGATTAATTCATCCCTTTCTTGATATCTCAAATGCTAATTATGACTACAGTAGGTCAGGCTGCAAGTCCTGGAGAAGCAGGGTGCAGCGTGTGCATGCAAGGTAGATAAAATCGGTAAAGAATGTAGCCCTTTAGCTTTGGGCCTAAGGCTTATTCACTAATTCAGTGCACTGCTCAGCCTGTAGGTTTCTGTAGCTTATATTTGCATCGCCATACACAGTTTTACCAACAGGTAAGCGATGAGCCTACAGAAGCTGAAGGAAGGCGTTCTGTCCCAAGGGTGTAACTTTAGAGTGAAATTTTAGCATAATGCAGCCATAGTTCCCATGAAATACATAGTCCTAAAACATTGTTACACCTTTGAAGGTTCATTTCACTAGTTAGCATCAGTAGTTTTTGCACACCTAGCTGGGTTACAGCGAAAAACCAAAACAAAACCCCCAAAACCCAGCACCCTAACGCCAAAGAAAAAAAAACCAAACCAAAAAACCAAACAGCTTTGGTGTGAACGCAGTGATCAGATGTAATTAAACTATCTTACTGCAGGATTTTAGATAGCAGCCTTCATGCATTTACAGAAGCTAGAGCATCTGTTAATTATAATGCACTGTTTATCAATATTTTAATGTTTCTCACTGGTTCACTTAATGGAAGTTGAATAGTACCATAATCCACATGGTTTCCTGAATATTGCTTGGTTTTATGAAATGCTTCTCATCGCCTTCATTATTTTGTGGTTTACAGATTTAGTCAGGTCAAAGAATCAAAGTAAAATTTATGACAGCAGTTATCTTTGCTGCATGTAGACCTTGGTTTCTCTTTAGCAAAATGTGGACAGATTTACCAAGCATAGAGAGTTCTTCTCTCTCCACCTACAAACAGGCCACTGATTTTTTATGCAGTACATATAAATAATCCACGCTTTGTTCTTGAGCATCTTTGGGGCTTCTGTGGCAGTGCTTGTACAGTTGCACGGCAGCCACATTCTTCTCATCCTCTTTCTTAACACTAATTTCTGATCACATTCAACACATACAAAGACAGAATACTCAACATACAGCTGATAACAAATGACACTTGATTAATAGATTCTACTGTAATCCAATTTCTTAGCAATACAGATTAAAAGGCAAATTTTTTCAGCCTCTCCTTGCAAACACATTCTATAGTGGCATTATGCTCAAATCACAGCTGATTTTACTTTATTTGCACTAGTACCAAATACAAACTGCTTAACAGACAGGACACTCACTGTGAAGACAGTCCTTGCCAGTCAGGGCTCAGGGCACATCGCTTTCGATATAAGGGATGTCGCTATATTTGCTTTCAGTCACTGCCCACTGTTTCACCGCCTGATCAAGAATCTCACGGGAGAGACGGTGCGCATAGTCTAGCACTATAGTGCTTGATGGACCTTTCTCATCCACCTTCACTGCTATCAGTGACGATTTCTCCCCAGTGCATCCTTCATTACCTTCCCTGATCCTTTCACCCTGGATAGCGTTTGAACCTGGAAAGGCATCCTTGGATTTGATGCATCCCATGGTACATTTGAAAACGCAGCTGCAAAATTCAGTTCAACAGCATGTTTTGATAACCTGGAAATGGTTTCCTTGTTTGATGCACAGTGTTGCTGCTTCTTGCCAGTGGTTCCAGTTATTTTCACAGAACAGAATGTCTCCTTTTGTGCTTCTTTACTTCTGGAGAAATCTGTCAAAATATAAAGGCAATAAGTAGTTTGCCATTCTCAGCGAGCTCAAAGGAAAGCTAAATTCACTACTTGCAGAAGCAACTTCAATAAATCTCAGCGTGTTGTGCGTAAAATGTTTTTATCGGTAACATCCATCTACTACAAGTAGGCAAAGCTTGACCTGAATTCAAGCTGCCTTTGAGTGCAATTCCCAGTACGTGATGTAAGCCATCTAGGAATGTCAACGCCTTAGGAAAAAAAAAATAACCTGTTTCTTCCAAACTGACAATGCAGTGCTATTTTCCTGAATCTGTAAACAAATACTGTTTAACTCCAGTGACTGCTGCTGCTAAAAAAAATAAAAACAAACCCCCAAAACACCCCCCAGAAGCACCACACAACCACCACAACACGAGCTTTGCGTCATGGCTGTTGTACACCCTTCGGGCAGGAGTGACACTAATCCTCAGCGTCATTCTGCTGTTGCTCAAGGAGGCTTGAGCATGCAGCCACTAGAAGGTATTCACAAGAAGCAAGGGCTGCTTTTCGTGTTCTCCCTCGAGGAGTTGGGGAACGCAGCAGCCGACTGCTGTGTTCAGGGCAGTTCTGACAGAGCTAGAGCACCACTCCTGCTAAAGCGGGACAACTCGAGATCTAGAGGAGAGTGAGGAACGAAACACCTGACGGGCCTTTTGTCAAACTCCTCAAGAATCAGAATTGGTCAGCCCCAAATTCCGGTATGTGTTTTTTTGTTTACTAGCCTACAAAGCTGTTTCTCAGGCTATTTTCTTTGTACAGGCAAAGCAGAGTCTCATGATAAGCCTGACTTTGCTTGGCATGAGCTTACCCACTGATCAGAGTGAATAGACTGCCAGCCAAAATAAAGACTGGGCTGCACAGAAACCAACTGTTCCCTACAGCTTCACCCGATGACGTGGTACTAAGGTCAGCCAAAGTTAAAGATTTTTTTGTAAATAGCCTTTGAAAACATAATCATGGCAAAGATGTTAAGCCTTATTTATTTGCTTTATATACTGGGGGAAAGAGGGGCTCCAGTCCAGTCTTTGCAGAGGAAATCAATCCCACTTGCAGGCAAATGGTGCTTCACAGGTAGGATGGGACTTCCCCAGTCTAGCAGCTGACTCATGAGAACCAGGTTCACGGTGACAAGCTTCTCTCCTCTTTCTGCTAGGGCAGAAAAACATCACTACCTGCTTAGAAAACAGTTTGTAGGACTGAAGTGC
The DNA here is from genome assembly GCF_964195595.1 of Calonectris borealis. NCBI lineage: Eukaryota > Metazoa > Chordata > Aves > Procellariiformes > Procellariidae > Calonectris > Calonectris borealis. The sequence continues at coordinate 35,353,821 of NC_134317.1, forward strand.
CAGCACTCAGAAGCGATGGTTGGTGTTCCTGGCAGAAAGTCAGACCTAAAGGGCTTCTGAAACCACGAAGTACGTACGAATGTTTTCATACCTTCAGCTTTGCATCAGAACATTTCAGCGTTTTAGAGCAATGTTTGTAAATCACTAACAGAGTTCAGTAAGCTGCTTTTGCGCGTAATGATACACTGCAGCACGCGCCAGTGTATTTTAAGAGTAGGCAGTATAGTTAACAAGCCTGTAACATAAACCCTGCCGCTAGCATTTGTAGTTTTACCTGACACGGAGGAGAGCTAAGCTATCAGTGAGATTTTTATTCTAGTAACTTGTTATTAAATGAGTAAAAGGAAGGATTCCCTTCACTGCCCAAGAAACCACATTTATGGAGGTTTATAAAAAAAACATGAGCTTTATACCCATGTCTATCAACTGCATGCACTGATGAAACTTAAAACGCTTACGGAACATGCTTAGAGACCAGAGGCCAAGGAGACGTCTGAAAGCAATTCAGACATCTGAATAATTCAAAACTTTCTAATAGTACTATCTTGTGTATGTCTAATTTCAATATTTACCATTAATAAAACATTAATAAAGTAATTTCCACTTGCTCTTCTGGACAAATACGTCGCTCGAAGTATCTAATATGGCAAAGAGTCACTAATAGCATCTCTAACCCACCATTGCTGATACCTGAAGGCTGCAGTCTTTACCCTGTAAGGTAACGCACGAGCTTCCCTGGGAGGTACACAGGTATGCTGTCCACTCCCTTCTCGCTACACTACTGGTGACAATTGGAGTTTTAGATTAGGTATCGTGTCCTCCTTAGGCTTAGCCAGAACTGTAAATATTGTAGATTTACACCTCAGATTCCCCAGCCATACAAATGCTCTACGCCACAGTTGATATAACAACGTATTTTATCAGAGTTTCATCCCTGACACTTGATCTGATGACTATGCAGATTTGGATTTTTTATCTAAGTTTGGAGCCATATTCTTTTATAAGTTATCCTTTTTTGCACCTTTTAAAGGAGGTCTGTTAAATGGTAGCCAGCTTTAGTTAGCATTTTATCATTGTTTTAAGACGTTTCCATCCTACAACTGGAGCTTTCCTTTCCTCTTCTGTTAGGGGACACCAGCAGATGAGCTAGTGTCCAGCAGAAAGAAGGAGGGAACGCGAGTAGAAGGAGGACAAACATCTCCTAGAGCAAGGAGGGAAAAATTCCATAGGTCAGCATCTTCCTCTGCAGGATTTACCTCTGTTGCCACCTTCTTACCTCTGTCTTTTCATTTGGGCTAAATGAAATGTTTGTCTGACTGTCCTACACAGAGGAAGGGACAGGCTATAAAACTTTTAGATAGCAAGGCATGCAAGACAACTAAATTGTTCTAAATTGGTTATTAGTTGAGCTTAAAAGCAAAGTTATCGACCCTAGTTTAAATTCTCGACTCATTTCATTATTTATAGAGCGCAGTACCTTCCAAGTCACTGCAGGACGTTTTATAGTTTGCCCGCTCTACTTGAGTTAATAATTGTTGGCACAGAAACGATCGCAAGTGAAGTTGCCCTCAATCTTCTGACTGCTTTCCTGTTTTTCTGACAACAATTGCTTGCACGTACATGGTAAAGCACCGTTTAAATCCCCTCTACCGAACTCATCTCCAGAGCGTTACGTTCTGACAGGAATTTTAACATCTCTAGCTTTCCTCACAACAAGAGGAAAAAAAAAAAGTGCATTTTACTCCCGGCACGATGTTTCATTCAGTCACTGCACTAGGCAAAATTGTCTGATAGGAGTCCGTTTCTTTCGGTGTCCGAGCTCTAATCTGTTGCCAGTTGTCTTTCAGAAACCACGGCGTAGATGGGTCAAGGCTCAGGCCAAAGCCCCTGCAGATGCAGCTCCCCCCGTGACAAGCTGCTGTGCTTAGTGCAGTGCTGCGAGCCGGAATTAAAGCAGCACCATCACAAACCTTAACACATCGGTCTCTTTCTAAAGACCGATTTTACAGGAAGTGAAATGTTGATTTAATTCATCTTAAAAAGACAAGTTCCTAGCCATGCTCAATTTCAGTGGACATATAGTCAATATGCTTTTAAAGACCTCGTTTAACTTCAATACTATAAAGGCTGCGTGTTGTTTTAAGAAGAGTCCTGAAAACAATCAATTCCCTTCCATATTCCTGGCACTGGAAGCTCCCGAGGACAAGTTCAGGTGTTGTTTCACCTATTATGTTATTTACTACACATGAGCCCTGTGGTACCGCAAGGAGAGAGACGATATTGAGGGAGTCATACCGCATAGCTGAACTCACCTTGCATGAGAGGGCTAAGCAGTCTCTTTGCCAGCCTTGCTACGTGTTTCCTGCCAAGGTAAGTTCATTTCTAGCCCCTGAAGGAAACAAAACAATGGTAAAAAGATGCCTGCAATTCATTATTATACGATAGAAAATAGAGGGGAAAAACGCATCAATAGCGTAACTGCAGTTTTATTTAGATAAATAGACTTTTTAAGGTATTAAAATCATCAAGAAGAAATAATTACAAAAGGATAAACGTGAGCTATCCAAAAAAAAAAGAGTTTCGCCTGCCTCTCCGGAATATGTCTTCGTATGATGGAGACAGGCATAAGAAACAGTTCTGCTGTTACACAACATCTCGAGCTATCACAGACAAATAAGTTCCTGCTACGATTTAAATGGCTTCCATCCATAAGACCTTTGAAAAAATCTCCTTGAAGTTCAATATTATACTGCAAGGAATCGCTTTCTATAACACTTTTTGTTATGGCAGTCACCGGATTAAAAATAAGTCGTGCTTTTCAAAATAGCTTAGTGCAGCTTTGCCCAATTGAACACAGCGAGTAATTTCTGCTGTCACAGAGCCAGGCTCCTCACTTTCCAAACTTTTAGGCTCAAATTTGGCTCCTTGTAACCCTCCTCCAGCCAGGGAGGCTTGTAGTTTTTCCCTCTGTATCCAGGAGAGAAGGTCAGCATGCTACTTACCAAGAACCCGTCTGCTTTTAACAAGTTGTCCCACCTGCCCCCAGACAGACAGCTTCACAACTGGGACTCTGCAAAGAGAATCAATAAATAAAACTTAGCACTCATGAAGATGTCAGAGTTGCACATTATCACAAAGTTAGATGAATCTGTAGCGCTGACCTTGCAGAAGTCTCTTCACCCACAGTATTTGACTTTGCCAAAGGTAAAGGGGATGATACAGCACTTGGGAAATCAGACTGAATGGCAGGCGCAACAATTGATACACGGCACCCAATCCCGGCGCACAGCGGGGCCACTGCTCGGGCAAGCGGCCCATATGCAGGATGCCAACCTCCTTCCACAGCAAGTCCAGTTACGGACGATTTCAGCAAGGATTTAGGAAGGGTAATACGCCAGCATTTGGAGCGCCCCATCTTTTGTCGAAGTTTAAAAGTTCTCCCCTGTTTTCCCTTCTCCCTCTCAGAGCTGCTGCCGAGACCTGGACCTTTAACATCCAAGTGCATAGGCAGAATAGTCAGATAATCACAGTGCTGCCATTATCATGGAAACCATAAACATTACTCTTTGTAACAAAGAGATTCAAACTCAAGGCAGGTGACCCAACTGACGTACCACAGAGGTAAACCAAAGAGCATTCAGGCATCCAGACCTCTGAACTGCACCGAATCGCGTTAAATATTTACATCCTCCATATAACAACCACAGAATCACAGAATACCAGGCTGGAAGGGACCTCAAGGATCATCTGGTCCAACCTTTCTTGGCAAAAGCACGGTTTAGACAAGATGGCCCAGCACCTGTCCAGCCAAATCTTAAAAGTGTCCAATGCTGCGGAATCCACCACTTCCCTGGGGAGATGATTCCAATGGCTGATTGTTCTCATGGTGAACAATTTTCCTCTTGCATCCAATCGGAATCTCCCCAGGAGTAACTTGTACCCATTGCCCCTCATCTTTTCCATGTGACTCCTTGTAAAAAGGGAGTCTCCATCTTCTTTGTAGCTACCCTTTAAATACTGAAACATGGGTATAAGGTCTCCCCTAAGCCTTCTTTTCTCGAGGCTGAACAAACCCAGTTCTCTCAGCCTTTCCTCATACGGCAGGCTTCCCAGTCCTTTGATCATCTTTGTGGCCCTTCTCTGCACCCTCTCCAGCCTGTCCACATCTTTTTTGCATAGTGGGGACCAGAACTGAATATAATGACTTCTTTATCTCTGCTGGTGATGGCTTTGTTGATGCAACCCAGAACCCTGTTGGCTTTCTTTGCCGCAGCAGCACGCTGTTCACCCATATTGAGCTTGTTGTCCACCAGGACCCCCAGGTCCCTTTCCACAGAGCTGCTCCCCAGCTGGGTAGATCCCAGCCTGTGCTGCACTCCTGGATTATGTTTTCCCAGGGGCAAGACCTTACATTTGTCTTTGTTGAACTTCATAAGGTTCTTGTTAGCCCACTCTTCCAGCCTATCCAGGTCTTCCTGCAGGGTGGCTCTTCCTTCCAGAGAGAGACACAGAAACCCAGAACATCTTATGTCTGCCCTTCCTCCCCCTAGGAGGGGGGATGTTATTCACGAGGATACAGTATATTGATACGTGTATCAATATGCCTTTGGATATTCTGCAGTTTTGAACAGAGCAGCGGCACGTAAATGGGAGAGGGATGAACCATTCGCTGAGTGCACAGCATCTCCTCCGTCGCCGCAGGACGCAGAGGCTCCCCGTGCAGGGCAGCCCCAGGCAGGGGCTCTCAAAGCGGTCCAATCCACCAGTTTTGTATTTCTGCCTCTCTTTAACGTCCAGTTTTCTGCAAATCCTACAGAGCAGACACGCTGGAGTAATGTTTATAATAAAGTCTCCTTCTAATCATAGGAAAAGAAAATTTTACAAAGCTAGAGTTATTTTAAGACAAGCACGATTCCCAAGATCCAGCTATCGCAGGCAATCACTGAAATACCTAAATACACCGAAACAATTTGGGCAAGGAAGAGCAAAAATGGAGCCCTCGTTCCTCGCAGGGCCATCCTCTCCCTCTCGTGCGCTTACTGCCAACAAGAGATAAGAGCTACCGATCGGAAAGGGCAGGAACGGCAACCCACCGCTGCGCAGGATTAGCGCGTAAATGAAAGTCTCCTGGTTATCTGTCTCAGGGTACGTGCTGGAATCGCAAAGCTTGGTCTTCCCCGCCCCTGCCACGGCCAGAATTGATAAAACTTTTTCAGGCTTCTAAGCCAGTTTGTAACCGAATGGGGAAAGAACACACTCACTTTTCAGAATCGGGATGACCCCTAGCTTACTTTAAAAAGCTTTCCGATAAGGGGACAGGTGATGTAGCAAGCAACGGTGAAGTACGGCAAGGAACCTTTAGGTGAAAATACCAATAGTTCAGAGAACAGCAATGCCAGGAGGTACAGTCCTCAGCGGCCACAAGGTTAGTTTTCATCCAAGAAAAAAAGTCTTGTTAAAAGTAAAGAACACTGTGTGTAGCTGTCTAATTTCATGAAAGTAAAACTGTACCCAGTCAGCCTGTCCTGAAATCCTCCAGTACAGCCGTTTATTTACCAGAACTGCATGCAGCTCGGAGAGCAGCCTGAAGGCAAGAGGCGAAGAGGATGCTGAAAACATCTTACAGGTTCTCCTCTCGCTTTAACTTAGCTGCTTGTCCAACCAACCGTACATACTCCTATTTTCTCCAAATTTGGACGGAAATATGTACAATGTATTAATTCTGCTTGATTTTTCAATGCCTGGTGGTCTCAGAATACAAGTGAGCAGCCATTTATCAGTACAGACTCTCTGCCAGACCACGGACAAGGAAGAACATTAACATAACCTACCCTCATACAAACAGGAGCGGGATGCCTACTGTTGATGAAAGCCTGTTTTCCAGATGGGTAAGAGTGGACCAATGGATTTCCTTAGCAAGTGAGGCCTCAGAGCGAGGTTGTAGAAGAAAGGGCATGGAGAAGATGCAGAGCTTCTCAGAAACTCCATCTGCAGGCAGTTTAGCCAAGATTTAAGGAACCTAACTCCAGAAATTATAGAGGAATGCATTGGTTCAGAGAAAGGAAAAGCTAATGGTCATAGAGGAGAGCTGAAACTCTCTAAGAACCCAAAAACAAAATAATGCTCAAAACTGGTGAGTGAACAAAATATAAGAAAAGGATATAAAGTTTTTAACGTAGATGCACAGCTGTTTCCTTGCCCCGTGTAACATGGAAAGATATGGGTTTGGCACATCTTTCAACAAAGCCCACAGTTCTTGATATTATCAGCCTACCCCCCCATTATGCATTGGCTGCAAATCTACAGCCTGAAGACGACCCCCACAAACATTTTCCCCACAGCAGGGGAAAATGCAAGGCGTACCATCAAAGGGTGTCAGAGAAACTGGCCAAGTCCCACACCGAGGTTAGACTGCTCTAAAGCATGGCGCTGGGTCCAAACGCAGCAGCCTGTTGGTTTATTACAATGCTGTGACACTGTTTTGAATGAACTAGAGCGGAAACTGTATTTTTCTATACATACCACAAGCTGTCCTAACAAGTCAATCGTGGAGTCACAGCCTACCTATTAACAGCCCACCTTCAGGAACACATTAAAACATCAAGCTACTCATACTTGTGCTAGAACTTAGGATCTAGCCTTGTTTATAAAGGTATGTTACTGTCCTCCCCAGCGCCAGCCGAAGACAGACTGCTGCAGATGACGAGCGGGGATGCACAAATCTTTACAAGCCAGAAAGCCCCTCCTGCCGTTATCACTGGCTGCTGCCCAGCCTGGGGATCCTGCCAGCGAGAACTGATGAGCAGCAGCAGGTAAAACAGTGGATCGCTATCTCGGTCTGACAGGGGCGTGTTTTATTGTAGTATCTGTCACAAGATTCAACTGCGAACATATGGAGCTGCAGATCATAAGGTATGAATGAGGTACGTTGGTTTGCTTTGCGACGTCCTTACGAAGGCAAAAGCCCCAGGAGACTAACGCAAACGAAAGTCAGAAGGAAGGAGATGGCCAGGATCTGCCCAAGATCAACCAGAGAAGAGTAGGAGAAAAGCAGCACACAACCCTATTCTGTTCTTTAATCTCCCCATACAGAAGCCAATTGTAAAACTGGGAATCAGAATTAGGAATGCAACAGAAGACCCGTTTTTCCACGTCTCACATAGGAACGCGCAGGAAAACACAGCCCCACGTTTTAAAATCACAACTACGTTACTAATGATTAGCAGAAATAGCCGAGGAGTAAGAGAACAAAGTGAGGAGTTAATGACCAGATGCTCCAGCTGCATGAAAGCTGCCCAGAATTGCAATAAAGAACTGCGTCAGCCTTAAAAATCCCACTGTCTCACGGCTCTCCCCCAGTATTTGTTTTCTGGAATTTCACCACTCCTAACGTGCCAGCTTCTACTTCTAATGGAGCTGACGCCTTCGCGCCCAAGACGCGGGGCGGCTGGCAGCCAGGCGAGGCAGCCGTGCCCCGCGCAGCCTGGCAGCGCTGCCGGCTCTGCCCCGCCAGACCCTGCCCAGGAACCACCTTGTCCCCGGAGACACAAGCGTCGCGAGGCTCTACCCAACTCCTTGTGCGACACGTACAAACCAAAGGGATTTTAAAGAAAGAATTTTCTCAGCAGAACATAATGAAGAAGAAAACGAATTTATCTGTACTTGAAGGTTAAAAATGGCACTTTGTTAAGACTATAGTATAAATTCCTGTCTTTTTCCTTTTTTTTAAAATTACTATATTTAGAAACCTAATTTGGACTCCTACTTCCTGAACTATGAGAAAGCACGAGATGTTTCTAAATGTTTTACAATTTTTGCCATGGCTGATCTTACCCTACTAAATCTGTATTTTACAACGTGCTGGATCAAGGTAACCTGCCCTGCCCAGGTTTGTGCTGAAGCTTGGAAAAGGTACTCGTGGCAGAGCAGGGGCAGACAAGAAACCCTCACGCCACCTCGGCCAGCAAACGCAGTTGTCTCATGTCTTCCCCGCAGCAGGAACGCAGCTTACAGAGAAGCAGCCACGCCGTTTACCTTCCCACTCTGCATCACCCACATCGCTTTACGTAGTACTACCTCTTCCTGGGCGATCCCATGGGTGCCAAGTGGAGCAGCACCTCCGTTTTGCTCCGTTTTGAGGACTTTGTAGCTAGCAACCTCACCGTGAGATGATGGGAGGAGTAAGGCGTCACCGCTGCCCGTCCTGAAAAACCCCACCTCAAAGCCCAGCCCTTCCTCCTTTCCTCCACAGCATAAACTTACGATGCTGAAGGCCAGTCCTGCCCACAGCCACTGGTCACCCCGTGGGTCACCACCCATTGTGACGGCTGCAAGGGGACACAGCCCATCCCTCCCGCAACACAGCGCCAGGCTACCCCGCTCCTCCTTGTAGGTCCTAAACCAGATGAGACCCAAGCAAGAAAGCCGTCTGACCTACCAGCGCGGTGGCGGTGGTTTAAGTGCAAAGAGCATGTTGTAAACGTGATCCCACCGGCGTCCCTCCAGCAGGAGCTCCTGGAGAGGGTGCTCCTTCCTCCAAAGGCGCCTGCACGGTCAGGCCCTCGTCCCACCAACGCCGCGTCCTCCAGAGTCCTGCTGGTCAACGACACGGACGTGAAAACGCCACCAAAGCCCATCTTGACACCACTTTGGGGGAACTACCCCAAGCGCGCCCGGCGCGGCGGCACCGCCGGGCTCCCGGCGGGCAGGGCCGGGCGCTGCCGGCAGGCAACGCCCTCCCTCCGCCCCGCACCACCGGCACCAGCTTCCCGCTTCGCCGCCGCCGGCGGGAGCTTCGCGACCGAGCAGCCACCGCCCCCGCGCCCCGCTCCCCGCCTCGGGGACCTCCCGGGCCCCCCGCCCGGCCGGGGAGCGGGCAGCCGGCCCGGCCCGGCCGCGCTCGCACAGGTACCGGCCGGGGAGGGGCCCCCCACCCGCCGCCACTCACGCCGCTCCGCTCCGCTCCGCCGGGCGCCCTCCCCGCGGCACCGCCGGGGCGGCCGCGGGCTCCCGGGCGGGGCGGGGCGGGGCGGGGCGGTGCCGCCCCCCCCGTGCCCTTCAGCGGCGCCGCGGCCCCAACCTGCCGCCCCGCCCCGCCGCTCCGCAGCGGCACCTGCCGCCCCGCCCCCCCCGGCTCCCCCCCGCCGCCCTCCCGCCTCCCCGCCGGCGGCAGCGGGGGCCGACGTGCCTCAGCGCCGGGATGGGGCCTGCGAGTTCAAATTTGAAAAAAAAAGAAAAAAAGAGGAAACGGAGAAAAAAATCACCCACCCAGGAAAATCGCCGCTCATTGGCTTCTCCTTCTCGTAAATGAGGGGAAGCATTTTTAAAGGACAGAGTTACCGTATACAAGCTTACGGTTATCGAAATCGCACGTTCGACTAAGCCCTTAGATGAAACACTAACACGCCACCGAACGGGGAACGATTCAGTAGCGTTGAATATTCAAGCCGTGGGAAAGACGAGGGGTGAGGCCTGGGTGAAGTTTCTCCTATTTTACCCTGTCAGGCAGCATCAGATCGTGGACAACTCCAGAAAAATATTAATTGTGCCAAAGCCTTTTAAGAAATGCCCCCATCCGGAAGGAAAGCTTCCTGAATGAAGGACCTGACATTTGTAATTTTTTAAAAAACACAAGCGATGCTAAAAATAAAAAGCATTTCTCAAGAGAGGCTGTGAGCAGACATCTCGGGTAAAGCATTCCTGCCTTTGCGGGAGTCTTGACATCAAAGCAGCAGCGCACACCTTGGGTACCGCCTCTGCGAGGCTGCCGAGCAGCTCACGCCTGGCTGGGGCTGGAAACCAGCACCCCAGGACTTGCAGTGGTCTCCTGGGGCCAGCGGTGCCAGGCTCTGTGCGTCGGGGCACGAGGCTCATGCTGGGCCCTGGTTTCTCCTGTGGCAACAGGCTGAAAGGCTGGGGGGCTGCAGGAAGGGCAGGGGGGCTGCAGGAAGGGCAGGGGGGCTGCAGGAAGGAAGGGCAGGGAGGCTGCAGGGCTCAGCACTGCACTCGTGCTCCTCGGTGGGGGGGAGCACTCGCTTTAAATGCCTGTGCTGACCTGTGGCTAAAAGTATTCCCATGTATTTAGGTATTTCTGGGGCTGGGCAAGAGGAGGGCAAAGCTCGACCCTCCCCGCAGCAGCAGTTCCCAGTGCAGGCAGCCTCAGGTACCAATATCGGCTCCGGTTGCTCACAGGCAGGGGTTTTAAGCCATGAGTTCCCCTGCCAGGAGTAAGCCCCTTGGGGGCTAAGCACGGGTGCGCAAGCTTTTGCAGGAGCAGGTTTTAAGGAGCTTGACCCAAAGCCTATTAAAGCCGGCGGCACTCTACCCTTTGATTTCAAGGAGCTTTGACTGGGGACCTGCTGACCTGGGTAGATTTCAGTCAGATGTTTTTATTACTGTTTCACTTCGCCTCTGGGTGTGTGGAGGAGCAAATCAAATAAAATCATAGCTCTCAGAACTAAAGTAAGACAGAGTACTGGAAAGGCATGGTTACCTTGCATTAACACGGTGCTATTATTACAACAGTGATTTCTAAACTATATACAAACAGTTTTTAAATAAGAATTTCATAACTAAATTATGAATCTCTTTGTAGCGGTTTATGGCTACTGTGCTCTTTTTTATTCTAGCCTGGTTTAACACAAGGCTCCACTTTTAACTTCAGCTTTTAAGCGAGTGGAGTTCCCACCGAGCAGCTTCGAGATGTGGGGCAGACGCTTCCCAGGCTGTCTTCCTCTGCATGGCACAGGCTGCGAGTACATCACTAGCGCCGGATTTGATCGCTTCGTTACACCCCAACAGATAATAACCGTACGGCACTTGTGCACCACTCGCCTCCCCGTGTCACGACCTGACAACAAACCGTTTGGTCTGAGCAGCAGGACTCCAGTGTAAAGCGGGAGGGATAGGGATTTAAGGAGAGGGAGATACACGTGATAAGAATTTCAAGCCGGTATTTATTTCTGGGTGTCAAAATGTATTTAATATTTTATTAGCTGTGGAGTATGCAAGACAGCTTATTATGTTTGGCTCAAGCAAAGCATCCAGTCTTTTTAAATGCGGAGCATCCATTTGAAATGACTACCACCAAGCACAGACCAGGCAGTCGATGAAATATTTAGCTCGTAAAGTGTTTCAGTGTCTTCCTATGATACAGTCCAAACCCTCCAAAAGCTCGGCGTGCCCTGCTGTGTGTGTTCACCCCGGTGGAGAATGACCACTTGGATGTCCCCGGAATGGTACAAGCACTTTCCAATAATAAGGTGCATGTAGCATAAATACATTTGCAACAAGAGGAAAATGGTGCAGACTGAGCCATGGAAGTTACCGAATGGTGCTAGTGTTGGCATTGCTGGAACGGTAACCGCCTGCCAGACCAGATGATAGCTCTACTGAAGTTTCAGAGGAACTTAGGTAAGAAATTGCTAACCTGCTACTTTTGGTGTAAAATTTGTCACTTACCAACCTCTGTACCAGAGGAAAGGGACATTGCAAATTTTGAATAAGTTTGTCCAAGAGCAACAGAATAACTGAAATCTGGTACCTCCCTCCCCCTGACACAATTTCACAGTCCCCATCCACCCCACTACCCGTCACAGCTTCTCCACGTCTGCAAACCCTTCCCCCTCCAAGCCTTCACTTCCTCCTCTACATCCCATAAACCCACAGTATCCTACGCTCAGTTCTGTGCTGCTCATACCCTCTGCTGCTTGCCAAGGTCTCAGCTCCCTCCCATTTCGCCTGGGCCCAATTTACAATAACCCCAGCTTTCTTCCACATCTTCTGACCTGTGCTGTGCAGTTGGCCGGGGGGGCAAAAAGCAGCACGGACTCTGGTTTTGACTAGGGGCTGCCCGAGGGCCAGCCCGTCAGCCAGCCCGTCAGTCCTGCACACCGACAAGCTGGGCCAGGTTCTCCCTGCCTTTCTTGCAGAAAGCAGAGAAAAAAAAAAAAACCACCAACCTTTGACCAAGCAGTGCGTAAATTCATTTAAGATCTCGTTGACCTGGGATGTGGCATTCCAAAAGGGCGATGAAACTCCATGGAGGAATACGGATCTGTCCAAATCCAACCGCCAACTCAGTCCCTAGTCATGGGCTGCTGGCTGAACCACTTCATACTCGCTCTGTTTCTCAATTAAATTTTTTTTTTTTAACATACATGTATTGGGGAGGGCTTTACTGAGGCATGTATTTCTAATTCAGCTGAAGAGTTAAAGAAGGGAAGCCAGGACAAGTATTCTCTGCCCCAGTAGCTCCCCCCCAGCATGCCCACAGTCCCGTGGTAACTTTACAAAATCTATTTATGTGTGCAGTAATCCACTAACTGTCTGGGTTGGAAAATATTACGCAGTCTGGAAAGAATCAATATAGAGTCTGAAGAGCTAAAAAACCCCAAAGTTTTCTCATCGATTAAAATCTCCTAATAATCCAAAAGCCTTAAAGTTTTACCCGACGTGGTCTAACAGCCTTGCAATAAGGTACTTTGGTAGAATTTCAAAATCAAAACCATGAGGCAAACTACTTCACTGCAACAACCAGCTTTACAGACTAAGTAACCGCCTTTTAAATAAATGCTCTATTTTCAAAAACTTTGTTGATGGCAAAGATGTTCCTTTCCTCAGCTCTGTTTTTTTCTCTCTTTTTTACCTAGTTGTTTTATTATGCATTGCTTTCGTATTCTGTGCACAACTGAGATTTACCAAAGCCTTTTCTCAGAGCTTATATATTCTTACAATATTTCCTTGATGTTTCCAACCACATTGATTAAAAAATAAGGAACGTATGATAGGGTACTGTGGCATAGGCCACAGAAATCACTCAGGGCTGCCCTAGTTTTCAATTCTGTTACTAGAAAAGTACATGACAGTGGCGATTGCATATTTGCGCCAAACCTTAGGGCACAACATTGATTTCTAGATCACGATTATTTTTGGAACATCCCATCCTCCTGCTCTCAAAAAGGGTTTGATAGCTTTTAACTTTAAGTTTAGAATATAAATGTAAACCCTAATTCTACTTTCTTGTATGAAGATATCCTGAATATTTAAAATATAATGTTTAACCCATTGCTATTAATTTGATTCTTTTTTTTTTGTCATTTGAATGTGCATATACTGCTATAGGTCAAAGGAGAAAAACAACACAAACCACCAGTATTTTCACTGAACTTTGTGCACATCAGTAAATCCTCAGAACTATGTGGGAATAGTTGGCTGTTACTGTCAGTCTTCATCATGATCGCAATGAAATATTTGGGGAAAGACCTGTTGGTTTTGTTTTTTTTTTTTCCAAAAAATGGGTGAAATACCCCATTTAGCAGCAGAGCTTGAAGCACGTGCTCAGTTTTACTCGTGTACTTACACTTCAGCATGTGCTGCAGTATTTCAGTGCATAAGGGCTGAGTTGTAGTAATTATTTCATCCAGTCACCAACCCCTGGGCAAAGACATTTGGAACTATTTAAGCCACCATATTTGCAAAATTGAAGAAACAACATTATTTATTTAGAACTTGTCTAGATACTTAGAAATGTGCTAGAAAGTTAATGACGACAATGTTATACTATAAAGGCACTCTGCCCAAATAAAATGAGATGCAATGTGTGGGTATTAATTCTTTTCTCTCACAGAACAACTAAACTTATCAGTAATAAAAAAGAAGAAACCAGAAGAGGGGTTATAAAATAAATTACACATTTCTATACAGCCCAAATTTTTAGCCAATTGAATGTATAAGTTGTTCGATGCTTTTGTTTCAATGCACGGTAGCCGTTAATCCAGAAATTAATAGAAAGTTTGTAGTGGAAGTCTGTCTAGAGCAATCTTAGGAATCTTTAAAACAAAGTTAATTCACAAAATGATCTTGGTTGTTTGACAAAACCTGTAATATTTTCAAGAACTTACATCATACCGCATCTCATTGAAATACTATTTAAAGAACCCCATTAAGAAAACGTGTTGGGTTTTTTTGTAGAACAAAGACAAAATTTACGAGAAAACATTAAGGCAGAGAAAGCCCATGGAAGATTTTGTCCTCTGTTTTCTGCAAGGTAAGGCCTGAAAATGCTTTCCTTATTTCTGCTTTTTAGTCAGAAACCTGACAGCTGTTTGTAATAAATCTCCTCTTGTCCATTCTCCATCAGTTTTGTACATCTCCCGTCTTATACCTTTGTTTAGCAGATTTATCAAGAAACATTAATAAGACAGAGTAAATATTAAACGCTGAAAAACATAGCTATCTAACACAGGTTCCATCTTTTGTAGCACCGTTACAATACAAAAAGACACTTTCACGGTAGCCTATATATAGTGAGGTAAAAGCAGGACCAGAGTTTGGGCGAAGGATATAGAGGAAAAAGACTTCAGGACTGAAGGAGGACACCACACAGAACATTAATTCTGTAAGAGAAAGAATGGAATCCAACATTTGGATTATTAGTCACCAGATACAAGTGTATCTTTCCTTCCTTCCTTTTAAAAAGTGAGACGCTTTTGTAATGTAAAGCCTCATTTTATACACACCATATGCTCTAAGAAGTATAACTCAGAGAAAAAGTTTTCAAGCTAAAAACCACAAATGACTAAAAATTCAAGACTTTTGTAAGTATCTGGTGACTGATATGAAGTAGTTTCGCCATACTGGATTCTCCTGGGTTGCTCTAAAGCTCAAAGATTATTATATTACAAAAGCCTAATGCTTTCCTAATGCTCTTGGGGCTTTTCAGGTTGTGTCTCCTCCGAAGAGGAGCGGTGCGGACTCCCTGGGACTCTCTAAATTACTCCCGCTCCCCGAAGGCAGTGTAGTCTGTGCCTTCGAGTAAAGGCAAAGCAAAGACACCTGAGGATTTCAGAAGCAGCCAAGAAACCTTTAAAAACAATTCTGAGCATTAATTCTCATTCGAGATGACGATTTTCCACAATAGTGGAATTTCTTCCAGCGGGAGGAGGGTGACCATTTCAGCTAACGACGACTTGCTGGCGGTGAGCCCTGACCTGGGCTCTGCGCTAACGGGATTAAGCTGTGTTCCCCAGGGAATTGCCGACACTGGCCTCAAGTTAATGGCTTATCTTGCCATAGCAATCACTAGGGTTTTTTTTTTTCTAAGAAACCTTTCTAAATGATGGCTCCTTCTGTGGCGTATCCAGAAGCTGAGCACTAAATCACCAAAGCAGCACTGCACGTTCACGAAGGAAAACCGAAACGGCAGCAATAAACGCTCCCCAGGAGCTTTGCGGAAAGAGGCAACTATACCTTTTACTTCTGTCTATATAGGAAACTGGAGATCGTGTTCGGTAGAAGGCTAGCAGAGAGTCTGAACATAAGCTGTCCACGAGAGGCAGCAGGGAGAGGTGGCTTCAGCCATGCCCCTGCCCAGCCGCAGCTCGGGGCGGTTTGCTCACAGCCGGGGCAGGCGGGCACTCACCTCCTGGCGAACGGAGACCACCCTTACCCCGTGTGCAGGACTGGGAAACATAAACCAGGAAAACAGTAAATACCAAATATTACTTACATTTTTGCTAAGGCAAACATAGCAGCCAGAGAAATATTCCTAATTTATATGCAAGTCCTCTTTTCTTTATTTTTTTTATCAATATCTAACAGCGGTAAAACATGAAGCACGGGAGGACGCACCAACCGCAGCCCTGAAAACACCAGGCAGCAGCGCAGCGAGGAGATTAACCAAACATGAGGCATTAGAATATTGCAAAGAGGATCAAGAGAGATTTGCGACTGAAAAGCCACCCACCAGAATTACAGTCAGCTGAGAAGCCGGACAGGCAGAAAGCGGGTAAATCTTTTACATTTAGATCTCTCCTAGAATAAACTCAAACTTTGGGATGTGCACTGCAGTACGTCACACCAGGCTTCCCTGCGACACGAGGATGCAAACAACGCCATCTTCTTTCTACACTGAAGATTATAGCTTTGTGATAGTCAAATATCATCCGGCAAAAAAGCAAAATCACACTGAATACGGTCGCTGGCACACCAAAAACTAAGAGCCCTGGGGACAGCAACAAGGCAGTAGCTGTATAAAAATTGTCACACAAAGGGAAATAATACAGAGAAATAAGAGGAATTTAAGGACCCAATCTTCCCATAACATTCCCTTCTCCAAAATAAAAATCACTCTCAGGGTTCCCAATCCAAAAAGATACTAAAATAAAATATTAACTAGGAAATTGCTTCTAAGCAGAGATGAAGACACACGTCGCTGCAGACGAAGCCACGGATCAGCAGAGCAGCCGCACGCTAAGACCCTGCTCCTCCCAGTCTCGTAGCAACTGTGGGCATTAATGTACTTAACGTGGAGAAGTAACGTGTTTCAGAGGAACGTTGTACCAACATCTGTACCTTCACATTTTCACACCGAGATCGACATCATTACGAGCGACAACTAACGAAGGTTAACAAATATGAAACAAGAGTAACAGGCTTTGTATTTGTCCTGGGGCTGGCAGGGATGGAATTAACTTTCTCCATAACAGGGTGCTGGAGTGTGGATGTGTTTGGCTGTCGGTCGGGGCCAACCCACCACATTATTTCATCCCAGCTTTGTTCAGAGTAAATCAGCCTGCCCCTAAGAACTAAGAAGTTCCCTGAAATGCGCTCTTCACGTGTTTTTGTAGACAAGGCTAAAGATGCCTAACGGATATAAAATGAAGAGTTTTTCCTAGTACTTGTAGTAAAACTCCCAAACCCACCTTTGCCTAGAAGATCAGTTTCTCAACCTTGAGACAAACTGGTGAAAGGATGGGCTCTTGCTGCCACAAGAGCAGCTGCAATGTCTCTTGCTGTTTTAAGAGCCTGGCCCACTTCTCTCAGTTTTCCTCGAGGGCCGGCATGCGTCCCCCCTCACTTTAAGGGACATCTTTTATTTCGTTTGTTGTCCAGCTGCCTGCCCAGCACAGGCAGCCCGCGGGGAGACCACCGAAGACTCACCCTGCGGGGCAGCCTGAACTGGTCAGTGCAATAATGACGTGGGCAGAAAAACTGGCTCCTTTTGAGCACAGAGCAAATGGGCTTTCAAATAGGAAATGAGCCAGAAGATGCCTTAAAAAGCAGCTGGGGTAGAGACTCCCTCAGAGTCTACATTAGGGCAAAGACGGAGGACTGAAGGATGTGGATGCTGAGGATACGCATCCCCTGGGGACATTTCTGGGTGACTGAATCAGAGCTATGGCTGCTGAAGATTGTTTCGTTTCCCTGAATTGCCTTGCTGGCTGAGATCAGGCCCTATGTACTTTCTCTCATACACCAACATCGCCTTTTGCAGCACAAATGTCAAATAAATTCCTTTATAAAAAGTCAGAAAATAACTTCAACTGTCACCGAAATGAGAAGATAAATTTGAAATTCATTTTCAAAAAAGTCTAATTTACTGACAAACTGTCATCATGATTACCTCACATAATAAATATTCTGATACCTACAGATATTATCCAATACCCAAATGATCTAATTATCTCATCTTATCTGAGCTACTATCCAATATTAGATATCCTTTCCACTGTATCAAGAGGTTTTCAGCTGCATAATCTTAAAATCAGATCTCTTGTACACAGTGAAATTTATGACAGCAAGACACAACATATTTTTTGGGGTAATAAATAGAAATATTATCTATAACCGCATAATGGAAAAGAAGAAAATAAGAAAATGGATTTCATTCATGGTAAACAGAGGCCCCCATACCTCTAACTTTGCAGTCTGATTTCAGGAGGAAAAATTAACCCTTAACATGGTACAAGTAATTTATCTTATACTGAAGAACTGTCTTGAGGACACCATGAGCATCGCAGAACAATGCATTTGAAATACGCATTACTTCTGGATGGTCTGTGTAACGTTACTCTACACCGAGAGATTCAACAGGGCGTGCATGTTTCAGGAGCCCTTTTTTGGGATATGGCCTAGTGTTCTGCTTTCAAGTCTCAGTTTTCCCAATTTCTAATTAATTTTATGATACTCCCTCCTACCTTAAATATAGCAGTGGAAAGAATATTTTAGTTGGAAAACCAAGTTAGACAGCATAAACTTGCCACACATTTACTTCTTTAAAGCAGGGCTTTGAAGAAAAGCTAATTTCGATTGAGGTAGAACAGTTTTTATGACTGAAAAGACTCAAAATATTTGATCTGCTAATATACATGATTCTAAACAACCCGTTGAAGCTTATGATCAACTACTGCTAAAAAAAAAATCAAAGATTGAGCTGGTATGCCACTAGCATGTGATTTGAACTAGTAAAGGGTTTGTGGAATAAGCTTTGGGACAGGATAAAGCCAGGATTAAGACCTAGGTTTTAATGGTCAGAGTTAATTGAGATCTTGTGTTCCCCTTGGACAGGTGGTGGGTACGCTGGTAGGATTGGGACTGGCAGGGGCTGCTGTGCTAAGCTAGGGCTTGAGCTAGGGGGAAGACACTAGAGCAAAAATGGATGTAGAAGTACACTGCCAAAACGCACTGAGAGGCGATGCCTAAGCATTGGCCTACAAATAGGGTTTAGACTAGAAAAAAACTTAGGCAAAATCAAGGGGCCTGCCAAAAAAACCCCAAAGCTACAGATTTTGCCACTGGAAGTTTGATGGCGGTAGTTCCAATCTCTCTCCATTTTCCAGTAAGCTTTGGCTTACAAAACCGCACATCTCGGTTGGTATTAACTGATGCTGCCTTTGATCTCTAAGCAGAAATGTACATGAGAAAAATGTCATAAAGTAGTATATGAGAATTAAACCTACCTGGCTCAGCGTTTGGCTCTTGTAGAGCACACTTTTCAAGAAGCATCAGACCAGTTTGGGATGCAGTCCCAAGTTTCAACAAGGTAACATACACAGATATACAGTTTTGTACATATGTATATATATAGTTTTGTACACAAATAATCTACGATGATGCAATAGCTCATAAAGCTAAGAGCTGTCTTGCACTTAGTTTCAGCACAACGTTATAGGGTTAAGTTTTCTGATTTGATCAAGTTTTTCTGATTTGATATAGGAAAGGCAATATGATCTCGGAGAGACCAATGGATCACCAAAAATCCAGCAAGGCCATCCTACCCCAGGTGGTCTGCCAACAACCCTACAGCTTAGTATTGGAAATTCACTCCTACTAACTTAAGTAACTTTTCACTCTCCTTCTGGCTCTCCTTTCTTCCCCTCGCCCCCAAGTCTGCTTTTTGATGTCTGAATTAAACATTGTTCATCTCGCACAGTTCAAAGTTCAAGATCCTACTTGTATGCAGCATGACATCTTACTAGCTGGAAAAATTTAGTCAAATACAGATTCTGTGATGAGAGGCCAACAACTGGATGCAATTTCCACAGCAAAACTTAGCTCCAAAACAAGCCTTCATTTAGTGAACTAAAGGGGTCGTTCAGCGGCTCGGCCAAGAGCTCGCAAACACACACGGTCTGACAAATTCTTTTCAGCGAGCTGAAATGTCAATGGTACCCACAGACAGACACGCGTTTCAAGCCTCTGTTCTTCTGAATCCGAGAGGATGAATCAGGATGAATAGTTTCAGCCAAACAAGAATCTTAGGGGGTTTTTTCTCTCTCATCTATGAACAGCATCACATACTATCAGTAATTAAAGAACTGCTTAATGTCTGCAACCTGTACCACTTGCCATCTCCTTACCTCGCTGCCGGTATCCTTACAGAGGTCTCATCAGGGCAGTGCCTTGGAACATCATACATTTTGTTCTCACAACTAGCCTCCAAGTGGAAAATCATATTTACTTTTTAACAGTGGGGAAAATGAGGGACAATGAGGGGGAACGGGTGGGGAAGTTTGAAAAATGTGTGGGCTTAACGTGTGCGTGCAGTGAAGGGCTGTGCAGAGCGCTGAACTGGCTCTGAGCAAGCTGGGGTACAGCGCTGGGCACCCGTAATTACATTGTGCTGTACGGCTCTGTGTGGCATTGACGGTAGGGATGTGTCAGCTCCTTTGGAGCTGGCTCCGGTCTCTTGACACAGCATTGCTTGTGGGGTGCGGGCATGCCCAGCAACTGGGCAGGCAGGTAGCTGCTTATATCGATAGAAAGAATAAGGTCTCTATTTAACAATTAGTCCTCTTACTGCTATTGGTACTGGACGGGAAATACTAAATGGATTTGTCCAAGGTCACCCAAACAACCTGGACAACAGACCCAGAAAATTGCTGCTTCAGTTTGTCATAGTCACTCCTTAGAGCAAGATTTCATATAATGAAGAGATGAATTCATATTTGCATAAGTCAGCAACAGAATTACCATTGATTTCAGTAGAGCCAAGACCCAAATTTTAAGATTTTGAAACCAAATAACCTTTCCTCATTGCCCAAACTGACTCTTTGAGCTTTGCCAGTCACGTTTTTCTATGCTGAAAGAAAGATCCCAGGCCACTTCAACTTGTTTACAGCTGTAAACAACTTGCTACTCAATTTACTATTGGCATTATTTTAATTAACAAAGGGTTTTGTAAAATTATTTTTTTCTAAAGTCTTTTGACAGAATTGATTTAAAATATGCTAGATAGAAACCTACTATAAGTACAAATAACTTTGAATGAAGATAGATCTATTGAATTTACTTCAAAGATTCCTTGCACACATACTATTCAAGCACTCTATTTCAAACATACTGATAGCAACGGTAAATTAATGACTTGTATTAGTGAATATAACATATTATTTCGTGGATATCTCACACACGTGTGTGTTATCACATCATACTGTCATGATATTTGTTTGATGTTCATATAACGACACAGTTAAAAGAGTGTTCATCACCTTTTTATTAAGGTGAGGAAAAAAAATGAGAAACATCTCCTGCTTGGAAGATGCTCGTTTGGAAATAATTTTGAAACACTAGCTCTCTCAGGAGAGGCAGCAAAAATATCTCTTCTATCATCTTACAGGAGTAGCCTGTGAGCCATGTTAATCATCTCGAACTGAAATTTATAACAACATATGGAAGGCTTGCTTCACTATTATTAGAAGTTGCAAGTTTCATGTGTGTTCTTCAATTAATTTAAGGTTCACTTCTGCTTCAAACATTATACCCCAAGTAATAGGTGCTATAACAGGTCATTTGCATTCAGGAAATTATTTTTGGAAGAAGCTCCTGCTTGATGCAAAAGGGCAAAGGCCGTTGGAATTTAAAGTCAAGAACTGACTTCTCTTAGGGCTTGATTCACACAGCCTTTGGAAGCCCATATGATCTTTTAAATCAGTTTCAAAGGATTTGGATAACGCTGCCTTTGGCATATTTTATCTTTAGTGATATTTTGCCAGGTTTTAGTAGTATTTACTTATGGCTCTGGGTATGTGCTTGTTAGAAAATGGAATTGCACACAAGATTTGGTCTCTTCAACCAACACTGTGACTTTTTGGAATCTTCATTATGCTTCAAATTTAGTATCGTTATTTCATCCTTTGAAAAAAGAAAGGTACTTCATGCTGTAAACTCTCTGCATTTGACTCTGTTGGTATTGCAGGAGTGAATAAAGAATTTTGTCAAAAAATGTTTGCATCTCTTTGGATATTGATACAGCTTCTTTGTTCTCCCTAGCAGAAAACGAGAAGTAAGATTTTGATTAATTTCCTGCCCCCTCCCGCCCCATGGATTTCGTGGCGTTCGAGATGTTTACATGGGCATGTTGATGTACATCGCAAGTCACCACAATAGTATCCATACCCCACCCTCATCCCCAAAATCAAGACCCCAAAGACTCAGTGCTACAGCAGTCACGAGAAGACATTTTGGAAGATTCTCAGCCGCTTCTCAAAGTCATCCCTGAGCGTTAGTCAAGTGAACAAAGTCTGTTTATTTAAACTCTGAAACTTTTTTTCTCTTTTTCTTTAAATACACTTCTGCTGCTCCTACACTCCCGCATACAGCAGATGGAAAGAAAATTTATTCTAACTTAGTTCCTGAAGTCTCAGCTACACAGCAGGCAATGTCATAGGCAATATTAAGTATAAACAGCGCTGGATAGTAGTAAAAATAATGTTAGCTTATTCTGATTTTTACCTTGTAAGGAAAGGTAGATTTAAGATCTCATACAGAAAATCAAAGTCCATGTGATACAATCTCACCTTTGAGAAATGTTGGGTTCTTATTCACTGTTAAATTACATTGGAGGGATGTCACTGATAAAGTATTTAGTATTATAATTATCACCCCAGTAAACATAAGTGCACTGTTTAAAACTATTACATGTTTTTTTAAAAACTTAATAATACATTGTTTAGGCAAATTTAACCTGTGCAAATTTCTTTTTAGATGCAAGAAACTTCCATGTCATGGAAGTAGCCAGAACCACCCAAAGTGGAACAATTTAGCATTGCTTTTAAGAGCCGCAGTTCTCATGAGGTTTGACCGTAGCTAAACTGGAAGTGCTTTGGGAAAAATATTTTCATTCTGCCTTCCAGTCAGACAGACGCATAGAGCAAACTGTTCAGCTGGGATTACTGAGTACGCGGTCAGCCAGAAGGAAGAACTGAATTACTTGCAAAGCTTACAGGGTTTTATGTTTATTTTACTGTTTAAAATTATTATTATTTAAAGAGAGTGCCACTGTGAATACCTCAATTAAAAACTTCTGTTCAACGTGCAGGTGTTTTTTGTAATTACAAATACTGGTGTGCAGAATGGGTAAATATAAGACAACTATAATTTTATCTACAGCTGTATAATCGATATGTTACCTTGCCTGAAATATTGTAGACATTTGCAGAATATTATTGATTACTCCATCTTAAAACGAGCTCCTCACAGAGTAACCCTAGAGAAGGGAAACAAAAATGATACAGGACTGAAACACTAATATTGAAAAAGCAGAGCTATTTACCATAGAAAAGAAAGAACATAATAAATTGTCTAAAGTTATGCATGGAGCAGAGGAGGCAGATAAGAAATCGCTGTTTTCTATTTCTCATAGAAAAAGTACAATAGATCATATAATGGAAAGGAAGGGAAGGAAATTCCATAGTGATAAAAAGAGAAATCTCTTTGCCTAATACATAATCATCCCACAGGGGATGCTACCATTATAATGCATTCGGGACACCTAGATTTACTGTAATGCGCACCTTAAAGTTTGGAAAGGATTTTTGATCTCGTGCTTTTAAGCTGAAGCCAGTCCTTAGCAGAGCTCGAGGTGGAGAGCTGCGAGGTGGCAGATTATTTTGCAGGCTTACTGAGATTTCTCGAGGATTATACAATTTCCTAGTGCCCGCGATTTTGGTAAAGAAATGGAATTTTACAGCAGGCTTGAAGAACCTGGTTATGTGTTATATGCATGTTATCTCTGATTTCACAGCCTCAGCCAAAATTGGTGGATTATTAAACAGCAGAAAACAGAAAAGGACATATTTCACAGAACACACAGCTTAATGACAGTTTCACTGGAAAACAAAAGAAATCGGTGAAAACCAGAGGAGAAAAGGGAAAGACAAGAGGAGCAACAGGGATTCAAGAAGCACAGTTTGCATTCCCTGTATACCTTTGGGTATAGCCACGTGAATGTGATGAAAAAGGTGCCCATAAATATGAGGGAAGTAGCTATTGGTAAGCACAGAAATATAAATTAATGGAATGTTAACGCTTAGGATGCTGAATGGCTGAAATAGAACCAAGAATAGAACCCTGAGAGTCAACAATGAGATATTTAAAAGATATTTGCATTATATCTTTACAAAAGCAGAGAAAGCTTACCAGGCTTGTTTGAACTGGAATGAAAATAACCTGAATTCTTGGGTCCTGACTGATTTTGTCATACGGATGCAAAACGTGGTCTGGAGGTGGGCGACTCCTCTGACGCTCACAAGAATTGTACTGAGCCCCGTCAGCTTTCTTATTGATTGCTACTCATTAACCAGATTTGTGTTTTGTTGTGGTTCTCTATTAAAACACCCGCTCTTCCTCTGATCAGTTGTAGAATGCCAAAAGAGGTTTTCCAAAAAAAAAAAAAAACCAACCCTCAAACCCACACCATTCCTAATGGCTGCTGCTGCTACGGAAATGTGTGAACAGAGTATCTGGATGCAAACTGTGACAGATATTTCATCTTTGCTGTGGGAGGCAAACGAACCAGTGTAGATAAGGTAAAACCAATTCAGTTCTTTAGCCGTGTCTCAAAACCAACTTGTTTGAAACATCAGCCGAAACGAGGCAGCGTCGGGGCATTTGGACAAGCCGGCTCCAGCTCCTCACCCTTCCCCTGCCTTTGGCACCCGCTTTTGTAATTCCGGGGAAGAAAAAAGGTGAGGAAAGTTGCTCCCAAGGCAAAGCTCAGATACATACCTTGTCCCAAGAGGAAATCTGACCTTCCCCAGCTTAAATAACACACTTCAGGCTCAGTCTGTTGCTGGAAAATTGAGAAATAATTGCTTACCATCACTGCAATCTGCAGCTGGGAGGAGAGGAGACGCCGTTCCTGTGCTCAGTAGCTATTACTTGGGAAACCAGGGAGCTGCAGGCTGCAGTCAGTCTCTCCTCACCCTCCACAAGTTCTTGCTATTAGGGATGCTTGTGCTGCGTGTTCTTGCGTTGTCTACTTTTACATTGAATTAAAAACTCCACAGGGACCGTGCTGTGAGAAAGCTGAAGTGAAAAACCACACCATCGGCTGATTTTTCTTTTTCTGTATGGAAAGAGGAGAAGTTTGGCCAGACCACCACGACCCTAACACAGGTATTCCTCCTTGCACCAGGAGATCCTACTAGAGATCCTACTGTCTTTCTAGTAGGTGTGCTATTGCCCTTCCTTTAGCACAAGCATCCATCCAGTCACGCTCTGGTCCCAGTGACCAATGCCTTGAAGTTACCCTTCCTGACAGAGAAGATTAAATTCTCTCTAGAAAATAAAAATAAAATCCTGTGCTGTGCTGTGCAGTGGCAGCGGCTGATACTATGCAGAGCCTACGAGTTTGTACGTGCGCTGCGTTGTCCCGTTGCACTCTGGGCTAACACAGCTTGAGACCATTCAAAGAGCTTCTTGAAACACAGAGCATCATATTTGCTTGGTAGAGCTTTTCAAGGTGTTACGCAAGTAACGGCCTTTCAAAACATGCTTGTTTGTGTGTTCAGGATCACTCACGGTAGAGGCTACAAAATTGGCCATCAGCTTTCCTCTTTTTATTACACTTCAGTAGTGCTGAATGGCTGAAAGAGAAAACTAAATTTAACCCTATAGAGTAATGCTCAGATAATGAGCTGTTAATTTGATTTATGATTGATAGATTAGATTATTAATTTATATCAACATCAGCTGACACCAAATCTTAACCCAAAGTGCAAGAAAACGTATCTGTCACTAAATAATTAGCATTTCCAAGTACAACATTCTTCCTACATTTCATACAATTCCAAATACAGGTTGAAATAAGTAATTCCTTCTTATTATTTTGATAGACCTTATTTCTTATAAGAAATGTATAACATTCGGTTGTGTAGCACAATTCTGGAAAGTATTTAATGACATTATGGTCCTCCTAGCTAATGCCTGATTGACTGACGTGAGGGAAGGGATATACAGAAAGCCAATCTCTTATTAAGCCAACCAGCGTAGTAAGAAAAAATGAGCAAACTTTTGAGCAGAGAACCTGCTCTTCTGGTTGAATGTCTAATTAAAATCTCTCTCTACATGTACACACACACCCCCTACAACTACATAAATACAAACAGAGTATTTCTAACACAATTTAGGATCTAGTGAAGCAATTTCTCTCTACCAAGTTATTACTGGGATATTAAAATTTACCACACAGTTTGCTCAGACTTATTGATATAAATCATTAGATTACATCAATCAAACTTTAGAATTAGCAAAGCAGCCAACTGCACAATTCTAGTCAATAGTTATTAATTAATTTTCCTTTGTTCTAAAGGCTTTGAACGAAATTACAAAATGCTTCAATTTCTTAATGTTGAGCTACTTTGATAATTAGTACAAAGTATAACAAAGTAATATGATATAGTCAATTCTATTTCCATTTTGCATTGCATTCCTAATTGTACCATCCATCTCTTTTAATCAATATGCGCTAGAAAGCCTTAAAGGTTTGGTCAAACTATCATATTTTTAATCGGTCATAAGCTTGGCTTTTGTATGCAGCAAGACACTTTTTTCCTTACTTGTTAAAACTTCAGAAACAGTTGTGAACTACTGCTTGAAGTTGCTCAGATTTGTGTACTCAAAATATCCTGGTACAAAGTTCACTTGACATAAAAAAAGCTTTGTGCAGTTATCACAAAGTCAGTAGCATACAAATAACTCTGTATCTATTAATCTGCGTGTCCTAGGAGTATTTTTTCTATTAACTCTTCCAGATCTACTCACTAAAAGCCATTCTCTAGCCTTCATTAATAGTATGCCTATTCCAGCTAGCATTATGCCAGTACACCATAAAAGTAAACTCTGAAGCAACATCTAGTGTAATATTTCAGATCTATTATATGAATTATGTTTTGCAAGCATCCTTTCAATTATTTGCGTAGTCAATAAAGAATATGAAATCTTTACATCATTTCCATGAGTGTAGGGCATATATCCCTTGATACGGTGATAGTCAGGCTTTTTGCTACAAGCTTTTGAAGGGTTAATTCCTAAGTGGTTTTACGTATCTGCAGAATGACAGAGGGGGTTTGAAAGTCTGTTGCTGAAGGTAAAAAACCCCAAACAGTCAATTCCTTTGTGGTTCATCCTTGTTTCTCATCAACCAGTTGGCTGATGCTGCCAATTTGCAGGCTGATGGGAGAGAAAAGCTTGCAAGTCCCAAGAAAAAAAAAAAAAACAAAACAAAACTTGTAAATTTTTAAAGCATCAGCCTTTAAATTGTGAGGAATTGGCAGGGTCTGCTCCAGGAGCCAGAGACAATTCCCCAAGAGGACAGGGCAATAAAGCTAATGCTTTAGCCAGTACAGGCCGCTTTCCTTCAGCTGATGCTCTTCTGTGATGCTTCATAATGGAGCTCATAAATACGAAACGTCTTTACTACATCGACAGGGAGCGAACAGCAAATAAGGAAAGATATGAAAAAGGAGAGGGAGTAAAAGCTGTGTTTCTTCTTCCCTTGGGTGCCCCGACACCTTTGAAGAGTCGCACTAGTTTTGTGAAAATCCTCCAAAGGTACCTCATCTATTACAAAACTTATCATTTATGTTCTTCTCCCCCAAATGACAATCAAAATCATCAAGAAGTTTTACTCAGTCTCTGATTGGCTCTTTGTCTTCTAAAACCCTAAAGCAGCTTATATGATTTCCTCTCTCTGCATTATTTTGTACAAATACCACCGGCTTCTTGGGGGTCTTATTTTAATAGAAGCAGCTTCATCAGAAGCTACATCCTTCTGTGTCCGCTTTCTGCCATTATACACTTTTGTTATTAAATTACTTTGAAAGCTTTAATATGTTATATTTTATCATAAAAAATTACCTGGTTTGTTTTTTTCCACAGAGTTTTTGAGAATTTACATTACCAGCATTTTTAACGCCAGGGTTAAATCAGGTAACCTAGTTCTAAGCTGTCGATTAAACAACTCCTTTGCTGATGAATACACCGGATTCGAAGGCCTTCTTGGATGACTACGGATCTGAACGTCGTTCTTTGACTCCTCTGAGAACGTTACCACCGCTTTCCATTCCCTCGTAGAGGCTCTTGCCTCAAATTAGCCTGTCTAGAACTGACTGTAGATCAGCACGCGGCAGAAAGGAAAGGAGAAGCATCATTTCATCGTGTTCTTTCTGCCTGCTTGGAGCCACAACAGGAGATCAACGGAAGTGCACACCTTTGGGCAAGAATTGTGATCCACGTATTCCTAAATGAGCTTTGTAAGCGGGAAAAATCATTACCTCCCATCAGTCCTGTGTCGCTGAGGTATAAACTAGCACCTTGTAAAGGAAAAAGTTGATACTACGGCTCTTCACTGTGTTTTCATTACTGAACATTTCTGAAAGGAGATTCATGGGCAAAATCCTGTTGTTACGTTTCTCATCGCCTCCCTTTCTCCTGGTATGTATTTTAAACAATCTGCCGCTCTCAGTCTGAAAGGTAATCCTCCTTTTTGTTTCAGATTTAAAGTAGATTCCTAAAAATGTCTAAATAATTTAGCGCAACTAAAAGTTCTTACGCTTACATGGATGATATTTAGATTGACGATATTTAGAGTATTTACAAGAAATGTCTTACAACTTCTGGGGCTGTTTTGGCTTTTGAAATATTTGTGTTTATAACACTTAAACATGGATCTAAACACTATATATAAAAACCTAAGCCTAAGACCTTTGCAGTGCGTGCAGAAATCAATGCACGGTGTGAGCAGGGTTGGCCCATCCCGGTAGGTATGGCAGCAACCAGGAGAGAACACTGCTGTACATTTTTAATATCTATTTCATTGTGAAATAATTACACTGTATTATTATCAGAAGTATTACAGTGTGACTGATTATGTCCCACCTTAAAAGCCGTTCAGCAAATGCGTTGCCACTGCAGATGCACGCTGCTGGAACGATGTGCCGGGCTTGCAATCCCAGAAAACTGGTTTTATTTTAACCATTAGAATTCAATGTATTTATGAATTCACTGTCCCAGATGCTAAGAGTTTTAGAAGGCTTTACTTCAGAGCCAGCTCCTCAGCTTACAAAAATCAGAAGAGATTAAAAAAAAGCTATTCTTACCCCTGTGTACCATTATATCGCTGTGATTTTACTTATCACTTATAGACGAGCGGGTACCAGGTGTTACAGGTTGTTCCCATTCAGCAGAGGCAAAACCACGAGTGGGACCAAAGCAAAGGAGGCACACAGGCCATAGGGAGGGCAGCAAAGGGATAGTTTGAGATGAGTAGCCTAATCCATCCCACATATAGCTATCTTCTGGTCAAAAAAGTTCATTAATTCAGTCCATTATGGCACTGGGCAAGATTAAGCAGAGACAAATTAACTGCGTTTTGCAAAACTGCATTTTTCTGGTTTTGTCAAGAATATGTGTTAGCTTTTAACCCATCGTGTATTTAAAAAAAAAAGGGGGAGAGGGGTGAGAAAAGAAGGAGGAAAAAGAAAAACACTCTTCCGAGCTGTGGCCCTCATTTCCCAGCAAATGCCGTTCCCGAACAACCCAGCAGAGGACAGGCCACTCATACCAAATCACTGACCTCCGGGGCCGAAAATCCCCTTCAAAGAGTTGTGCCTTAGAGAAAATACAAGCATTCTGGTAGCTAGTAATACCAAGACAAAGTATTTTGGTATTTCAAGCACTTTGATTGTGCAAATGCAGAAGTGAAACCTCTCCAAGTAGAGTAAGAGCTCCTTAGAGGAATTCAGGGTTTCCCCTCAGCGATGCAGAGGCTGATACAGCTATTTTAAAAGACGTTGAAGATGAATGTCAGGATGAATGTCAGGAATTCTGGGTAAGAGCATAAAAGCTACAACTCTAAAGAAAAGATAGCATCCTGTAACAAGGGTACAGCCCTTAGAATTAAACAGGTATTTAACATGGCTCTTTTATAAGATTTATTATAAGATATATAGACACCATAGCGAAGGCTGCAGAATAAAATCCTGAATACAAAAGAACTCAGAAAAACTGGCAGCTTTCACTATAACTGCATCCTTCCTTAAATGTTTTTAATGAGCCTAATGGGAATAGATTTCCCTATCTGTTTTTAAAGTTCATTTCCATTAGTGTATCTGGTTGGTTCTGGAGCAACATGTACTGGAATATGTAGGAGAGAAAAAAAGCAACGGGGCATTTTAGTCCCATTCTACACGTACGGTTGTGCACGGCAACACAAAAGCTGCAGGCAGGAAGGAGATGGCCAGAAGGGCAAGAGAAAGCCAGAAGCTGAAGGGGACCCCCTATGATTTCCCTGAAGCCTACATTCAGCAGCAGCATCTCTTGGGCAAGCTGAGAGGTGCATCACAGGCCGCAATGGCCTCAGCACCCGTTTGCCACCGGTTTTATCCGTTTCCCCCATTTTATCCATTGCACGTTTCCATACCATGGCTTGTGAGAAACTCCCTACTGTCTCCCATAGCTCCTGAGCCGAGGAAACAATCCGCCAGACAGAGTGATGTTTTGTCCTGGTACTCAAACTGCAGACACAGACCCTCTTGGGGGGAGACCACTCAAAATCCCAGGTCCCTGGACATCGTGGTTTTCCTGGGAAAACAACCTGGGAGCAGGGGTTGAGAAGGAGTCGCGGCATACCCCACCCAGATGCCAATGTACCGGGGCATCCGTACCCTGCACCATGCATGCTCTTCTCCTGTGTGAAATATGCTCTTTGATACCTGGAACTCAAAACTGGTGAAAACAAGATGAACTCATTTCTTTTTTGGCAAGTTGAAAGAATTAAATGTCTATACCATCAAAATAAAGAAATAAAGTTGACTTCCAGTTGCTGAAACAGCACAACGTTTAGAAGGTTATATATGACAACTTTTGTAGGGGAAAAAAAAAAAATGTATAGCAGAGGACAAACTGTTTTAGGGCATTTATTACAGAGCGAGAATTCATACTAGTTACAGCTTTCATATTTTAGTTCATGGTAACAAGTTTAATTTTAAAAGTGGTTACTTTTGCCTTACAGCAGCTGCAGCGTTAGTTTACATAATGCGACTGGGGTGATGTTTTCGTAGGCTTTTTGTTATTGCAAGATTTCTTTCTAGGTGTTTTATAGACATGATCTTATATCTGCTTTGAGGTTCAAAGTAATGCATTTATCTTGCAATTCAGGTGGCTAAGAGCAAGCACCTGGTGGGTTAAAACAGTCGGGCTCATAGTTAAGCACTTAAAACGCCCTAACTCCATTGCATTTAATTATATGTCCAAAATTTTCTATTCAAATTTAACTATTCTGACCAAAATTACTTCACAAACATTATTGCCAGCTTACTGCAGCTAAGTGAGAGATGAATCTGGTCCAAAAATATTTAAAATGGAATTTTCTATCCGTTTCAATACGATATTCTAGAAATGAGGCTTTGTGCTGACAAAAGTGAGAGAAAAGGTGACTCAAAGAGTATCTTCCTCAGCGGCTCAGGAGGAATGTTATATCTTCCTTATAAGACAACCAGGGAGAGAAGCCAGCTGGTTCAGAGGTAGGACTTGACATCAATGTAAACAGCAATCACAGATCTACAGTGCATTTCACACCCACCTGATTTTTTCTTCAAGTTCTACCTTCTGAAGTGAATCAATTATGGGAACTATTTCATTTAACTTAACAACAGAAAAAAGAAGAGTGAATTTCTGGTCTTGCAGGCTGTAAGGAAGTGTTTGGAAATCTAGTCTACAACAGGATGAAGTTGTCCGATTTCTGGCAGGGTTATAACCCATGTCCCGCTCCTTCCCTGCCATGAGAGCAGCTCCCTCATACCCCTGTAACTCTCCCTTTTCTCAGAAACGTCCTGGTTCCCTTCCATGTCCACTTGGTCCACCTCCAAAACAAGCTCAAATCCCATCCTGCTCCCTATCTATTTTTTCTGGCTTGCTGGCCCGGCAAGGGATGACACACTGTAGATGGTCCAGAGCTATCAGCATGCTGACTAATGACGGAGAAGCACAAGCTGATTGGCCAATTAAAGGCTGCCAAAAAGGATGGGTAATGGTTGGGCTCCGTTTGCCTTCTCCTCAGGGAGGGCATTAGTAATCTCCTTTTCCTCTACACAGTCACTGTTTTTCCATAAAACTCACAGTAACAGAGTGTCTTTGAAACCTCTATATCGGTCAAATTTGTTGGGGGTAGGTTTGGGTTAGTTTTTTTTTTCCTTTTTTTTTTTTTAGGTTTTCCAATGAGTACAAAAGCTCCTGTTGGAAGGGGGAAAGGAGAGGAGAGGTTGACAGGTAGACAGATGTGTGCCTTTTTCCTTTAGAAAGGAACACATTCGTACATGGCTTGATTTTGGGGGCCTGAGCCATGATCTTTGGATAGTTAGGATTGGGAATACTATTCACTATTGGCAGGCACGGCGGGTAGAATGACACAAATCCCAAAGATAATATTAAAATGCCATAAAGTTCAGTAAGATGTGCATTTCATTTTTAACTCTTCTTTAGTTTTGCTGGTGGTAATGTGTTGGGTTTGGGATTTTTTTAAATTATTTTTTGCCAAATAAATTTTTGGAACAACTTTTACCTGGTCACTTTATCACTTACTTTTCTCACCTCTGTCACCTACTTCTGTAGTCACCACTTTCCAAAACCACTACAACGCAAGTTAGAAAGAAAAACAATTTGCATATTGTATTATTATTATTAAAGAAATTAGACACTTCAGTAGCTCCTGATCAAGTGCAACTGTTTAAGCTCTCTTCCAAATTCTTGCAGTCTCATAGAAAAGAAACAGATGGCAACAACAAAAGATGAAGAGAAAGGTGTTCCACTAACAGCCTAGAGTGATTCAAGAGTACGTGGATATGAAGTGCATTTTATGGTGGAAATATTGGAAAAATATTGCTCTTGGTTATGCAGCCGCTGGTGAATTCAGGGACTACTGGCAAAAGTGCCCCAATGCCACCGCTCCAACTGCTATTGCTGCCTCCCACTTCTATATAACAAGCAGAGGCATGGTGCTCAGTAGGATCTGTTTGCCACCACGTGTCACCTTGGTGGCCGAGAGCAAGCTCAGCTCTCGCTCAGAGCTCACCGGGGTTTCAGGCGTACAGGAGAGGACTTTGGTCCTGCAGTCATAAAGAAATGCTAAAGGGGCCCTTTTTTGCAGATCAATGGAATCACTGCAGAAGATTGGAAAAAACAAACCGAAGTTCTGCATGCTCATGGCAAGCCACAGTCAGAGTGGGAAGACCTCGAAGGAGAAGGAGCGGGCCAGGTACCAACGTGGCTGCCGAGCACCGGGCAAGCTGCCGCAGAGCACATTCGAAGAGGAGTCACGGTGCTGGAGGCATCGCTTTGCTGAGCACTTCTCTTGTCCCCTCTCCAACACAAGTGGCTTACAGCCACGGTCTGCCAGAGCGTTTAATTACTCTGATATTAATGACTGCATCATTATTTCCACCTGTTTATTGACGGATCATTGTTCTCTTTAAAACTGTTTCTAGTGTGAAACCTGGTACCTGTCAAGGTTTCCACTTGGGGGTAGATTCCTTTTCATACACAACTGGTTACATCATTCTGGTTTAAAATAAAAAAAAAGATAAAAAATAGTTTTATTATGACATTCACTGTCATAATAGTAAACAACAAACAAAAAAACCCCAACCGAACCCCCCCAAAAATTCACCAACAGGTGCTTTTCAGTGCTTTTCAAAAAGATTCTTACTGTGAATCATCCTACGCATCTTCCATAAAAATACATTTCTAGCACCTGAAACACGCTATAGGCATGGCAGGCAGCCTCCACTGCAAACTCAGATCTATCCTGACTTCTAGTTCCAGTGACCCACAAGCCCATTTACGTTACCACATGTTGCCAGTAGCTGCACTGGTATCTTCTGTAAAAAGCAAATGCTTAGGAGCTAAGAAGTCAAACTGCTTGCTTTAAACATGGATTTTGGCTGAAATCAGAATATCAGGGTCTGACCCTAAAGCCAAAGGCCTGGAACGTGCGAGCGTGGTACATCTATCATTTGCATCAACTTTACACCAGGGTAGGACAATCAATTTCAATTGAATACTCATGATTTACGTCACCGGTCATGAGCCGAATATTAGGCTCAGTTCTGTGCTATGCAGAGAATTTGCATGCCCTGAAGAGGTGATACAAAACAATATGAATGACCAGGCAGAAGAAAGCTCTTTGAAAGTTCTGTCCCACATCTTCCTATATACCAACATTTTTCCTATGTGAACATATGCAAAAAACCTCGTTTGCCACATTTTCAGGAGTACTCAGAATGGAAAAAGAAGAGAAACTCAGTGAGAAACTGACAATTCAGCCCTACCTTAGGTAGACAAACTTTGGCATATTGCATGAAATTCCAGGATTTCTGGTTGCTGTAATATACAGATTCCAAATATACACGACATATATAAATTCCAGGATTTCTGCTTGCTGTAATATACAGCCTATGCAGAACAGTAACCCCCCAGCCCCCCCACCTCCCCAACTAAGCCTGAATTCCATAATTCTTGCTAAAAGCACATCATATGTGAACTACATTGCTGTAAGATTTTTACAAGCCATAACTTGTAAGTATAACATCACGTCTAGATGTATCTTTCTTAGGCAGCACGCATATTAAAACTGTAATGTGTACAGAGAACTTATAAATATTTGAGTAGAAAGCAAAAGAAAGCACAGAAAGGTATCACTTAAATTGGCATAATGCAGAGACATTTTGAACAGAAATAAAAGATGACATGGAAAAAGAAGATATGCTCACAGTAGAGATTTAAATGTTTTAAGTCTTTTAATACTTTCACTACTAATGGAAAAAGCAAGCTTTATTATTTCTGTATAATATTAGAGTGAATAGCCAAAGATACTCCTTAAAAACACCTTTGCTACTAAAGATGTCTCAATATTTAATTTACTGCCCAGGCTTCTGCTGACCTAGTGATAGCATGAAGAGGGGACAGACTAATTTTTCATAACTGACGGTTAATTCAGTAAAGGACTTGTTCTGTTGATTTTGATATATACTAAAGGGGCAAACAGATAAGATATGCATGTACATAGAGTCATATATGCCCAAAGTCTTTATTACTGCTTTAGCTAGTACCTAGCAGGAAAACCCATTAAGGTTTTCTGAAATATGAACTGCTCAATATATTTTAGTTGTTGAACAACATAAGTTAGCACTGTTTGCAATGCATTTCTAAAGTATTTTTTCCCTGCCTGCTAACAGTAATCCCCTGGGATTTTCTTTTAAATAGCACAAACTTTCAACTAAAATAAACTGGTAGAAGCCTAAAGCAAGTTTGGAGAGAGGTCTGTCTTGATTCATAGTGCAAGTACACGGTTGGTATATATTTAAGAATGACAGTGCTGTCTTTCAGTACTGCTGCCCACAATACTTGGAAATATATCCTTTCAGTATGCGAAGACATATCCTCTACGAAGCGCCCAGATAAATCAGTTCACCCTTGGCTGTAACTAAATGCTGTCTAGTGACTTGTGATCGACAGGGCTTTACCCTCTGACAGCCAGATTCATTGTTGGGACAGCAACCAATCGTCGGGTTTG
Organism: Calonectris borealis; assembly: GCF_964195595.1. NCBI lineage: Eukaryota > Metazoa > Chordata > Aves > Procellariiformes > Procellariidae > Calonectris > Calonectris borealis. Next base: position 35,388,952 of record NC_134317.1, read on the forward strand.
ACGACATGAGCCTAATCAAAGTTGGAGTATAAAAAGCCCCCTTGGAATATATAAGGTACACCAGTGTGGCAAGCTGTCTCTCAGATTGCATTTGCTTTCACGGATCTGTTTAGTACTAAAAGAAAAAGGGAAAGGGGAAGGGAAGAAAAAAAAAAAAAAAAAAAGAAGGGAAAAAAGCTGCACTGAATGTGAGATCATGCAAAAGCTAGCGATCTATGTTTATATTTACCTGTTCATGCTGATTTCAGTTGATCCAGTGGCTCTTGATGACGGTAGTCAGCCCGCAGAGAATGCTGAAAAAGATGGACTGTGCAATGCTTGTACGTGGAGACAGAATACAAAATCTTCCAGAATAGAAGCCATAAAAATTCAAATCCTCAGCAAACTGCGCCTGGAACAAGCTCCTAACATCAGCAGGGATGTTATTAAACAACTTTTACCCAAAGCTCCTCCACTACAGGAACTGATTGATCAGTATGACGTCCAGAGAGACGACAGTAGCGATGGCTCTTTGGAAGACGATGACTATCATGCCACCACCGAAACGATTATCACAATGCCTACGGAGTGTAAGTAACCCTGCTGCTTTCGCCTCCCACCGCTCCTCCGAGAGAGTTGTCTCCCTGCTGTAGAGCCACGCAACTCCTCCTCGGGCTCTCCCAACAGGCTGCTGGCTGAAGTCTGCTAGAGGGAGGGAGGAGAGCGTTATTTCTAAAGAATTTGAGCCAGGTTCAGATGACCGTGTTGCGATCCTTTGTTTTACTGTTCGGTTTTCGGCTCCTTATAACGTGTATGCCCTGTAGCACTTAGGATTTGCCCATTGCCTTAGAAAGCAAAGGGAGATCTGCAGTTTAGTTGACTTCGTTATCTGCAGTACTCAGGGCATTTCCTATCGCAAATGTAAAGCACAAGTGCAGATAACGAGATAACTATATTTTTCTGAGGGAGGTTTCCCTGGCCAGTATCTTTAGGAGCAATAGAAATCAGCAGAAATACAGCTTAGAGCACTAGACCTACCTAACTGCAACGTGTTATAGCAAGTGCAAGTATAGAGTTAAATTCTTGCTTCTTTGCTGATCCCATAAACTAGCACCACCCACCTCTGAGTTAAAACTATATATTTAAAGCAAATATGTGTGTAACAGATTTAAATGTTAAAATGTCCATGCTATAGCAATCAGCTCCAGTAGTCGTGCCAAGGAAGAATGAAGGCATTTACTGAATGAGCAGATTCTGAGTTATCTTCTGAGTGCTAAACATCTGCTATGGCTCCTATCAAGTATCTTTTGCATGGCTAATACTATAGTATCTTATGTTCTTCATCAGCTAAAGTATTTGGCTATGGCAGCTGTTTTTTTAAATAACACTTACGAATATGATGTCAAAAAGGAAAAAGATGACAGGAGCTATAAGGCATGTTAGCAGTTACAGATATCGTTACAATACACATGCTAGAATAATATCAGCTGCTCTAGCCAGCTAAAAATGTACGCATCGATGAAAAAGTAACTTTATCTGTAAAATTTTTCAACTCATTAATTAATAAGATGTGTACTTAATAGCAATATATTACTGCAGCCTTATCACAAAGTTGAGCTCTGCCAGCAGTTTTATTCCAGCCTGTTACGTCCAAGGCTTTATAACTATTTTTAATTGAACTGTTATATAATTACAATGACTGAAGAAAAGTCATTGTACTTCATTGATCTGAGCTCATTTCCTACTTTTTATAAAAAGCCCTTGAACTATTTTAAATGCACTAAAGAGACAGGTATCTTAAGTGGTGAGATTTATGAATGTCAAAGCCCTGCACCATTTAAGATTAGTATTACCCATTTTATCCTGGCATGGAAAGACACTGCCATGACTAGGTATGACAGCTGCATCGTAGGCTACAGGAAGGAGGAACGCGGCCCTGCACGTGACTTTTCTATAATATTGTTCAAATGAAAAGAAAACCAAATGATCCTTAGATTAATACTCTTAATTATTTGTTTTTCCATTGAGAAAAGAGATTAAAGTGTTCATGGAGTTTGCCCCTGGCTGTCTCTGTCTGTACGATGTGTAGCACTCTAAGGCTATTCAGTAAATTAGACATAGCTGGATCATCACATACATGTAGCGTCAGCTTATGCAAACTTGCTATTCTGCATGCTTTATGAAGGTCCTCAGGAGATGACTAGCAGTAGTAGTCACTGTGAAGGGGAATAGGCTGTGCCCTCTCCCCAGGTAGCTTTTGTTTGGGAAAGAGGCTTTTTTGCAGCTGCACAGGTCAGCCCACAGTGCTGGTACCACTGGTCAGAGCCCCGAGCACGCCGAGGACCGCAAAGGTCCTCCACAGCGTGCGTCTTCTCGTGACTGCCCGTCATTTCCGAGTTTCAGCCTGAGCACACCTCCGCTCTGCTTAGCCAACGGAGCACAAGGCACCAACTAGAGTTATTTAGGAAGTGATTAGCCAAACCTCATTTTAGCCTGTTTACAAAACAATCATTGGTTCCTTGTCACATGATGTTACTTCTAGGTGATAGCATAATGATTTTGTTGACATCCATTAAATTTGGTGTAGAGCATAAACCACAGAAGAGGAATTAAGTTAAATCCACTTTGTTACTGATACTGTTTATAACATATTGTAAGACTTCCTACATGGTCTGGAAAAAAAAAAAAATTGGGTTTATATATGCATATTTCTTTTTGTTCCCTGTTCAGTAATCTGTTCTTTCCATTCATTTATAGCTGATTTTCTTGTACAAATGGAGGGAAAACCAAAATGTTGCTTCTTTAAGTTTAGCTCTAAAATACAATATAACAAAGTAGTAAAGGCACAATTGTGGATATACTTGAGGCAAGTCCAAAAACCTACAACAGTGTTTGTGCAGATCCTGAGACTTATTAAACCCATGAAAGACGGTACAAGATATACTGGAATTCGATCTTTGAAACTTGACATGAACCCAGGCACTGGTATTTGGCAGAGTATTGATGTGAAGACAGTGTTGCAAAATTGGCTCAAACAGCCTGAATCCAATTTAGGCATCGAAATAAAAGCTTTTGATGAGAATGGACGAGATCTTGCTGTAACTTTCCCAGGACCAGGTGAAGATGGATTGGTAAGTTTATTTAGAAAAATCCCATTTAAATATCTTGCATTTTATTGGAAAGCATTTAAGTTGTGTTTTAAGAATAAAATGGAAGTATTGTTTAGGGAGTGGAAGACACAAGTTCTGTATAGCCAATTCTTTCCTTCTTTGCTCTCTGATCATGTCAAAATCAATAGCATTCCTGTGCCTCCATTTCCCTATTTGAAAAATTGAGACAAATTGCAGTACTTCAGTAAGATGTTGAGAGGCATTAACTGGAAAATGTTTCGGTAATTATTGATGGATGGTACTATCAAAAGTAATGTTGTTTTTCAATTTGAGAGCAAATACTGTTTAATATGCAGTCAAGCTAAAAAGAACAGTTGTTGGATTATTTCATTGATAGAAAAGCTGCCTCCGACAGTGCTGAGAAAGTTTTTTGCATTCAAACTGCGAGGGAGTTTCTTCCTCTTCTGTATGCATACATTTTCTATTAACAACAGCAAGAATTATGTATGTTTAGGAATGTGAGAACAGATCTTCTTCATAATGTTGTGTACCTTTCAGTATGTGATAGAGTGCATCATTCCACCTATTAGAAATGTTTGAATAGAGAAATTCTGCTTGATAAAAGAAATGGGTCATAATGATGAGAAAAAGCATAAAATAACTATCTGGTTTCTTTTTGTAAGTATAGATGAACAAATGAAATCTGAAGCGTACCAGTTAAACTACAGCATTTTCCTTGTTATTTGTTTCTGCAAATCACTAGTCCTCTACAACCCATAAAAATTTGTGAACCTATCACAGCTGAAACAATCACAACCAAGAAATCCCTCCTTTTGAATAAAGGATAAAGAATACTATTTTACTTTTACTTCTATGCAGTAGGATCAATCTGTTTATCATAGAATCATAGAATCATTTAGGTTGGAAAAGACCCTCGAGTCCAACCGTATTTATGTAGCTATGTAACGTTTAACTCCATAGCAGTATAATGCAGTTAAAAGAACTTAAAGGAAAAATGCTGTGATACCTTAATTGTAGATCCAGTACAGATGTGGATCTCCCATACTTGAAAGAGGCCAGCTGGATATCATGATAAGGAACGTCCTTACCATTCAAATACCCGACGCTGTGTTTTCACACATGTGGATAACCCACGGTTATCATCACCTGTAAAGACAAACCGATTCAGCAGCAGGGCAGGGTTAGATGCACGGCTGATAGAGGGAGAGGAAATGTCTCTTCCCTCCGGCTCCTCTCCGGCAGCTCCCAGTACGGGGATGCTCCTCTCACCAAGCCCCTCCCCATATCATTTACCTTTGGGAGGAGCATCTCCAGCAGCTGGACAACTTGCAGCTGTAAAGGCGGGTATCTTGGAAGGGACAAATCCGCGTAACAAAGTTAGCTGGGCTGTTCTTTACTTCTAAGGAATGGTCTTCCTTCGTGGGACAGCCCAGTCAGTGCCAAACCGACACATGGGGCTGAAATCAGTGCGTGGAAGGGAGGAAACTTCGGGAACTTTTTCAAACTCGTGATTGCGAAGGTCGCCGTTTCTTTCTATTCTCAGTCGGTGACTTTGGAAACACACCTTCGGTAGGAAGCACGTGGCTCAGAGATCTGCCAGAAGTACATTCCTGGCCATAGGGCTCTTTCAGGAGTCAAAATATGAGCTGCTCCTCCAAATTCAGTACGGCAAATTCAGCCCTCTGGCAGAGGGGAAAGCTGTGAAGTACAAGTACCAGCAGGTGAAACACTCGCTTCTACTGCCATTGCAAGTCATTCAAGAATGATAGCTGTTATGGAGTGATTTTTCTGCTCCTTGGTCTGGACAAGAAGCCTTCCTTGATATCCAGAAAGCCTTAATCCAATATGACTTTAACGGAGGGAATTTCAGTAGGACTCAAAAAAGGGAGGCCAACATCAGTCGGTCCTGCCCTTGAAAAGTTTTTGGAGTTCTTTGTTTCCTTTTGGGAGTTCTTCCATAGAAAACAAAGTAGCTCTTATTATGGGGTTTAAAACAAACAGACAACACCCTCATCAAAAGTAAAAATCCAGCATCCTCCAAATTTCTGGAACCTTTTAGCAGTTAACAGAAATGATGCTGGCACTGAGATGATGGCGATTTCAGAAAGAGATACTCAGAAATTAAAGCTCTTTATAGAGAAACAGCAGGGAAATGCTGGTCCTCAGCATGAAAAAGAGGAATAATCCTTGAGCAGAGATCAACTGTAGCAGAGATTTGCAGGAGGACAAAGTGTTGTTTGCAAACATTATTTGAGGATATTAATTTGATACATCTGTCTGAGATATCACCTATTTGCATGTTTTTACTGAACTTGGGTTTACCTCAGTAATGCTTCCGATTCCTTCTCCTCTCCTCACAGAACCCATTTTTAGAGGTCAGAGTTACAGACACGCCGAAACGGTCCCGCAGAGATTTCGGCCTCGACTGCGACGAGCACTCGACAGAATCCCGATGTTGTCGCTACCCGCTGACAGTAGATTTTGAAGCTTTCGGATGGGACTGGATTATCGCACCTAAAAGATACAAAGCCAATTACTGCTCCGGAGAATGCGAATTTGTATTTTTACAAAAATACCCGCACACGCACCTCGTGCACCAAGCAAACCCCAGAGGTTCGGCAGGCCCGTGCTGCACGCCCACCAAGATGTCCCCCATAAACATGCTGTACTTCAACGGGAAAGAACAAATAATATACGGCAAGATACCCGCCATGGTTGTAGATCGCTGCGGGTGCTCATGAGATCGTCGTGAGATCCACCAAATTTCATAAATTGTGGAAGCTACCAACAAAAAAAAAAAAAAAAAAAAGCTATACCCCCTCACCAGTCTTTGAAACTGTGAAGTTACGTACGCTAGGCATTGCCGACATCCTATATGCTGTATGATAGGCTGTCGTACAGGTTTAGTGCAGCACCAGCTACAGAACGTGAACTAAAGGACAATATAGTTACCTAATGGCTGGCTTTGAGCCAGTGAAAAACTACAATCAAAATCACCGGATTTGAGACATGAAGCTCTTTACATTGCGAGGGAATCAATATTCAGTCATTCAGACGCAAATTTATATGCGGGTTTCAATACACGTTGGTAATCAGAAGCAAGCTCCTTCTCATCTGAGGACGGAAGGAGCAGGCTTTTAAGTCCATTTCTTCACAGCTTCACTTAATATTGTATTTACAGGAAAATATATACTGGTAACATATACACCACTACACAATACCGCCAGAATCATCCTTAAACACTTGAATATATAGTGCAGAATTGTGAAATGTATCAGATGAAATTCCACATAAATGGACAAATCCTGAAATTAGGGATGGCATAGTGTATTTAGCGTGTTTCCATTCCTTTTTCTCATTAGTATGTTAGTGATCAATGGCAATGGTGCTACGTAAGCAGGCTGAGTAAATAGAGAGATAGTTATCTAAGTGAAAGAATTTAGAGTAATAACGAATTTGCCCTATCCTCAGGTACACTATTCAACATTCGCAAGAAATAGATATTTTTTAAACGAAAGGGAATAGTTTTCTAGACGTAGGAAAAGAAAAGGCAGCAAAGAAGTCTGACATTCAAATTGTAATCCCACATTATAACCTGCCTTTGCAACATTACCGTTTGCACTATGATAAACCAATGCAAATAGTTGGTTGCTACAGATATTGTTTAAAAAACCACTTTGATATAACTGACTTGTGTAATATGTATGCATCAATATTTTGTAAATAAATGTTTATTTTTTAATCACTGTTGGTATATGTTCATCGCAAGAAAAGAATGACTTTAACCTGTACTTTAGTTTAATAAACTAAAAACAATATTGTCTTCATAATATAATTTCCTGGATTTTAACACAAATAATATGTAGGAACAATGCAACAAAGTAAACCATATGTTGAGAATTATACTACATTTTATATGTTTTTTACATTGGTATGAGCCATCTGTGATAAATGATGGGTGTTGACATGTTTATAAGGTTCTTTGAGTTACTGTTTTTATGGTCATTTTGATCCACAACTGAATTTCCATACTTTGAATGTTATGTCCATAAATAATGATGATACCGTAAAAGATTGCTATTAAATGCATTTTATTATATTTAAAAGTTTGCAGCAAAGTATTATCTTATTTGAGTAAACATAGTACATGGATTTCCACACAAATTCTGTACATTTTCCTTATGATAAAAAATTGTTAATTGAAATTAAAAAAAATATATTTACTATAAAGTCCATTTCATTTCACATGTGAGCTACAAATGATAAAACAGGCATTTGTTAAGCCAACACAATCACTGTTAAAACATCTTCATGTTAGTATGATACATATTTTTGTTATATTCCAGAATTCAGTTTCCTTTGTGTAAAACCACCCTAAAATTGCAAAAATGCTTGATTTTCTTTCCCTTCTCCTTTTATACATTTTCTGCCTAGGTAGTAAATCTTTTGTATTGAGTTTTCTACTTTTTTTTTATTTGTATGTAAGGACATTAAAATTTAAAGTCTGAACGATGAGGTTTGAAACTTAAAAGCAAACAGATTTTCTACAGTTTCTTTTGAACGATTAGGAGTTCTGTGTCTGAGCATCAAGCAGATGTTCAGCTTCTCCCGACGTAGTTCAACAGAGCAGGTCTCTGGGGCCCTTAAAAACACTTTCAATTTAGTTTCCCACAAAACACAATCAGAGTAAATAAAAGATAATTGAAAAACTCTTAGAATACGGAGTCTTGGTGAACCCACAGTAAAAGCACAACGCGATTCCCTCTCCAAAAACCAAGGGTGTAGAATTAAGGGAGAAGTCCTAGGTTTGTTGAAGTTAAGAGCAAACCTTCCGCTGGCTTTAAGGGAGACCAGCGTTTTGCCCTTTGACTTTTAACTCATGACATTCAGGCACCAGATAGTCCCTGCTCATTTGAACTATCAATAGTATCTCTCTGCACAAGGCATACCAAAAGCCTCATAAACTGTTTGGAGACTTCAAATGAACTTCCACTGTACGCTGTGTAGTTAGACCTTCAGGGGCTTTCATTGAGTCAGTTCATATAGCAACAGCGGCAGAGGTGTGGCAGCACGGATTTTGGAGCTGAGACAAAACAGAATATGTTCCCAGTCTGCACCGAAGTCCTGGTACAACACCTGCATGACTATTTTTACTCACGATAGCTAAACTAAAGCTGATGCAAATTCAGTTACCCCCATGTAAGTGACATCATTAGCTGCCAAATAATAATAATGTGCACAAATGCAGTGCACAAGTGATGGAATTTTTTTTGCTGGTACCAGTGAAAACAAAAATAAACCAAAACCAAGAAAAGAAATAATATGAATTCCCAAAAGCATCTACTCCAACCAGCGTTCCATCTTGACGTTCAGATAAATTTTATCCCATGGAAATTTTTTGCATTATGCGTCCTTCATATTTTGCCAAACTTGAAATTGTCGTAGAGCAGTCCCGGCTCCCATGTTTTTAATATTAACCTCACATACAAGTGACTACTCAAGGAACACGCACTGTGTTTTGATCTTGTTGATTTTAGCTGCCGAATGATTCATAATTAATGTGTTTATTGACAATCAATTTGAGATGTCAAGAATTCATTCAGTTCTTATGGTTACCATCCTTATATTTCCAAGGCTCAGGTCCTAGAGACTTCAGCAGCATCCGTGAGTGCTTTGTGTGTCAAGAACTCAAACCTCACTGTTAAGCTGCGCACCCAGAAAGCCAGAAACCTGAAACAAGAGGTAATTTCTGAGAATAAACAGCCTCATTTCCTTGCCTGGCATCTTAAGAACCCTATAGGAACGACACAGGTAGAATCCTGCTTTCCAAGGCAGTGTTCAAGTGCCCCAGGATGCATGTGCACACCTGCAACGGGGCAGTCCCTCATCTTGGTTTTGCTTCAGCTCTTCCTCTCGGCTCTACCACCTCTTCCTCCCCTCCCAACGTGCGCCAGTCTCCTCGCCCGTGCTATTTTACCCCTGCCTCTTACCCAGTTCCAGGACCCTGTGGTTGAAGTAGCGCTTCCCCTCCCATTTTTCACAGCATCTCCCATCTCATCCCACCCCACCCCAGCCCATGTCCCTCCCCAGCTCACAGCACACTCCACGCTCTGCCCCACAGCCCCTTTCGCAGGGGAACAGCCCCCCGCAGCATTGCCCTCCTGGCCGTTAGCCAGATCCCATGCATCCTGCTTCTGCCGTTTGCCGGGGCGGGGGGAACCTTCCGCTACGCTTACATGGAGCCTTTGGGGAGCTTAACAGCTGACATAGAAGCCACCACCACTAAGCATACGTGAACTGAAATTTTTCACAGATGTATTGTTTCGCTAAATATGAGCAGATTTCAAAGGAACAACTAAAGGCCAAATCCATCCGTAGTTTTAGGTAGCTTTTCCTCAATTCTGTAGAGTCTAGGTTTGGGTTTTGTGGTTGTTCATTGGTGTTTTGGGTTTTTTGGTAGGTTTTTTGGGGTGGTTTCTTTTTTAATCACAGAGATTATTGAATTGACTCATTCTTGGATGCGAATGAGCTCTTTTGGCTAAATGTCTTGAAAAAGAAACCAGCCTGAGACTAGGCTTGGACAGTTCAGTCCAGGCAGTTACATTTTGTTAAAGTTACAGCAAAGACAAAGCAGGGTATTATAATGTGAAGTACTGGATGGACAAACTTAATAACCAAATGATCCCACCTCCACTTATAAATTTAGTGAATAATAATTCAAAAAGGTTAGGAAATAGCAGGTTACAGAAGGGACTAACTAGGAGCTTTACATGACGAGTTTATTCCAAAACAACACTGTACCTATGTAATTCAGCAAAAATGTCATGAAGAACCTTAGTTATCCATTTTAACTGACCCAAGTTAGCTGTGTGCTTGCACTTTAGCTTCATCCCAACAATGTTACCTACAGCAAGTAGATATCTATACATTGATTTAATACCAAGACACATGGCAAAGAACCACTCAGTAAATTACTAATGCAACTGCCTCTGCTTCTCCATGCAATCTTCCCCTGCAAGTAGTAAGACCATAACTCTCCCTTGAAATGCCTGTGTAGCATGTTTGAATTCATAAAAATAAGATGTTAACAAGCTCTGGAAACACTAAAGCGCCAATTCTCTCTCCTGTTTAGTTTATAAAAGCCCTGACGAGATCCAAAGGAAAAAGTTAGGGCTACGGGCCAACTTCTGCATTCGGATAGGCAAGAAGTACAGCTTAGTTCACTCTTGGCTATTTCTAAAGAATCACAAAATAAGTGATAGCGCCAGCCTCTGCTGAAGCAATCTTGTGGAAAAAAAAGCAATAGAGAAATGCAGGTGTACAGATCATTCAACAGTAAAATATTGCAATTAATTACTAGGTGTATTGATAAATTAAGCAGGATCATTCTCTTTGGTGGTTGGACAGGGTGAACCTGAGGGATGAAGAATTATTACAGTGGGTATTCTATTATCTGTTTTCCAGTACCCCAGAAGTATAGATGACAACAAGCCTTCGACCCCTCCGTAGATGAGGTGTCAAGATCAGCAATGAGCTTTGCAGCATTTTGGGCGTAAATCTGGCTGACTTTCACCAGCCTTGACTGCAAAGGCTTTCTGAGGCTACAGGAAAGACTGTTCCTTTTCTACAGAAGTGGATATAATTCACACTAAGCATGAATTCAAAATAGTAGTTTCCAGAGAAAGTAAAATAGCTTAGTGTCCACGAATCAACCTGTGATGCACCAGTTCTTAACCTAGAGGCTACTTGTGCTCTAAACCTAATTATGCATCCAAAGTAACATGTGACCCTAAAAGCTATTACCTTTTCTCCCTACAGAAATGTCTTTCACTTACAAGTCAATAGCCAGGTTTCATTTCAAACCTGTTGTTTTCCCATTATATTTATCATGCTACCTTGAGTCCATAAAAGTAAAGCCAATCTCTCTTCAAGAGCTGAAAGGATTGGGCTCGAACGAAGCCTGCCTGTGGAAAGGCAGAGGGACAAGCCCTGGCTCCGCGCTGTCTTTTCTGCTACTCCTGATGAATGCTGTATGACCTTCGGGTGAGATCTGGTTAGGCAGGAGAGCACAATAATGCTCGGTTTGGGCAGGAAATGCACCTTATGTTCCATGTTTCACCAGTAAAATTAACAAGAGCCCTTAAAGATCATGATGGTATAAAAAGAGAATCCTGGAAAGCATTATGGAGGCATTACTTGGTAGACAGCTTCCACAAAACGTAGAAAAGGCAGTTTGTAAAGTGCAGCATGGTTCTTGTAAACTAGTCACGTGCAAAGGGTGGTCTGCTTCTACATATTTCAAGGAACCAAGCATAATATAAACACTGAAATTTAAAGGAGTTAAATAATCTGATGGGATGTAACCAAGACAGTAAGAAAGATTTTATCTTCCCAAATCCAGGATGATATCGAAGGCATTTGCCTAAACTTTGACTTCCTCTACCATAAGAATGTTTAAATTGAAAAGTCTGGAAAAGGTTTGTTCTTTGCCAAGATTAAAAGATGTTTTAAAGTAAATCTAACTTAATCATAATCTGTTGCATCATAATCTCAATATGTAGCAATCCAAAATATAATTACTGATGACTTGGCTAATAGCTTGCAGTTAAGATTATTTATGGACTTCTCCTGCAGAAATACAGTCAAATTTTTTTTTTTCTTATTAGTTTTTCACGTAGGAGGGGAGCAATTACCTTCCCAATCAAGCAATTAGGCAGATAGCACTGCAAATTCAATACCATAAAGCACTCTGAAATAATGCTCTTTCTTAAGCATCATACACAACAGCAGGCAGAGCAAAGACTTTATTTATGCTATAGCATCTGCATCTTTGAATGAGAGGTTTATTCTGATTTCAGTCAAACAGCAATCCGCTCTCCTGCTAGCATTTTCATCATCATTTTTCACGTTGTTATTCATCAAGTTTGGTAACGCTGACATATGAAACAGCAAAACTGAACACCTGGCTGTCACGCATTATAGCATCAGGTTGCAGCTTCGCCTCGCGCGCGGCGGCAGGTGGTCGCAGCAGCGGAGGAGCTGGAGGCACGTCAAACACATGCCTTCAGGCTGAGCTCAGCTGCCTACTGTATGCTGCTGTCATGTGGGATAGCACAGCCTAGGTGCTAGTCCAGGGGAAAAAAAAAAACCACAACAGTTGCTTCACTGCTATAGGTGACACCTACCACAACACACTGACGCTTCACCTCACCAGTTGGCCAGAGGTTTCTCTTCAGTTGCGTTGCTCCCCCATCACAGCGTGGAACAACAAAGCCCGTAAGATTCCAGTAACAACCATTGCATGTCCAGGGGTACCAAAGAGCATGGGTCATGCCAACTAACAGCAGCATAACTTTATCATAATTATTTTCCTTCTAGACGGGAATTATTCTAAGAGCACAGTAAGATTGGGCTTTTCCCCACTGCAGAAGCGTTCCTCTAAAGTCACATCACAATATGCAGCCACAGCATCAGCATTTTATACACTGACCTGCAGTCAGGTCTCATGGATCCGAGTCCTCACAACACTATGTATCAACTGTTGCCAAAAAACTCGATAAATCAAACTAATCAAAAACTTATTTAATCTGGTGGTGGTTGTTTTTTCTCCAGAGGAAGTCCTTCCCTGGCACCCATTCAGACAGAACATCGCCTGTGTAGTGCTGCTAGGGAGACAGAAAATGCAGCTGCCCAAAATACTCTCTTTTGAGGCCACTGTGTTGTCTCCGAAATATTCTCAGGCTACTTGCCTCACCTTTTATTTGTTAGCTTTTGTGTACAACTTGTGGCTTACTCATCTATTAATCTACTCTTTTGTACCAATGTCTTAATTTCAGTTTTCAAATACCTTATCAAAACTGGAAACGTTATTAAGGCATCCTCACAGATTTCTCTTCTGATTTCTAAGAGCATTTTACCCTTCTTGTTCCCAAACAACTGTCTCCACTTTCCTTACCAACCAACCCAGATCTAGACTCAAGCTCCAGTTGCCACAAAACGATAGTCACCTTTGGGCTTGCTATCATCTTAGGTTTCTTTGCTTGTCAAAAATTTTATCTGCTATTAAAACTCTTTTCCTGCCTTTTTTTTAAAGCTCCATCTTTGTTCATGGGAACATTCATAATAAAGTTAAAAAAGTGCACAGAAATTTTCAAATTCCAGGGAAAAACCCCTAGCTTTTAAGTGCTTTATCCATATTAAAAGCTTTTGAAGGGATTCATTACTTATTTATGTTTAAAAATTCTTAGGGACATTGGGGGGGAAAAAAAAGGTATTTTTTAATAAAAGACATTTACCATCTTAAAAAGATATTTATTGGTGACTTTTTTCTTACATATTCTGTCATCATATGTAATGAGCAATAGTGAATTACTTTTTACCGGTTCTTATTTCGGAACACAAGCTTTAGGCAGCAAGATACTGGTCTAGTAAGAGATCCTACACAGACCTGTGCCTTTTACCACCATTTTCTTCTGGGGAAAGTGACGCTCCTGTTGCCTTATTTTTATCTGTGTACTTGTGTTAAGACCACCTGCCTTTAGAAAACACTTCAGAAATCTGTAGCTGGCCATGACTGCCCACTTCTTTAAATCTCCCACCTCAATTGCACAAGATCTCATTCGACTAGATCTGCATCAATTGTTACTACCACATAATCGTATATGACAGTCCTCTTTCTTTTTTTTCTGTTTTTGAGTGAATCTCAAAACAAATTATGCCTACAGAAGGCACAACACAATCCTCGGTATCTGTTGTTTGGATTAGATACGGCTAAACTTCAGATCTTCAGCTGAAAAAGGACCAAAAATTGGTTCCACAAATTTCTCTCGACTGTGATTAAGAAGGAGCTTAGTTAGAACAAAATGCGATTACTCGGTTTTGGCCATGCAGCCTTCACGAGGCGTTTCCAGATCCGCTCCCACGGACCCTAATTCTGGTTCAGCAGCCAATTGTTCCTTGGCAGCGTTGCCATGGATCTCACTCAGAGATTTAGCAACACCTTCTCCACCAGCTTACAGCAAACACCAACGTGTCCAGTACACCCACAGCTTGCTTATACCACAATTTGTAAGTTATCCGTATTAAACCTTGCCCATTACAATGGCAGGAAGGGTGGGATGCTGTGTCAGCCGAGAGTGAGCTCTTCTAACCCTACCTGATACTGTAGTTTCACAATAAAAAGTTAAAGCTTCTTGTAAGTAGAATATGCGCTTACAGACTAGACAACATGTCTAAGGTAAGCATAATTTACTTGATGTGAGAGCAATAGTCGAGACACAGCAGCAAAAAGTTGGATGAATGCCTGCAAGTCGGCTGAGCAGGACCGAGCCCTTGAGCTTCTCTCGCTAGAACTGGTGAGGTTGAATCAGCCTGGGCTGATCCAACACCTCTCCACAAACCTCACAGTTTGTTCCTTCTGCTCTTCCACAGAGAGACAAGACTATCCCTGTTGTGTAAGGCACATACCAAAGGCAAGACAACGTGGTTGGTACTTTCGCAGCAAGGAAGCCAGGTCTCAAAAGCTGGCTTCATTCCCAAACGTGCCACCACGTGCAGACAAGGACCTGACTTCCCAATACATACTTGACCCACATAATTTCTGTACGGTTCTAGAAGTAACACCAACTCGTACATGGTTAAAAAAAAAGGTATTAGAGTTTCGTTTCAACAGTTAAAGGCAATTGCATTTGTACGAGGCTGATATAGGTAGAACAAGGCTCTCTTCTGACAGGGCGAAGGAGCAAGAGTGCTGTAAATGCCTGCTTTTCTACTACTGAGGCTCAGCAGCTGGCTGGTTGCAGGCAGGGCTTTGGTTTCTGTGTTGACAGGACCCTCTTTGGGGAGAGGTGGGATCTACCTGACAAAGTGGCCAAGAGCATCTCTGCCAGCAGGCTCGCAAGCCAGTGAGCAGAGTTTGAACTAGGTTATTTGAGGGGTGGAGACCAAGCCTCTAGTGCGGGAACAGGGGAAGTACGCATGGATGGAGGGGTAGGGTACTGCCCCGAGCAAGCTGCAAAACCATCAGGTCCATCTCCAGTGCCCATGCAGAACATCGTACATAGGGGAAACATGCAGGAGGAATTAGGATTCTTCAAGAGGAATTAGGATTCTTCAAGCATTTGCAGAGCCACTGGGATCAAAGATATGTCTCCCAACAAGGGAGACGTCATGGTGGGTGTCTCTTATGGGCCATCTGATCAAGAAATGAGGAAGTCTTCTTTAAAGAACTAGATGAAACTACATGGGGACTTTAACCACCCCGGCACCTGCTGGAAGGGCGACACAGCAGGGCTCCAGCAATCCTTGAGACTTTTGGAGGATGTTGGAGACAGATGCAGGATGGGCTGCATGAGAGAGAACTTCCGATGGCTCTGCTACTCGCACCTGGATAGGAATGTGACGTCTGAGGGTAACTGTTGTCATAACTATGAGACAGTAGGGCAAGGGAATGAGGGAGGCAAAACAACAGGACAGCAGCCCTGGGCTTCTGGCTTGTTTCAGCAGTTGGCAGGTGGGATCACAGTGGAAAGCGGCCCTGAAAGGTGAAGGGGCCCAGGAGAACTCACTGATCCCACAGGGCAACCTCTGCACAACCTGGGAATGGTCCTGCCTGGTGTGCAGAAAGGGACATTTCTATTAGATAAGAGTTACTACTACCAGTGCAGGCAGCAGAAAAGAAAATAACCACACAATAAAAAAAGTCGACTCAATATTTTGACAGCTGTTTCTTTAGCTGCAACATTTCTGGGTTCTTTTTTGCAAACTCAAGGAGGCAGAACTGATGGTTGAAGTCAGTGAAGTGATTTAAAACCTTTTCTTTCAGAGTATTGTTTTCTATGCGCTTCACCTGTTCATGAGTGCTAAACAAATTGAAACAAGCATGAAACTGAAAAATTGAAATAGAAACAGATGAGCTCAAAGGGAATCATTTCAAGAATGACTTTCTGTCCCTTTCTTGAGCCAAAGCATGAAGTTTTCATGTCTAGAGGAGTTCCCATCCACCCATGCAAGTATGACATCACGATAACAGAAAGCCAAATAAGACAGATGTCATTCCGTGAAAGCACCTCTTGCACTTCACTCTATTGTCTCTATGACCTTTACCACTATCAGTCCTTTTATTTCACAAATCACAAGATATGTAGGCACTTACAGCCAGCTTTATGGAAAAATAAAGGCCAAATTTTCTTCTATAATAGCCAAAAACTTATCATAACAAAAGAGAAAAAACCCCAACAACAACAACAAAAAAACCCCACACCAAAACCCAAACCAAAGCATAACTTCATCAACTCTTGCTTTCCTAAAAGTTTGTGAAACTTTGGCAAAATTCAAGGTTGTGTGGCATTAACATGGAAATCGGAACCAGGCACCTTAAATTGCCAATGGTTCTGATTATTACTGAAACGATGACAGAAAAATAAGTATTTATTGGTTCCAAGAAGTCCCCGTTCCACTGGTCCTCCTACTGCGCCGAGGCATCTGGCTTTAAATTTGTATTCAGTAGAGTAATACATTTTACATTCTACACAAAATGGAAGTTTTCAAGTATCCTACAGATAATATCCAGAAGGTCATGTGAAAAAAGTGTAATAAATTAATGAAATAACCAATCTCCATCTTGCACCTAAAATTATTGTTTCTTTAAAATCAGGCAAATCCTGTCTCAAACAGGATGATCTTTTGGAGCATAAGTAACTTGATCACTTTTCCTCTGGGACTTGAGAAGGTGACATATTCATGGATCAGCATCTTTGAAAGTCTCCTGACATTAATATTCTCTCTTTACTCTAAATTACAAGAGAGGGATACAGTGGATTAACATTTTCCAAAAGACATCCTTGAAAATACCTTTTTCAACCCAAACCTTGACAACCTGACAACATTTAAAGAGTAAATTCAGAATAGACATTTTAGATAGTTAAGTCTAACACATAGGTGCCACTCACAAGCATCTACATTTCTGTGTCAGGATCCACAACTGCCTAAGTCTTGTTATCCCAAACACCAAATCCGTCCTACAAAGGTACAACTGCATAACACAAAATTCTTATGGTCCTCCTTCCCTTTATCTAACTGTGTTGTGCTGTTGGGTTTTTTTTGTTTGGAGTTTTTTGTTTGGTTGGTTTGGGTTTTTTTGTGGTTTTGTTGGTTTTTTGTGGTGGTGTTTTTTTTGTTGTTGTTGTTTGTTTTGTGTGTATGTGTTTGGGGTTTTTTTAAATATATGGCAAGCCTTCTAAATTCTGTGTTTATTTTCTCCTGGATGAATGAACTCTCAAGCTATGGGATAATTTTACTAAAGTACTACTACCTAACATGGAATAAGTAATTATATATTACATGGGGCAAGGAGAGAATGGTATAGACTCGTTCACCAGGTAGGAGGAGGAATAATATTTTCATCCTTTGTTCCAGTTAATTTTTCAGTCTTCTCTCACCATTCATCAGTGGTCCAGGTCATGAGACTTCCAACAAGCCCACCACTCTGTGAGCTGTGTGGGCTTCAGACAGTAAAGAATGTTTTGTAATTTTTTTTGTTAAAAAAAAAAATTTGAAACTCTTCCAGTGGAATTTTCTAAGTCTAATTATGTTCTTTAATGTTTTTTTTTAAAATTTTTTTTTTTTTTTTTTTAATATTTAACCTTTTCCAATAATGCTTGGCCAGCATGAATAACTGGAAGAGTTATTGGCATAAAAAAAAAAGTCACAGAAAGATTCTCTCTTTTGCCTCTCCAGATGGTCATATTTAAGCAAACAGTAAAACAATGGATAAAACCCCCTTGAGCTCAATGACAAAATCACAGACTGGAATCTGAATTTCATGACCATTATTTTGTGAGTGAGATGAAAGCCTTCAATTCCAGATTTCAGTTGTGCTAAAATACTCAAGGAATCTTTATTCTATACACGTGGAAAGAATGTAAGAGAATATTGCCATTATGGTGGCTCGCTTTAGCGCACTACAGAGATTACTACGAATAAATGTATTTAATCCCAGGAATTTAGTTGGGAATACCAAGAAAGCTACACGGGCAATTGGATGGAAACACACAAACATTTATTTGACCTGCTATTCAGAAACCAGGAGTCTAGATTTCTGGTTTTACTTCTTTGTATACCCATTCTTACCCAGCTTTCCTTTAACTTTGGGTACACGTGTTAACAAAAAATGAAGTTTCACTCGCTCTCGCTGTCGGTAAGATAGTGGAATTTGACTGTTCGAAGTTGAAATTTCTAGTTAGATATTTTTAATGCTTTTTTATATTTCATATATTTGGGATTAAAAGGAAGTCTGACTGCACATAAACCTCTGGATGGGAAAGTGGCTTTAGCATGAACCTTCAACTTCAGCATTATTCCACAGTCTTGTTCCTGCTTAAGAGTCCAACCCAGAGCAGGCTATAATTGATATTAAATTATTCCTAAAGCACAAAACTCTGTCGGTTTTACTCGTGTTGTTCAATGCACTAAGTGACCCTGTTCTGAGATTGTTGACCAAGCACCCCTCGAGAACTACAGAAGATTTTTCTCAGCTAATGCACAGCCTCATTCATCAGTGCAGGGTGTGCTTTAAAAATGGAAGAATAATGAACTCGTGTTCCCATTTCCCTGAATAGTGCTACACAAATGAAAAAATTAGAAAGATTCATCTTACAGTTGAAATAAGTATTGTAAGAAAATTATGATAATGTATATTTGTCACTCACAACTCACATTTGCACTAAAACTGTATATCATGTAGTAGAATGATTATTCCTTAATCATAAACATAATTAGTTGCGTATTTTTCATATCATTGTGAGCATGAGCTCCCATTGCCACAGACTGGGTTACACATGCACCCTGACAAAAGGGATACCCTGTTATCTTCTGTGCCACTGCTCAAAAACTCCAGACTCTTGCCAGATGCTAAAAGCAGACTTCATGATTTGTACCAGTGACAGTAGAGCCACATGAAGTACTGCACAAAGAAACAGAGACGTAATTTCAAATAATTCACAGATGACTTAACAGTATTACTCTCTTTACCAGCAGTTAATCTAAGAATTTCCCTGTTGAAACTAAAAACACTAGATACCTAGATTTTGATTCATATATAGAATATTTGTACATTACTTACTTAGAAAGTCCATCCTTTCTAAATGTGTCATGTAGATACAAATACGTATCGTCATCAGAAGATGGCACTAATGAAAATAACCTTAATGAAAAAGTAAAATGTAAAAGAGCTTCTCTTTCCAACTGAAGATTTCACAAAGAAATTATGACAATCTTACAGCAACGGCACAGTCCCTGAAATAGTCTTATTGAAGATTTTCCATTCCTCTTATGAGGACACGCTGCATGAAGCACTGAGGTCTGGAAATGTACCTCTGGCTATAGTAGCTGTTCTTAACCCCATCACTAGCGTTAAGAAATTAGAAGCAGCATCCTTTGCGCTACTCTAATTCACACACTGATTCCCAGCTAACTTTTAAAACAAACCTATGGAGAAGTCTACCTCCAAGATTAAATCGTATAAACATTTGAAACTATCGTGACCGTAGGATGTTGAAAGGTAGGTTAAAAGCTAATGCATGCTCCAGGCTTGATCTTCTCGGGTGACTGTGACATTCTGGGGGGACACAAACAGCCTCTCATCTTCCTGCAGTTTCTGGTGATACAGTTATCCCGGGAAACCCATCGAGTGTATCTCCTCTTGCCCTGCAACAGGCAAGTCAATAATCACTCCTAAAACTAAAGGAAGTATTTGTGTATACAGAAGATTTTATCCTAATTAACTACATCCCAAAACATTCCCATTCCTGTTGATACATGGTAAAATGAAGAAGCAATATACAGGAAGACTGAGAAAAGTTACTTTGGACAGATTTGAGAATCATTAAGCAGTGTCAACAAAACCCAACTACTAGTGAGCTTTCTTATCTTCAAGACAGTAGAGGACAGGCAACAAAAAAAATCATCCTTCCAGAATGCATTAAAATATCGGTACTAAAAAACCCCATCAAGAAGTGCATACAGCTCTTAAAGCCTGTGTGACAGCAGATATGTGCACATATGTGAAAATTTCAGAGCAAAGAAGTTGTAAAATACAGCACAGTGACTTAAACATCTTAGAAAAATATCTGCAATACCACAAAGTATGCAATATAACTTCGTAACACCACAAAATGATGAAAACTCTGAAGAAATAAAAATGAAATAAGTTTTCCAACTCTGTAGCATATTTAAGATTCACTAGCTTTGACTAGCTCTATACTCCTTGACTAACTTAGGTTCTACACACTGCTATAGCAGAAGGACCCTACACCACTGGATGCCTTTGAGAAAAAAGAAATTCCCTACCATAGAACTGAATGAGAAACTTAGAATATGTTAAGCATTTCAGTGAGGATACACCAATAATGGAAATACAACGTTTGCTTTGGAAAGTACTATTCCAGAAGGTGAATTGGCTCCAAAAGCAATAGGAAACCGCAATACCCTGTCTAAAACACTATTTTTTTCTTTTTTTTTTTCCCCCTCTTCCCTCCAGATCAATATAGTTTACCTATCCTATAGGGGCAATGTAGCGGTGGGCAAGGGGGACCCCGTCTGTGGAAGCCCAATTTCACATCAAGTAGCCTGAACTAAATCGCGACTGGGGCAAGCCCACTACTTTACCTCGACGCAATGCATCTACTCCGAGCATACCAGTGCAAAGATTCCCCCAGGATTTTCACTGTCTCTGAACGCTCCTTTGCGATTTAGATAAAAACCTGCCAGGGTGTTTTCTCCGAGACTTCACATCACCCCAAAGGAATGCTGTCGACACCTAATCTCATAGCATAGAGTGCCAAAGATTTTACAATCTGTCCGTTTTTCTGAAGCTGTTTGTCACCAAGTGATCACTAACATATTCAATAGGAAATTAAATTTCCATCCCTAGAGCTAAAATCTATCAAGTGATAAAAAACCCCCTATTGCTTCAAGAACATTGTCGCAAGTGGCTTACTAATAACAGAGACTTAGTGCTAATTGTCAAGACAACAAATTACAAATGCTCCTTCAGAATAAAACATTACTGAAGGGCTACTCCAGAATAAACTTGGCAGGTGGACACTTGTTTGTAGGACAAAATGCACTTTAATTCTGGAAGAATTACTTCTCTCAAATGTAGCATACAGAAGAAAGGGGAAAATATGTTGAAAATATGAGTCATTCCTTGATGGGACAAGGATGGATAGCATATCATCTTCATCATCCCCATGACCTACACAAAGAGGAGCCACGCAACACAAGGTTTTCTTTTTGCACTCTTGCCAGCTTCTTAGCCTTCTTCTAGGACCCTAATACAGTGTTTGGTAATTCTTACCAAAGACACCCACAATTTGTTTTATTTTGGGCTTCGATGGACTCTCTACAGTGATCCATTGCTTTTAGCTTTTCTTCATTTACTATCTACCATGGTTGCTCTGGGAGAGCCGGGACCCAGGGAACTCCTCTGTTCTGGGCAGTGCAGGGTTGGGGAATTGAGAGGCGCCTGTAGCTTCCACTACAAGGCCACCACCACTACGACACCTCCCAGGCTTCATGGAGGGGAGAGGTACAGAAGTTACTTGAATACGGTTAACTTGGAAAAAATTTGCATCATTTTATCACTACAACCTGTGCATTAATGAACAGATGACAGTAAAAAAAAAAAGGAAATTTTTACTTTATCATCAAAAAGCTGCAGTGTCCCAAAATAAAATTACTGGAAAGAGATTGCAATTTTGCTATGCAAGTACAGAACTCGAATAAACATGATGTTGCTTCATCTTGCCAAAAGGTTGTTGAAAAAGGATGTAGAGTAGCAGGAAGCAGAGATTTTTAGGATTCTGCAGGCATCCATGTGTCCCTCCGAATCCTGTTCCTGTACGGGAAAGCCTTCCTAGTGAAAGGAGACACCTGCTTTTCCGTAGCGCACAGTTCCCCTGTGGGCCATGAGCAGTCTGATACACTTCAGCAGTGGTTTTCATCCTTCTGAATCCAGCAGTAGTCCAATTTAAAGTACAGAATAGATTTTCCAAGGTAATAAATTGTATCTGTAAATAACATAAGATTTTTGGACAAATTTGTCTTTACAAAATTAACTAGAGCTTTCTAAATACCTGGCTAATTGGTCAGTACTGTCTATTTTGGCATCCTACTTTCTCAGTACTGACATTATATTATTCAAACTGAAATACAACTCAGAAACAAGGCAACATAACATACTGTGTTAAAAAGACGATGTTTACATCTCATATGTTCACATTGTTATATGTTGAACCAAACATTTAGAAACAGCTGGGAAGCTAAAGACATTGGTGGAAAGCTAAACTACATTATTTATGTAGTACTGGCACATTCCTATATTTTGCAAGTTCAAAAATCCAAGGCTAGAAGAAATATTTATTATTAAGGACTCTCTCTACTTAGACTTTTAAACCAAGTGGTCCTATTCAAGTTTGGTTATGCATGCTATACTGAATTAAAAATAATAACCCTCAGTTAGCTAGTGATGCTTTTGCTTTCTTGCTCTCCTTCTAGCCTCAGGAATATTACAATCTCTACTTGCAGGTTTTTATAAGACATACAGATGTTAGATGAGTAAAATTAGATGCTCTGAATATAAGGCAGTGGCAGCAAGAAGGTAAGGCAACGCTACGATCGCATCGAAATTGAACATGTTTCCAGACACTAGCACGACCCTAGTGAATCCAGGAAATGCAGTTTGAAACCAAGTTACTCTTAATATTTTAATTAGCACAAATCTAGCAACTGTTACTAATTGTCCTAGATTAGGGACTGTAGTTCTGATGCAAATTTATGCAGCAGCTACAACAGAGTCCGAGGGCTATAACAGTAGTACTGGAAAAATTCATGAGCTGACACCGGGCTGGCCCAGAGAGTGGTCCATTTTCAAAGGCCACTTGCCACATCACGGTGCAGCAGCAGCGACAAGTTCAGGAGCAAAGCCTTTTACAGCTGCAGCTCAGTACTTTAAGTGATACAGGTTTAAAAAATTACTTGTAAACCTCAATCAGCAGCCCAGAGCTCTTACAAAGGGTTTCCACAGATGTAAACTCATTTACCAAAAAAAAAAAAAAAAAAAAAAAATTATTTTTGTAAGGCTTTTTGCAAAGTCTATTTGATGAGTTTATTTTAGTATTATTTTACATGACTATGTCCATTTCAGCAGCACAGAATGGATAATGAAAATCATTTGATATCATTGCCTTTCCAGCTGTAGTTCTAGCTGAAATATTAAGCTATCACATAACAGTGGCAGCTCTCCAGGCAGGGGGGGGAAAAAAAAAAAGTGTTTTGCACCTGTTTACAAATGTATTTAGTCATTATTCACCGTTACCTTGACTCTGCATCTGATTAAATACATTCATGCCAGACTCTTTCCTTTACGACTGCTTCAATGCCCTCTTACAGCCAATCTTTACTTTCTAAATGACAGGGAACCCCAAAGGCACTTGCCATTTTATTTTCCTGCGTCAGTCCAATCTTCTGTGATTTAAAGAAATCCTTATATGCGTTCATTCAACATTTCCTTGAAGATCTTTGAAGCCAATCGTCTGCCAACCTACGTCAAACATACATAAACAACCTTCTCCTAGATGCCCCTTTCCAACAGAAACCGCATCACCGAAGATCGTCATTGCTACTGATCTTACTCCTCAGCTTCAGTAACTTACCCGAGCATCCTTCCAAGTACAAGCGAGGAGGCGAACGGCATTTTTATTTACGCAAACGCTGACCAGTCCCTCTTCGCATTTTTAGTATTACAGTTGCTCTTGGCATTTGAATCAGGCTTGAATGATTTTGAAAGAGTTGCGCAACTTGGGAATTGAAATCAAAAGCGCAAACCAAACATGATGACAACATTTAGTTATTTTGGAGCCATAATATGATGTAAGGAACTACTGGGAAAATTTAAAACGAATATAGTTCCTTTGCTGAGCTTTGTCCAAGATACTGACATCACTGCTCAAACCAAAAAATATAGGAGGTTATTTGAGGAGCAAATAGGACCATAAGGAAAATGTATGAATTTCACCATACCAAGACTCTGATTATTGCTATTACAGCTATGGTCAATGTATTTTCCCTTAATTCGTCAGACTCTCTCCTGTTCTTAAGGAATGTGATAAAAAAATTATACTTGTAGAGGAATAGATACTGAAAATGTTTTGCCCACACAGATCTGCGTAAGCTGCATATTTGCTATATGCCTGCAATCAGATTTTCTTGGAATAAGTGTTCCTTTAGGTGTGACTGTACCTTGTTTGCCCTCCTTATTGCTTTATAAGGGTAGCAGAGCCTTAACTGCACTTCAGCAGGGTTGATTGGTTGGGTTTGGTTTGGTTTTTAACCCAGACTTCAGAGTTTAGAATCTATATTTCTTCAGCTCATTGGGATGGGTGGGGGTGTCAGAATGGGGATCATTGCAACTCTACACAAATTTACTTTGAAGATACATATATATTTCAGCATAAATGAAATTTATTGCCCAAACAATTGCCCACGCAGACTCTCATCTATGCAATTCAAAGGTATTCTACATTGAGCTTCAAGACAGAAAAGTGCTCTTATTTGAAGGGTGAGGAGAGCAGACTACCACTCCTTTCTACAACTCTGCATCAACAGGTAAAGGAAATTAATGCATGAATCTAACTCTAAACAGCAATACCTGAAAAAACCCAAGGAACTGCTGTAGTTCCTAGGGAAGCAGCAGGGACTGTTTGAGCCTCAGAGGAACACGGCTTTAATGTTCCTTGTTATTTGATAGCTAGTCTTAATATAGTTAGATGAGTCTGAAACAGATGAAGGCTGGCTTTATCAAGACAGGATTGATAAAACCTATTATTTTTATGGAGCAGGCACAAAGACGTGGAGGATATGAAAAAAAGTCTAGGAAATAATGAAAACAATTCATTTTTCTCTACATTGAACCACAAAAACCTTTTCACATAGAGAGCATGAAATTTAGCACGGTTCAGAATAAAACATGGGCTTTGAGAGGAAAAACAGAAGATAAATCATTTGGTTACGTTGAAAGTCTACCTTTTACAGAAACTCAAGAACATACCCAAATCTTCTTGCAACATAGGATATGAGAGATTTTCCGCAAGATCCTTTCCATATCATCTTTTCCAGCTGAAGCAATAGCCATACGGAAGGCTATATTAATTTAAAATTCCCAGTATTGGGTAAGTGGTTTCTCAGCGCGGGTCTGACACAGCGGACACCTGAGGCTCCTTACAAGTTTCCCAGCTGCTGATGGAGCTGTGGCTTCCCAGAGGGCAGCATCGGGAGCACAGGAAGGTGTGCCATCAAAGCGTCTGGAAAGGACATGGACAGCAGGGGCTCTGTCCTACACCTACGCTGATCAGAAGGAAAAAAAACCAAACAGGCTGAATGGAAGATGAGAAGCTGTTCAGGGGACATTTCCTTTAGATCCTCTATGGGACAGAGTCAAGAGACAGCAGTGCTAAAAAGGGGATTTGGTGCCAGAACAGACCATGAAGGCAAGAACAGGACCATTAAGGAGATGATCAGACCTGAGGGCAAGGCAGCCCATAACATTCTTTCCAGTCTGGAATAGGAAATGCTGCAAAAGTGGGTTGGAGAAGAAGATGATGATGTGGTTGAAGCTCCTTATCTTTAGTTCTTCAGATACAAAGGCGAAGAGGGCACCCACAGGGCAGGTGGTGGCAGCACTGTTTGAAATAATCAAACCCTACATCTGTAGGGCTAACACACAGAATTATATTAGCACACACACTAACACAAGAAATTTTGAATTTCCAGAATGAAGTGCACGTTACTATATATTTATGTATAGGTTCTCTGCATATTTTTTACTTATTTCAAATTACACCTTCAGCTCTTTGTGTCCAAGAGCATCACAACACACTCTTCATTAGTCACGCAGTCTTTCCGCATTGTCTTGAAGCCACACGTAAGCTGGAAGCCCAAGCAGATGCAAGGAACAGGGTGATGCTATCCTCTAGGTACACGCCTCAACAACAAACCACTGTTGTGTTTCAGGAACAAAACAGAGAGCGTACAGAGAACACTTCAGTAACCGAGTAACAGTAACCACAGCCTAAGCTAAGGTAAAATGGACAATTGAGGCATCTGAGGGGAGCAAGTAGAGGATAAATTCCATTTTATTGATTTTATTATTTCATTGATTTTATTATTTTATTGATTTTATTTATTCCATTTTATTTAAAAAAAAAAAAGGCTAAATTTAGATCATTGAGTCATCAGTTAAGGAAAAAAGATAGATACTCTAAAGGAGATAAAGTGCTAGAATAACTTTTGAACAAGATGGTGAAACAGTAGGCAAACTTTACTTGATATCACTGAGTTTGATGATGAGTTCTGAAGAGCGTGACTTCTCTCCAAGACGAGGCAAAGGATCGGGTTTCTAAGGGAACCAACGAAAGTAATTTAAATATGAGAACATTTTGAGGAAGTCACATATACAGCTTATCTTCTTTATAAACAATTAAATGGAAGAAAAAAACCCCCAAATCTGACAGCACTTCATAGTGTGAGAAGTTAATAGGAAAACAGCAGGAGATAGCCCTGAATGGTGACATCTCCATTATTAGCAATTCTCTTTAGGCGATTTTCTCGGTCCAGTAACTCTGCCAAGGCAAACAGGGAAGATGGTTCAACATAAAGCGGTTACAGGTGTCTAGTTTTGCTCCTGGGCACACACAAGCCATATGGCTGCATCTGACACCCCTTCATACGCTTCCTTGGATGTCACAGATTGACTTCAGGCTGGCAAAGGGGAAAAAAACCCTCCCAAACTTGTGCTCCGCCGTGCATCGATCAGCAGAAGAGCCAGCAGAGCCGCAGGGGAGAGAGGGAGCCTGCGGGCTCGGCCATGCGAGAAGCCCTGGCCAAGCTGCTGCTCCCACTCCTGCCGCTGAGGGCTCGGCCCGTGGCCGCTGCTTGCCCTCGGTGGAAAGTTAAAACGACAGAGTGGGAAGAAACAGGAAGGTTTTGCATTATGCTGTTATTTGCGGTGCCAGCAACAGCCAAAACAGATTAGTCGGTGTCCAAATTCACGAGCACGTGCTTCAGAGCCAGCTTCCCAGTTGTTCACCATTTATCTACCCCTCATCTCCTCCTCAGAGAGCGTTAACTGTTTCAAAACTTGAGTAAGTCACCCTCAATTTACTTATCTCAATTTCAGTTAAAGTGAGTATTCCTGGTACGGCTGCTTTCTCCAAGAGCACAACAAAATTTTTGTGTAAATATCCACCTGTCTCCATAACCAAGTTAACAAAATAAGTTGTAAAAAAAATGGAATTTAGAGCAGTCATTAAAGACAACATCCCGTAATGATGATGAATTTTTGGAGCATGTACAGATACTGCTACAGTTTCGCTCCCATGAATGGCAATAATAATCTACTCTTCTGGGTAGACTACACAATCTCCTAAATATGAGGAGATTGGGGCTCTGAGAAAAATTGCTTTAATGCTTTTTTGAAATTTCTAAGGTATGTTTCCCACGTTGACTAGGACACTAGTACTGAAAATTATTTTTCCCAAAAAAGCTTAATGCAAATCCACTGAACTGAATTTTGTTCATAATATAGAATATTTAATTATCAGACTGTGTCTTTATTTACATGAAACCACAGAAGGGAATTTTTGAGCTTGGAGTGCTAAAGAGACAGGTTGAGAAAGAAGAAAAATGGTATCAATGAGGAAAACAAACAAAAAGAAGAAATAGGTAGGAAACTGTGTGGAACAGAAAAAAAACCTTTTTCTTTCAACCTTAGATACGAAAGCTTCTACTGAGTCCTCTAAAATTGAATTTATAGTGCAACAAAAAGGCATTTCTAATTAAATTAAAGTTGTTCATGAGAGCAGTGAGTGCTAGGGGGGAAAGAAGCTGTAGATGGAGAGTTTTTAAAAAAACAGACAGTTGTGGGTAACAAAAAAGAAAGCGCAAGAGACAGTGAGAAAGCCTTGCATGAGTAGAAGAAAAGAGCACATTCCTCCTTTCCAGAGGGAGAGGATGCAAGAAGCAGCAGCAGCAAAAAACCAATGAAGGAGAGAATTTACTGGAGAAGAATAAAGCATAAAGTCTGATAGTTGGGGGGGGGAGGGAAGAGGCAAACAGCAGACACTATTTGCTGAAAGAATAGAAAAGCAGAATGAAAAATAATTCAAAATATAGATAAATCTAATATATTGTTCTTTGATATTAATTTCTGAAAATTTAAATTTGATACCTACAATAATGAAAAACAGGCACTTAAACAGTTACACTACAGTGTCGGGTAAAGAAAAAAAGATACAAAACAAGAAAAGCCAGAAAGATGCACAAAATTATGGGGTATGCACCTCCACGATATGTAGCTATGAATCATCTTCCATTTAAATATATCCTTTGCTGCCTTATTCTATCAGATTACCTTTACCTAAAAATATTATTCGATAAAAGAAATGTTCCTATAATATTAAAATACATGGGGTTTTTTCTGCGTGAAAGTTTCCAGGAATTTGTGTCTCGCCTTGGAAACAGAAGCTAGCACAAAATGCAAAAGGATGCCGATTTGCCAAAGTTCAAACAAATAAAATCATATAAACACTTTAGGATGCTCAGAAGACATGAGTGCATGTAAGAGTTGATAGCAAGAGAGAGTACGTTGCTCTTGTGCCTGTTAGGAGACCATCGGTATGAATAAAACTATTTATATTTACTTACACATAAACTAATTAAAAAGAACACATTTCTTTCTGTAATAGCATTACAAACTAAATGTATTTTTAAACTGCATTGGTAATGTTAACTATAAATGATCATAAGATAAATGCTTGATAGCACAGCCGTATTTTATGAAAATGTTTAATGTTATATATTGCAGTTCAAAAACCACATTCTTAACTGTTACAGTACTAAAACTATACAAATGGCTTATTTCAATTCTAAATGGCAAACTGTTTTTCAGTAAGAATATGTCTGAACTGATCATAGGCAAGAGAACTAAATTTTGTCTTCCAAGTTAAAATCCATTAAAGCCACACTGAGCGGGATTATATAACTCATATTAACATCTGGCCACGTAGTTCGTATAGGCGCCTTCCTAAGCAACAAGCAGTAGAGCACATTGAGCTGAATTTGGTGTCAAATATTTAAGTAAATTTATTTCACCTTTCATCACAGGTCAAAGAGAAAGATATCTTATGTTGATAATAGTGTAGTTTTTCACTGGAACACAATGAAAGACCTTGCAAGGACATTTTACACTTCAAGCTTTCCAACTTACTGTATCACAGTAGACAGATTTTTTTGCTTGGTTGGTTTTTTTGTTACATTAAAGAGGAGTGTTTTCAGTTTGTTGATTGGCTGTGTTTGCTTTTTTAACCTTCCTCAGAAGCCCCAGAGAGCGACTGGCTGATGGAGGGGGAAAGACGCTTGGAGACCTGCGCTGACTCAGAAAGTAACGCTACGCATCCCCTCAGGAGCTCAGGTAGTGCATCGTATTCCTGTAGGGTCATATATTGATTTTTTGCCATCTGGGACTGGAAATACTTTTCTGACGCTACCGGACAAGTCACCTGCAAAATCTTCAACTTTCCCTGCAGCACGGCGAGTAGTTCACCTGCTTATACCGGCGTGAGAGACCTCGCTTAATTAGTGAGGACATTATGGCACAGGTGAACAGTGATCTTTTGCTTCTACCTGTAGCCTATGTGCTGATCTCCTAGGAGAGAAATATCTGACCTAAACAAGTGTTTAGACTTGACGCTAATACCCAGTGAAATGCGCTGGCCTGTCATACAGAACAGACCAGACGAAGTGATCTCATGAAATAAAAGTTTAGTTCATTCAGGTTAGTGTCTGTACAAGGATTCCCTGTTAGTTCAGTTCGGCTTAGTACGAGTCACTCCACGAGTGAAGAGGGAAGCTAACGTCAAACTAAACACAAAGATGTCCCCCAGCATCGCTTTATCCTATTTGTATTGCAGATCCATGATAAGCAAATTCCGTGTTTAGAGAACACCCTATTTGAGTCTCTGTATATGTGGCACATACAGATATTCCCTTACTATTTTGTTAAACATTGAGTACTAACTCCATATCTGTCTGCTTATAGGCAACATTTAAATTTATATAGAATTACTCTACTTCCAATTAGTATGCAATATCATTAATAAAAATTATAGTGTTTTTATAATAAAAGGCATTTCTAGTATAAGAAGTGGTAGAAAAAGAGTAACTTTTAGAACATGAGTGTCTAGATGCTGCTCTTAAGGTTACAACAGGATCCCTAATCCCAGATGGAACATTATATATATATGTGTGTGTGTATATATATATGTATATACACTGTTCAATATGTACTTCAATTGAGGCAAAAATCACATTAGTGATTAGTACATAGTTCATATTCGTCCTATTTTGTAATGAACCCTTTAGAAAGGCCTTCCTATGGTTTTAGTTTGGTCTGCTACTTCTTCTGCCTAAAAACCTCTGGGAAGAGGTTCAACGAGGAGCGAGAACAGTTGTGGATACTGTCTCATTCCAGGTCTGTTGCACACAGTTCACACGCATTCAGCGCTCAGATTAACCCCGTCCATTTTAAACAGCAGATAATTAAAAAAAAAAAAAAATTCAGCATCATAAATTACATTTCATCCAAAAGGCTCTTAAAATGCTTTATAGACTCTCCGCACAGATCACTCCATCAGTCACCGAAAGCAAGTACCTCTGGGATGAAATGCAACAACTGTTCCACGGGGCACGGCAGAGGAGAGGAAGTGAGGAATACCAGCACATCGAATTGCAATTGCAGGGGGAATTTAGGTAGGAAGAATGTAATTACGCCGTTTGGAGCCTGGCCAGACCACGGGGGTTAACATCTTATAAAGAGCCCTATGAGAATTTTAACAACCCCTGGTGCTCAGGACCTTTAATTTATATTAGCCCTCAGGAGCAAGGCTAACAGCTCTGCTCAACTGGTTTTGTATGCCGCTACAGGAAGCGGGAGGGGGGGGAAAATCAACTTCTAGTTGTTCCCTGTGGTTTCCACCCAGCTACTAAGCAGATTAATACTACTTAGTCTGCAATATCTGATGAAAATGCAGCAGAAGGCAACGTGATTGAAAGCTGCACTGAATCAGAGCAATTCTTACTGCTCTTTCAAAAGGTGTACAGAAAGAAAATGTTTCCTGCTCCAGTGAGTCTGAAGTCCTCGTAAAGAAAGCATTCGAGATCATCTCGGCAGGTATAACAATAAATAAATACTATAAAGATGCACAGATAGGAAGACAGCATCAGAAATACCTATTCCCTCTCCAAGAGCAACCTCTGAGAAAAAGCGGGAAACTAAAGCATGTGTACAGAGCCGTGTCTTTCCTGTATGACGTAAGCAGTTGTCACCAATTACACTTATTAATATATCTAATGTTAGTAGATATAGTGCATTTTAATTCTTTTTGCTTAAGTAAGACTGAAAGTGAAAGGCAACAATGAAAGTAAGACAGATGAGCAGGTAGGAAGAAAAATAAGCATGCAGCTCATCTTACTTTTTTTTCCACTGTCACCTTTAAGCAATTAAAAAAAATGTGGACTTGCTTCCAAGTTTCCTTCCTCCAAAATAAAATATCAAGCGAGGGTATAATGGAGCATAGCTTTTCACTCCCATCGAACCGAAAGCATTTGGAGCAAATTCCAAGAGGACTGCCAAATACTCTTTGAAATTGTTTATATTATGTATCCATACCCCACAGAAGTATCTTATTTCTTCAACTAGGTTACACACAAGTTAGAGCCATTTAACTTCTTTACCAATGTCTAATGTAATGCACTGCAGATATTTTTATTTCCTTGTTTTTAAACTTCTGAATGTCCACAGGGGTGCATTTGGTTTGCCTTTGGCTAATTTATTTTGTTCACATCAGACATGCATAATAATAAAAGTATCATGGTATTCTATATGATTTTCTCTTAAAGAAAAATCAAGAGAATTTGTTCCATCTTATAACCAGAATTACTCATTAGGATGCAAGAAACTGTGAAAGAAGAAACAATTAAAGTCGTCTCCAAATCAAGCAAAGCGGAGCATTTGGGGTTTAAATATTCCTCGGCCACAGCGGAGATGCTGTATATCATATGGACAACGCTACTGCTGCAGGAGCTTTGTGATTTATGCTAATGAGAAAAGCCACCTTGACGAACAGAAAACAAAGGACAGAATAGTTCAGCGCTGATGCAGATTTCGAACATTAGGTTTAAGTTTCACAGGAAATACCGAAGACCAGTGGTTACAGGAATCTCACAACGCTGGTACATATCTGGGAGTCTTCACTGGAGAGACGTCAGTCAGAGGCACAAATCACTTAGGAGTGATTTGTACCATGCAGTTTTATCCCAGGTCTTATCAGCTCTCCTGTCTGCTCTGGTGAAGAGTGGACAGTCCCTGCTTTTCAAAGAAGATTCACAGACCAATACTTTCACTATAAAAACACCCTTGAAAAGGCATTCAGTCTTCTATGTAAGACCATCATGCAAGCGTGCTCCATATCATGGCAGTTATAAAGGAGAACTTGTCTTGCTACAAGTTTATGTTTAAGCAGGTCTCAGCACTGGATTGGATCTCCTCCTCCCCAAACAGTTCTGGTACGTTTTTCAAGGGCTAAGCAAGCGTTTAGGAGCCCAATTTTTCACTGACTTTCAAGATTAAATGAGCTTTTCTGAGTTCCTAAGAACTAGATTTTGAAAAGCATTTAGGCACATACAAAGTTTTCAGATGTGCTCATCCCTCACTGACTTCTGAACATTTAGGAAAACCCCAGCCCTGGTCTAGAAACTGTGTGTTCACAGATTACTACGTTCAAAGATGACCAAAATCAACAGCGCAGGGTCTTTGAAAGGCCATAAAAGGCAGAAATTCATACTTCGTGAACTTGGAACTTCTTACAGAAGACACAGACCTGCTCTGCTTGAAGGTCAGAGTTCATTCCATGGAAACTGATCCGAATAGGTAGGTTACTTTTAGGGATAACGTGTGTCTTTTTGACCATATAAAGAATTATTCTAAGTTACAAGCTCATTTCTTATCCATATCTACTATGTGGAGATCATGTCAGCTTGTTGGCAAATAAGAGCCAACAGCAGGGACTCGAGAAGTGGATTTATACCTTTATAGTAATCACACTATGCAAATTATCATGTCCATAAGTTAATCTCATGCTTTCACTTTTTACTTGACTAAACAGAGTGTCACAGGCCAAAGAGCAAATTTTGTCCTCGCGATTACTAGAAGCGCTCTCCCCCTCCAACACCTGTAAGGAGGAGACCTGCGCTCTATGTACTGCTGTCAAGCTATTCATGCCTCACCTGGAATATAGAAAATGCTACACAAGTAAAGAAGATGCTACCCAGGTAAAGATAAAATACAAAACCCCCTATGCAGACAGCTCCAGGTCAGATTTAGGAGGAGTTCCAATTACGCTTTCATGCAGAAGGCAGCTAGTAAGTGTTCCTATGATCACGAAATGGATCATTAAAATAGATTAGAAAATGTAGCCAAACTCACTCTGGCTGAAGAGGCTTAGACTGCAGAAATATCTATGCCATTGAAACATAAGTAAAACCTTTTTCAAACAAACAAACAAAAAAAAGAGCATTTGTGTGATTTGCAGGCTCAGCACTGTTAATTTATAGCAAGACCACGGCACACTGAGAACCCTTTCTGTATTTCTCTAAATACATACTATCATACAGATGCAGCACACTGTGTCACGTATGCACAATAATTAAACAACGTGGACAACTTCATCTAGTTGTTTGCTATGACATATTAAAAAATAATAAAACCCAGCAGTTTTTAGGTTTAACAAAAGGTGGGGAAAAACAAGGACTGTATTTTGCCCCATTGGTTAAAGTGAACAAAAGTGGCCATGTATCTTAACACCTGGGAAAAGTCAGGGCATGCACAGCTGGCCGCGAGCTGGTCACACATTCCTGAGGTTACAATTACGACCAGTGTTCTCAAACCAGGCTCATTGACAAGCAGTTGCAGATGGCCAAAACCCTTATGTATGGAAATAGCTTTACTCAGCAAAATCTTAGAAAAATAACGTTATCAATAGGAACACTTGTATATGTAGATATAGCACTTTCTCAGTGATGTTTTCTTCAGTTAGCCCACAGGTCATGTCATATAAACTGAAAACAGGAAATCTTTTGTGTTGCACATCATATATATCATTTGGTACCAGCATATCATTTTCCCCAACAAGTAGACTTCCAGTGTAGTTAAAGTGGGGAAACACTATCGGCATGTTAGGTTCTGTTCCCAGATTTGCCAACAGCCAGCAACGCGGCCAGTACTCTTTTCAATACGCCAGTTTAACGAAGGGACAAATGGGCACAATATGACTCTCACTTGTGTGTCCAACTTCACGTTTCTGACACTTGGATGAACAGCAACGAACACTGTAAATTATGCTTCTATAATCTCTGTAAATAACATGAGAAAACGTACTTATGTTTTCTCTCTTCAGTAATCACATTTAAAAAAAAAAATACACCTACATGAAAACTTCTCCAATGTTTACTGAAACAATCAAAATTCAAACATGGTAAAACCTGAAAAATGTCCTGTTTAGGTACGATAATATAAAATGAAGTTTTTAGTTATTTGCAAAACAATCCTTGCAAGATACTACTTTAGTGAGGTGATGGGGTGATCACATGATTGGGTGACATTTTTTGTGATGCTGAAAGCATGGACACTTAATATAAAAGAAAGGAAAACAGTTGTTAATGTGTTAAAATACAGGAGGAAAAAGATATTTAAGCGCAACATATAATATACTTCCAATTCAATGTTTTCAAACTCCTGTTTGGCAAAATCTATACCAGAAATGATATAGTAAAAATTATCAGACTTCACACCAACACTGCCAGCGCCAGCAGTAGGCGCAGAAGTATCGACTGAAATTTAAATTAGGGCACTGATGTCTATTTGTACCACTAAATGAACCTTATTTTCATGGGGAAGAACTACTACCTTTTCCAAAACCGAATATGCAAAAATTGCATCACGGTGCAATTACAAACATTTTAATTTCAAAATTTTCTCAATAAAAAGCACAGTAGAAGAACAAATATACAAGAGTATTGCTCATGCCTGCTATCCCCTGAGCAAGAGCCCTGCTACTGTGATTAGTACAGACCAACAGATGAACATCTTTATGCACGTGATCAGCAAGGCCAAAAGGTCACTATGGTTTTAATTTACTATTTGCTATAAAACTCGTATCTTTAAACAGACTTCACATACGTTTTTCAGATATTACGCATACCTTGAAGTCAACAAATCACAAATTACATTACAAATCACTCAGTATAAACTCCCATTAGCATTTTGACCCAAAACAGCCCGAAGTAGAGAAGACCTGTCCAGAACTTCTGGCTTTCCATTTTATTGGGCCTTATGCTGCACTCCTTGAGAGAGAGAAATCTTCCTCTATGAAAATTAGGGAATTTTACCATGGTAAAGTGTGCAAGGTCAGACCTATTGTACAGCAATAATCATAAAACTCTCTTAAAACTATTAAAGTTTGCACACAACACTTCAACTTTTTATTAAAAAGATTTGTAAATAAAATAATTAATGTGATTCCCAATTTTGTAGATTAGTATTAGTGAATATGCCAAAGCCTCTTGAATGAGAATTAGTTGCGAGGTAAATTTGAACTTGCGTATTCCCTTCTGTATATTCAGCTTTTCAAAGATTATTTTATTCAGCTTGTAACTACCAGCACAAATGCTGATTCTAAATATATCTGCTGAACTCTAAATGACTTCTGTTTATAGAAATAGGACACAACAAGCTATTAAATCTTCCTTACAACAAACTGTGCTATGCCAAAATACTTGCTCCAGATTTTTGAGCTACAGTTAAAAGACTTAGACTGACAACCAGAAGAAAACTGGTAAGACTGTTATTACAGCAATATATTTTATCATTTAAGTCTTTCCTTACCTGGACTTGATTTTAGTCTTATTAATTCTGCATCCACACAGGTTTAAGAAGGAGAGAAAAAAAAAATCTAGTGGTGCTTGAAACCTTCATTACTTTATATGAGTTAAGAATTCAACACAACATTTTCTTGCTATATAGCATCCAAATAAATTCAAATGAAGCAGAACACAATAATAATGAAAACCTGCATAACTTTCAGCGACTCAAAGTAGTATAGAGGAAGAAATTACAGTCCTGAGGACTCCACAAAAAGTTCATAATTAGGCAAGAATTAACTGCCCCCACCCATTAACCATTAGGTTCATGCTCATTATAGTAAAAATGCAACCATGGGAGCCGAGTTGCAGAGTTTGAGTTTTTTCCCCCCTGTAACCTCTGCATCCAGCTTAAGGCTGATTGAGCCATTTCTTCAGTTTCCATAATCTACAAGTGGTTGGTGCACTATAAAGTCTTTTCAGGTTCTACAGTAAAGGTCACTAATAGTGTAAAATATTGCAATTTTAAAAGGCCAGTGTCCATTTTATTGCTGTTATACTTGATGCATAATCACATTTACTTATTTGCAAACGTAGACCAAAATTGAAGTTTCAAATCCACACTACTTAAAGGAGTTGGCAGCATTTTCAGTTGCTCAAAGGTTGTCATAAATAAAGCATGGAAGTTATGGCTTTCCTAAATGGCAATGGGATCTCGGGCAAGCAGTTCTGAAAAAGAGGAGTTTGAAGCTGAATGTGAAGCTTTAAGTGCAACAATTAAGGAAATGTTCTGTAATGGAGGTGCCTACCTTGTGGGAGAAATAACTGTACGAATTCCTCTGATGAGGGAACATTTTTCTAGAACTACATGTATAGAGTTTCACACACCTTAGTAACCATTAACAGGTTCTTGTTCTAAACTATACACACCTAAGCTATCATCAGGGAACATCAGGAATGTTAACTGACTGAATAATAGTCAAGCTCTGCCTGCTTTAAGTGAAGAAGAACAGAAATCCAACAGCACATTGCTCTGAAACAATCTATTACAAGTCAGTTTTGGCCAAGTTTGACAAGAATCATACCTAGATCCGCTCCTCATAGCTGAAACCATTTGCCTTTCAACAATTACTTTATGTGAAATAAACTCAAATTATTTCCAAAAGAATTTTCCTTTCCATTCTCTTGAAGTGAGATGACAGGACTCTTTTAAAGCTACTTAAACACGAGAGGGTTCCTCCCTCCCCCTTTTTTTAATTGAGAATGTAAATTCTTTTACCTTTCATCAGGAACACTCTCTCACTTATCTAACATAAACAGTCCCGGGCTAACAAGAACAAGGAAAGATGCTCCCTCTTTGTTATTCTATATCAACTTCGATAATTTTACCTGACTAAGCATCTTTAATATCCTCCAAAAACAGGTTGTCCTGACATTAGAAGTAAGGCAGAACCTTAGTTCTACCAATGCAATTTTATTACTGCAAAGACCTCATATATAAACGCTTCTGTCATATATAAACGTTCCTCTGTCAAAATGCTTGCTCCTTGTGAATACTTTAATTTAAACAGGCATTTTAAGTGCTGAAGCAAAAAGTATTGGTGATCTAAAATATCTAAAAAATGTAATGATTCAATTAATGCTGAGTTACTGCATGCATGAATGAACAATTTGACCTGGGCTTGAATACAGTATTTTAATAATGCAGCTGCCATATTCATTGATCTACATTTCCTGAAAACTAATCTGCCAAACAAGTTATACAGTATTAATCTTCTGCGCTTCCGTTCTTGGAGTGCTGAGTTAGTAATGCTCCACAATTGCATGTTATTTTATTGAAAAGCCACATTTTTTTTAGAACATTTACAGATACTATCATTCTAAAATTAGGACAGATATATTTTCCAGTTGAAGAACTACTACTATCACCTTTGAGCATCTGAATGACAGGTACTGGTTTCTAGGAAACTTCAGGTCAGTTTAGGCACTAATTTTTAAATATTTTGAAATACTTGGGGTTTTTTTTTGTAGGTACACGTGATATTGCATCTGCAGTTTTGAGGTATTTTTGAGGCTGTCAGAATCATAGACGTTCTGTATTTCAAAACCTTAGTAGCACTATACATTTGTCATAAGACATACAGAAAATAAATGAACTAAGGTTAAAATTATTTTCACACAAAACAAAAAATTCCATGCCCTAAACAAGAACCTCTTCTGTACCACCTGATTGGTGTTACCCCAGTATGCAGTGCTGGACCTAACTGAGCATGCTCTGGCAAAGCTTCACCTATAATACCAACCGACTCCATAGGGAGTTCATACGAAATGTGTGTTAGCCTGGGCCCTCAAGAGCAATTTTTTTCTCCCCTTGTAAGCGTAGCTTGTTTCATTTCAGGGTGAAAGTACAAATACAGAAATAACCTTTGAGCAAAACCAAAGTCAGGGTTGCTTTGGCTGAGTAATTCAGCCCAATGAAATCATCAATAAAATTACTGATGTGCAAAAAGACTTACGATGGGTTGATGAAAGACTACAATAACTTTGGATAAGCATTTACAACTTCAGATACAAAAGTGATTAAAAAAATAAGTAAGAATTCTGTAACTGCAGATGACAGCAGCATTACAGTTAATATTTAATCATGATATTGTGAGAATGTTCAGTAGTGGAAGACAGGATTAACATATTGCTTTAAAACATTCCATTACTTTCTGCATCTGTTTACTGATAATAAAAGAAACAGCTGTTCTAAATGTAACATTAACAGGTGTAAACCGTTCATTTGAGATTTTAAAACAATAATTCTCCTCCATTTCCTCCATAGCTATTTTGAAACGACATTACGAACACCCCTCCTATTAGCTTACACAATTAACTCGTAATTGTTTAACCTCTCCGCATGTCCGCAAAACGTATACATGTGGAGTTAGCTTCCTTCTCATTTTGTGCAAAAGGCTCTGTTCTTCTGCACTGCACATCCTGAACTAATGCACCAGATGTGTCCCATAAAATGGTTGGTCACACTATTCAGCAGCTTTCCTTTAGCAACTGTTCTATATCAAATTTACTGTAAAAAAGCATCGTAATGATGAAGTAACACTGTATCAAATTCACAGACCTAATATCTCACTATGTTCAGTTAAACTATGAATGATAATTGAGCTTGAAATTGTATATTTACTTTAAAGAAGTCCTCCAAATCATGTGCAACAATGTGTGCTTAATTCGAAGCCATTAACAAAAGATTTAACATTTCCACATTTATACTCTCCATAATTTCAGATATGATACTCCATACTTAGAAAGAGAGAGAGAGGAAAAAAATAAAAGCTACTTCTGGTAGCTTTCCATTTGCAAAATTAAACGGATGTACCTTAAATTTCTTACAATTGCTAACCCAGCCAGTTAAATGCTGGGTACAAAAGAAACATAACATCCAAGAATCTTTCAATATTGCTATTGCAGCCAAAAAATTAATTCAAAATTGTAAGTTTGTTTAACAAAACAAAACCAAACCAAGCCTCCCTACCAAACCAAAACTAGACCTGCTTTACAGAAGATAAAACAAGCTCTGAAGACCAAATATTATAACCCTTTCAAAACCCTAAAAAGTTGCTCTTTGATGCTTACTTTCATGAAATTAATATCAATATGTATGTAAGGAAAAAAAAAAAAAAGGAATGAAACCACTTGCATAAACTGAGACCAAGGAATGGGTGCTTGTATAACTAAATAGAGTGTTGCTTGGGAGTATTGATTCTATTGCTAGATATTCTAAATATTCCATAACAGAATATGGAAATACAGAAGAAGAATTCATTTTAACAAATCACAAATTACATCATACAAGTTTTACTGTTGCCAATGACTGCTAAGTGCTCCTGAAAAAAGTTAAGCATTCCTCTGTTTTTGATATTATTCTCTGAACTGCTACTATTCATAATAAAGGAAGAAAAAAAATCCCCAGAAATACTCCAAATCCCTTCATGCACACACTTCTTAACTGAGAGGAAAAAGAAACTTCATTATTAAGATTCCTAACACATTCAGAAAAGAAACATGTAAAAGCTGCTACCTCCATATATTTATATGCAGGGAAAAAGAAGTCTTTTTTCAATGAGATTTTCCTGTATGTAAAAAAAAAAATATTGATATTCAATGGTTTCCTATTAAAATAATATGCAACTTTTCAGAATTTGGGCAAGGCGGACACCTGAGCTGCAAATACATCACCAGAACTGAACCTGCCCAAACTGACTGTATACGTGATCCTCTGAAAAATGCGAAGCTACATACAACCAAAAGGTTTTTTAAAGTTTTATTACAAGATCATGCTTTAGCCTGGAAAGCTCCTGATTATCACGTAGGGAACACTGCTACCTGCACTAGGCATATTTTAGGAAGGCAAACCACGAGAAGCATCGTAAGCAATAACACTTTGACCTGCTGCTGACTGAAAGTAAGGAAGGAACGATGCTCATTCATGGTCAACCTCAGACCTGCCTACCCATCATTTTAAGTGGTCAAAATTGTACAAAAATAAAATGCCAGCAGAGGGCAGTGCAAATACTAGAAGTCCCCTGAAATGCCCCGACCTGGCCACTCGTGGTGGAAACAGCTGCGTGGGTCCACGGTGTGGGGTAGGGTGACGTGGCAGCCTGTCCCCTCGCCCGGTCCTGCCCTGCTGCTTTTTCCTCTAAGGTAAGAGGTCAAGCACAACAATAACCAAGCCTACTCATCATTACACATTTTAGGTTTTCTTCTTCCTCTCACTCAGCCCGTACGGCTGGGGACTGCCCAACTGCAAGGGCAGGCAGCCTTTCCATGCTCTCCGAGAGCCTCGTGGGGTTCATCACTTAACGAAACATCTGAGTGGCACTAGGTGCTGATGCAATGGCAATAAGTTGATGTGCCTTCCTTTCCGAGAACCCTTAAATCAAGCACACCATTTGACTACTTTTAAACTTGTAAATCTCAAACTGGGGTACTTCTATTGTTTAAATAAGCAACATAAAATGGATGCATCACCAGAGGCATCAGTAAGAGCATCTCTAGAAACAGAAAGTATCATTTCCTTCTGTCCACACTGGCTAAGGCAAGGGGAGACTCACCCTACCTAAAGCCACCTCCCATCAGCACAGTATCAGAGCAACTCACAATTTCAACTTGCACCCCCAACCACGAGTACCGCGGTGGGGAGACACCCAGACTTACAGCTCCAAAGCCGTGCTACAGCACTCGCTGCTGGCACCCAGCCACACGACAATCCCCAATACCCCCCAGAAACAGAAACCAAACCGTACGTACGTGTACCTAAGGAAGAAATCCACAGCAGCCCTCTGAGGTAAAGGAGAGCAAACCTAGCCAGGAGAGAAGGGAGTAGGGAAGACCCAGCTCCCAACTGCCTAACCTGGTGCACCTGCACCCACAGCAAGGCCTGACACTAATTTGCTTCCATAGCAACTAAATCCACCTTGGCACCTCTGAATACCAATTTACCAATCACTTTTTATCCCCAACATAGGGCCTGAACACCTATTGAACAACTTGTCTTCTGCAACAGTACTGTTACATGAAAGCACTTGATGTTGACTCTAGTCTATCAAAGATACCAGCATTTGCTCCAGTATAATTAGGATACAGCTATTTTACCTTTTGCAAAAGAACTAGCAATTATTAATCTCATTACATACTACACATTATATTCTCAACTGACTAAAATTGGTGTACGTATTTATTTAAGTTCCAACAAACTTGGTTTGGAGATAAATTTCCATTCTCCAGCTTGCCTTTGGCTTTTCTCACTGTAATGGCTACTCTCTACCCTCTCACAGTTTGTATCCAAACAAGAATAAAAATAAACAAACTATAACCTTCTGCATCCACCACAAGGCTGGGATCCTGTTTCCCTCTCGGAGCCAAGATTCACGTCTCCTTCCCGTGTCTCCATCCACCTTCTCACTTCCATTCTAAAAATTCACATCTTCTGCACCGAGTGACATTTACAGCCAACAAGTGTCCAGTTTTCCAGTGACATTCTCATCTTGTGCCTTGCTCACTGGTTAAGTTTGGAAAGATCTCCTGCTTGTACCCTCCGATCATCCCTGCTCTCTTCCCCCATCAATCCCCGTGCTGCCCACCCTCCTTTGGGGCCCACTACCAGAGAGGTATTTTATTCATGGCTGTGTCTTAAGACTCCCTCAGTATGGCAGTAGATATAAAACTTTCCCTTCCTCCAGAAAGAGTCCTCTCCTTCCCAATTTACACTTAACTACTGTCACACAGCGTTCACTTGACGCCCTTCGGCTGTTCCCAATCTGACCTTGCACATGCGCATGGCAGAGGTGGGGAACAGCAACAGAGGATGCTGCACTTTCTGTGCTCCTACTCCTTTGCAGCTGTGAAGGATGCACACGCCAAAACAGTACCAACACGAGAGCACCTTGTTTGCTACTACATCATATCTTAGCTCAGGCCTTTGCACCATTCTGCCACGTATCAGGAGAGGTAATAAAACTTGCCTATGCATTTGCATTCTTTGACCCCTAAGCCCTCCTCTGTGTGCCTCCTGGGCAAAAGTCAGCATGTGTTGTGAATGGAGCAGAAGACTACGTGTGCTGGTCGTCCACCACCTGCTGCTGAACAGAGCCGACCGTAGAGTTCAGCCTGCCCTTCACGCTGCCAAGAGCAGCCCCCCAAGCAGTTCACTCCAAATGCACATATATGAACTCTACAGAGCTACTTTGAGGCAAACACGCTATAATTAATGGGGGTGGCTGCTTAAAACGAGCACTGTGATTTAAAATGACTGCTACAGAATGCAGTTAATGTTTTCTGTACTAGTTTTTCCTTTCTCCAGTTTGAAGTTATAAGCCTCTCTTCTATGTGAAAAGGATAAACTTACTTTAATGATGTAAAAACATAATAATTGCCTTTCAGTTTAGAATTTATATGTTGTCATGTATTGCCGTGATGTGATTTCTTAACTTCGTTCCCCAGTTCAGCATTGTTTGATACAGAGCAATAGATCAGTAATTTACATTTTCAGATTGTACATTTGCTTGTCTGGTCCAATACTCCCGTCCACAAACTAGCTTGCACTCGGGTCTTTCAGCAACCTTCAACTGTTTACCTAGCAGCCACAGAAACACTACAAAGCCAGGTCTTACCACTACATTTTCATAGTGCCAAGATTTGCGAACAACAGGGAGTGGACAGGAATTTTCAGGTGATCTTTCTTGAACTTTTAAAACATACTCTTGCATCTGCTATGCACAGAAGGCATTATCGGGTGGCTTTACGGAACTAGGCTGCTACTTGAAATAGAGGAGTAAACATTACGTTGTGTGGCAGAAAGAGAATGAACAAGTTTACCAGAATCAGTAGCTCTCTATATAGCAGACTTTGCCCTAGTTATGCCACATTCTCCTTGAGTGAGGACAGTTTATGTTTCCCACCCCCAAACAGTTTGTGTACAGCATTGCACCAACACACACGTATCGGCATCTGCTTTCAGTGCTAACCTGTGCTCCTGTGACTCTGACCCTTTCACCTTTCAATTCATTGGCCAGTTTTTGTTCATCTAAAGTTTTCAGAGTGTATTATACTCTTAAGAATCACACTTTTGTAAGTGTGTAAAAAAGCTTTTTGGAGATTGGACACTAGGACTTCAATAGTCATTTACGTGAGCTAACAACTTCCAAATAAGATATACAACACCATAAAAGTGTAACTATAATAACTGCATATGGCAATGACACATTTAAATACCTACAGCTTTCTGGCATTCCTTTGACAATTAACATCTCATCTCCTTAGTACAATAAACTTTGCCAGGCTCTGTTGAAAGCAACTTCTAACCACTTCACATCCAAAAAATTTTGACATACTGGTATTTTCTAAACCTGCAGCAATAAGAAAAGCATCAAACCAGATGAGAACATTTCTTTAATAAATTCTTTAAAAAAAGTAGTGACGAGTTGTTTCTCTACAGTATTTATTTCCAGTTTCCAAGTAGCATTTGAATTTAAATAGAAGAAGTCTCTAGGAGGTGAACATATGATAATGAAAAGTCATTATACAAAAGCTTTGCACAAAACATACTGAAATTACAGAGTAATGATCAAAATTAAGCAAGAGAAATATGATCCCAAACAAAATGTTCCATTTACTGAATAATTTCCATGGAG
This sequence comes from Calonectris borealis, assembly GCF_964195595.1. NCBI lineage: Eukaryota > Metazoa > Chordata > Aves > Procellariiformes > Procellariidae > Calonectris > Calonectris borealis. Next base: position 35,433,281 of record NC_134317.1, read on the forward strand.
TTGTGCTTGTCAACTTCTGGAATATCTGTTAAGTGACGAAAAAAAGGACGACCATGAACACAGCCTTTATTTTCCTTTCCAAGCTGTTGCTTCATCCTGTAAATTGTGTTTTGTACATCTTCTTTTGACAAATGTAAGGGCAGCTGCCGAGCTAAACGTACTGCTTCTCCCTGTGGAAAGGAAAAACAAATCAAAACCCCAATAGTTTTAAAGTACCACTTTTTAAACACATTAACCTGGGGCTACCAGAAAGCAGGAATTAAGCACTCACTGTTTAAAGGTCACTGTTCTCTTTTCTGCTGATAAATATTCCGAACCCCAAAAACCCAAACGTAACTCTAAACATATCTTATTGGTCATTTGATGACACTTCTACAATGGAGTCACACACAGTCAGTCTCCTGGTCATGTTTGCACTCTTTTTCTTCTAGGGTCCACTTTTGCAAGATGCTTTGTGTTTCCCAGTATCTTATTTCTTGTTGGCACCAGTATCAGCTGAAGATGTTTACCAGTTCACAGGACACATTCTACATCACAAACTTCAGAACTAACATAAATGAAGTCAAACAGTCAGCTAAACAAAGTTTTAAAAATACTATAGTGAAATTTTAGATTAATGTTGTATTAACTATTGTCTATTGCATCCAGTTATCTCACAATACTACAAAGCACAATTACTGAATCACCTATCCTCAAAGAATCAAGCAACTTCAAAAAGAAGTTGTCAGTTTTTTTGTTTCCTCATCCAAGATGGGCCTTCCTGCCACTGCCTTCTCTTCTGTGCTTTCGTAATGTTGCCTAGACAGAAATGGATGTAGCATGCAATCTCCGTTCACATTGTACAAACCTGAAGCAGTGTTCATAACATTTTAATCTGAATCTTCTCATTTTGTTTGTCTGGGATTTTCTGCCACTCTTCCAAGTGGAAAAGAGATCACTGTGGACTATCCTCTACCTAGGAAGGCTGCTTCTTTAACCATTACCCTATTCTTTCTCCTGGGTCTACCAAAAGACCGCAAAAGTTGCAGACATGCTTCTGCTCAAACATGAAATTTATGATAAAAGTTGCAATTCTGAACATGAAAGTGAATGGTGTTTCCAGTGTTTACCCCCCAGAATGGTCAAAAAACTCAGTGCTTATTTTAAGTTTTTTTTTTTCATGACAGCAAGCCATATACTTCCCAGTTAATATGTATTTTCCAGCTACTGTTACTGCTGCACATGCATCTTCTTTCTAACAGTTCCTCACAGGATCAACATTGCTCTTAATAAGGCTTCCTTTGATAATCTCTTGATATATACCTTTACCTGTTTGTGTGTGTGTGTGTATATCTCTCTCTCTATATAAACCAACTCCATCCCACTCAGTCTGACTGATGGGTATTTGTAAGTGGAGGAAATAAAGGTTCTGCCTCCAAACCAAGTTACAAACCATTCCCGTCTCAACACTTAACTCATGCCTTCTTTAAGCTTCTTTCATGAGTGCACGAGAATGGTTCAGTAGTACACAACAGAGTCACTCGCTCCAAAGGCAGCTGTAAACTTACTAACCCCAAAAGACAGGGGAATATTTGTATAATACATGTTTAAAAGATAAAACACATATTCTGTGTAAATGCCTAGGTCCCATTTTGAAGTAGCCTGATTCAGGAAAGCGTGTTAGCAAATGCTTACGAAAGAGAGAGACTTAACATGTATTTTGGTAACCTTTTTGAACAGAGATCTTAAGAATTGGGATTAAAGATAGCATTAGTGAAACATCTAGACAAGAAGTGATAGAAAACTACGACTGTTAGTTGCTCGAGCTTTAACTAGTACCACATATGTTAGTTGTCTCTGAAACTTCACGCCCATTATTGTCTCCAGATGGATGATTTTATCTATTTGCATATCAAATATTAACAAGAGTCATTCCAGTTCCAACTGTTGCATAATAATTTCTGTAAGGAAACAGATTAAAGATTCTTTTACTCAAGTACCGTACTTCTGGCAACTAATAATGCTGGCTGCTTGTGAAGAACACATGGTTTCCTCTCTGGCAGTGGACTGCAGAACTTGGTCACTATTGCATTGAATACAGTGGACTTACGAGACTCTGTTGGTGGTCAGTATGTGCTTCCTTTAACCGCAGAAGTTATTGATGCTAACTAAATACAAGCATTTGCAGAGGTATATGGGGTTCGCTGTATATGAGACTTCATTTTTTACTTCAATGTCTTAATTCCAGTGACAGCTTGCTTTCTGGCAAAAAAAGTTTCCATTTGTCTCTCTCTGCCCTTTCTTTGAATGAATCATAGGAATTTTTCTTCTTTGAGTGGAAATGGTGCACTTTCTGAATTTTACAATGTACATCTCATTGACATTTACATGAGAATTAAGCTTCAATTAACGCCTACTTTTCACAAGCTATTACCTTAACTCATTTTATAATTTCTTCATAGATTTATTTATAAAGGAGTTAAATTTCGATGACTGTTCTGGATTCAACTGCCTTCTAGACTTTGTAAAGCAATTTTATGGCAGTTCTGTATTCTAACATGGAGAAATGCCTTTCTAGTCTGAAAACTGCCTATATAGAAACACTTTGTGAACATCAGCTTTCAGCATGTATTATATCACATTGGACAACTGGTTTTGGATATGTCTGACGGAAGTATTTTGGTAAGCAATGCAGAATCCATACACCTCAGAGAGGATATGACATTCGCCTTTTCAAAAGTAACTTCTATTTAGAACAGAACTACATTAATTAAAACAGAAAGCTGAAGAAAGATTTTCAAGCTGTTTTAAGGTTTTATGATAAGCTTAGCTGGCCAATACTTAAAAGCAAACTTCTGTCTTACCTCTAAGTAATTTACCACTTTGAGAGGCCTACATTCATATACTTCCTTTGCATTTCCATTAACTACTGCATTCAGAATTTCTTTCAAATCAGAAATACCGTAATATGGCAGACAATTTGCCATCCCTTCTATTTCCAGATGACTTTCTGCAGCTGAAGCACCTGAAAAATACAAAAACAAAACAGTAATTTATACACTGCTTTGATTTCTATTCTGGAGCAATTCAGAGAAAATTAAACTGATATAAAATCACTTAGTAAATTAATCTCACAAATTCAATAAAATTAGGAAACTTTTTTTGCTCCTCCCTTGGAGCGAAAAGCATTTATTTGTCCAACGTTTCATTGTGATGATGTGTGCCTATTCACATCACAAATGTCTCAGCTTATTTTAATTCAAATCCTAGCTGGCACTGTTTAAATGCTTAAAACATTTTGCAGCATTCCCAGTCTTGAGCACAGCTTTAATTAAAGCTTCTATGGCTTTAATTAAACATACATGAAATTAAAGTAGACGGTAGTAATAAAATACAATTTAGTTGGAAACAAATTAAAACAGAGTGTTGGCACTACTTCCTATGTAAGTTTTGGTTTAAACATCTGTAGAGTTCAAATGTTATCATAACAAATTCAGCTTCTACTGAAATAAAAAGCAGTTTTTTCTCCTATCACAGCAAGGAAGAACTCAAGCCCATATAACTAAACGCTCTGTGACAGACTTCATACTATCATGCATATGATATCACTGCTGCAGCAGGTACCACTCTGAATAGGAATGATGAATAAAACGTTTAAACAACCTTCCCAACAAAATACCTATTCAAACTTTGAGGTGTAAGAGGTTTCACTTCTTATTCACACTACTTGCAAAAAACTTGAATGAAGTCGCTACTGTACAGCTAACTTTTCTTCCACTCCCAGTCAGAAACAAGTTCTCTAGGGGTCAGGCTCACATATTCTCGTGCAGTCCTTCAGAGCTCCTCCTCTCATTCGTGTTGCGTGCACAGAAACCTCAACCCAACCTACATAGCTACCTTCCCTTTTCCTCCACTGCAAGTCTGAGAAGTAAAGAACTTCACGAGGAGAGCACAGAAGGATACAATTTGTAATGAAAATAAATCCACTCTTGTGTAATGGCCCCAGGTAGGATAAATTACATTCAGCCTGAGTCACGAATGGTTTTTGCAAAGTCAAAAAAGCTGGAGACAAATAGATTGCTACAAAGTGGATTAAGCTAACAAATTGTGATAATGTTCCTAATCCAAACGACAATGTGACAGATTTCAGAAGTGCGAGAAAATATATACACAATATAAGTTACCACAATGTACTTTCGTTAGCTAGTAGAATGAGACTGTTATCCATGACCAGGCACTGTTTATCTGACAGTCATTAAATAAGAGCATAGATGAACAGGAGAACTGTGCAGGTTGAAAATTTTTCTAAATATGGGTGTGTCACCAGGTAAATAATGCTGTTGGGCCTTTTTAAGCTTCGTGGCAAGAGATACTTTGACCAGAGTGGGAATTTGATATAGGGAACAGTCCCCCACCCCCCAAAAAATCACATAACCTCCTTCAGCTACATATTTAACACTGCTTTAAATTTGAAGCTTTACTTCCTTTTTCACTCAGCATTGTCTTCCTTCTCTTTTTCAAGCTGTCTTTCCCTAATCGTGGCCAGCAAAACCAGACATTTTTTATGTGCTGCTGAAGCCTGCAATCAGATTCAGCTTAAAGCAAAATGTTAAACTATCTGAAAGTTCGCCAGTTATTAAAGGTGAGATAACATGATGTACTATGCCAATATTTCCCAATGGGAAAGGCTGCCAGTAAGAGACAGGAGCAAAAGAGAAAGTCTGTTTTTAATCCCTGTCAGCTCTTTTCTCTTCACTTTTATCCCAATTTTGCTTTAACGAAAGACTAGATTGGAGTAACTGTTCCAGACCATTTGATTATGCTTCTTTCTCTCTAAAATAAGAGCTTAGTCTATTTGACAACCTTTCAATAATCACCTCTTTATACGCTACCAAAGAAGGACATATTGTTAAGTTTCAAGTGTTAAGATTTTCAGTTTAAAAACTTGTATTTCCAGTGCTTCGTTTTAAAATTTCATGACAGTGAGGTTCTGGATTTGCAAAACATTTCTTTTTTTTGCAATTCCAGTAAACCAATCATACATGCTTGCTAACGAGACTGCTAATGCTCAATACTAATAGCAATTCTCCTGTCTGCAAATTTTGACAGCCAGGTTTGACTTCACCATACTGCTCATTAATTTGAAAGTCAAAGGGGGCTTTAACATCAAACAATACAAATCCTGGCTAAGAGAAGTTTTCTTCTTTGGTATTTCTGTTTGTGTGTCATTCTCCTTTTCTGCTTACATTCTTTAGACTGCAAAGTAACCCATTGCATGCTGATTAACATATATTTATCTGCAAGTCTTTGCAGGAATTCCAATATTGGGAACACTTGATGATATAAGCAGATGTCCGAGCCTCAGTGTACTTGTAAATTTTTGACAAAATATACGTTAAGAGTTTTGAGTATTCAAACAGCAGTCTTCAAGCAGTTTCCATGGTAGTTTCTATGAAATGCTTTGCAACTTCCAAGGAAAATATTTCCGTGAACAAATAAACTAGCTTTCAATTGACTAAAAATGTGGATTTCTCATTGCTACAGATTTCCCCTTTCTCTTTCCAAACAAAGCATTCACAATCATCTTTGGATAATTCCTTCTTGATGGCCAGGAAAAACTGTTCTCTTCCAGCTGCCACCTAGATTAGGTGACACTATAAGACTATCTATCTTCCAGTCTATGGTCAAAATCAAACTGAAATTAAGTAGCAGCATGATTTTCCACTGGTCGATTACAAAACCTGAGGCAGCTTATATTACCAGGGAAGATGGGTTATTTACCTATTACTGCTCTTTGAGGCCTTGTAAGCACATTCTTTGTGCATAGTATGGTGGGTAACACATATTCTATCAGGCAGAGAATTCTACCCTAAAAGCCTGCCTTGAGGCATGGCCCAAGGCCCACCATATTGTTGCAAAAACAGGCAAGACACGTTCCTTGCTCTCAGTTCCCTTCCAGCCAAGAGTTCACGTCTCTCTCTAGGACTTTCACAAAGGCAAACAGACAGATGTGCAGTGAAGGTACATATAACAAACACATCTTAGGAAGAACTGGACGGAAAGTAATCCATCTTACTTCTTGAAATGCTTCTCTGTGTGTAGGGGTCATTGCAAGCTATACCCAGCAAACAAATGCCTGGCAGATCCCAGAATAGTGAGTTAAGTAAAAGCAAACAGACTGCTCTCCCAAAGGTAGCATCACTTGAAGCCTCAGTAAGGCCAGAACATGAGGGGGCGGGAGGGCAGTGGAAGACAGACTGGAGCTCAGCGTCACAGTTTTGCAAATCACAACAACTGGCACGTTCCACAAAGAAACCATTGATTTTGCCTAACTGACATACAGCAAGAAGCTTTTTCTGAGCTATTTCACAACATGTTTTTCACTGTCAGCTATCCAGAGAAAAATCTAGTTGAAAACTCCGTAGACTGCTGAGCAATCAAATAAAGAGAAACAAGGAGACATTACAAAAGATCTTAGTCTACCAAAACAAGAAGATAAGGTACATCCAAGATCTAGGATACTTGGAACAACTTTGGCTGCAGTCATACAGTCTTTGAACAATATGGAGAAAAGGTAAATTACATTCCTCTCTTACAACAAGAGAGCATTCAAAGGACAGACTTATCCTCAAATGAAACAATAGGCAAATAAGGCCTGAAACTCTCACGCTCTTCTGAAAATAACTATCCAAAGGCTGCATTTGTGAGTAAGGGAAACATTGCTGAAAGTCCAAACAGTTTTCCCACCAAAATGACAGAACAAGAACAAAACTCCGTGTGGAACTGAGTCCTTGTTAGGAAGAAAAGGCCTAATCAGACCTTTCAAAAACCTACTAGGAGTAGTGCATCTGGTGTCACATGGTTCAGAGTGAGGCATGTCCATGCTATGCCTGTAAGAAAGATTCCTGGTAGGTTATTAGAGTAACTAAAGTTCAGAACCACCCCACTAGCTAAAAGGTCCTGGCCATTAAAGAGTATAGTTGTATTTCTATGAATTCCAAGTGCTATGAGGGAATAAGATTCAATTTCCGAGTATTAATCCCGAGACCTGCCAAATTTAGTGCAAGAGTAATGAATTTTTTTTTTTTATCCTATGAGAGAAGTTGTCCCTTACAGACAAGTCATCCAAATAAGGAAAAACCAATGTTACATGGGGTTTTTGTTTCAAGTAAGAAACTATCAGAATCAAAATCTTTATAAAAAGTTCCTCTGCGCCATAAGTTGCCAAAAGGTAGGAATTTAAACTGCGCAGCATCATCTTTAACAAAGACCAGTTGAGATGCAAGCCCAACGCAACAAGGGAATTACCAAAGCCACCTTCCAAATTAAGGCAGCCGTTCAGATTTTCTTGTTATTAAATAGTCAGTCAGTCCTGTAAAACACCCGCCACACCAAGAGGAAATAAGGAATGAATCTATGGTCCTATATTCAAGTCATTATATTCACCTAGGAAACAGTCTAGTGAGGTGCTCAATATGAAAGCAAGAGGTTCTGCGTTCCAAATTAGTATCTGAGTATTATGAGTAGACTTAATATATGATAATGGGCAGCAATACTCAGGGTCCTTCTCTTCCCCTTTGGTGGAATATGTGTGGAGATTTAAACAAATAATCAATGCAACCTACTAAACTGATTACCATGGGTCAAGGAAAGCCTCTTCTTCTGCAGCCAAAACTGCCAAACATTGAATTGGAGCAGCTAAGTTTCCTTTGTTCTTGTTTTGGAAGGTATCTTAGAGCTACCAATGCCACTGTAGACTTATCCACATGGACCAACAGAAAGGCTTGTTATTTTGCAAGAAGAAATTACCAGAAATACCACTTTCACATTCAAATTCAAAACTAAAGAAACGGAACCTTTGCTTGTGACATAAAAGAGGATGTCCCTGTCAGAAAAACGAAATTTTCTACTACAGAAAATAAAACTCTTAACTCAGGATGAAAAGAGAAGCCATGCACTAGTGGCTATTAATAAGAAATCAACCAGCAGTCAGAAAGGGACATCTAATATGACCATGTCAGGGTTGAAGTCCCAAAGGAAAGTATAGACCTTCAAATATACTACAGTCAACCTTGACAGCAAGAAAGAGTTGATAGTTCAGTTGAGAAACAGCAAATACTAGGACTGATTCAATTCACCCAAAAAGTTAGGAAAAACGAGTTATAAAGGTACGTGCACAGAGAATGGGGTTCAGGTGTGCTCCTATGGATGCTGCTAAGGTGAAACTCTCCAACTACTGTGGGTTAAGTGCACATTTGCATCCTGGACACCCCTCCACAGCAAGCTGGGACTTTATCACCTACCATGCAAAGTGGCAACCCCTGTCCCAAAAATTAACAATATATCCTGAAGAAACAAAACTTTTCTGAGGCAACTTCTAGTTCAACATCTGAATGCCCCCCTTTCAGGCTATGTCTGAGTAGACACTGAATTCAGACAGCAAACAAAAAAAAAATGCTTCTATAAAGGACAGTGAAGAATGTTTTATGAGGCAAACTTGGTTCTCTCAAAGTTGAGAAATCCTATAGACTACTCAGGTGTAAGTGGGACAAATCACTCCTGGTCTGCAGGTCACCGTAAAGATTATACAACAAGAATCTACAAAATAAAGAACCTCAAACCGCATAGTGAAATTCCCAGAGAAGGGTATGTAAGGAGTGTTAACAATTAATACCTGTGTTTCTGAAAATCAGCTTTAATAAGTATTTGTAGAAGATAGTAGCGTATTTGTAGAAGATAATAGCACATTTGTAGAAGATAGCATATTTCAGGGATGAGTTTAAGAAAAAAAGAAAAAGGAACAACTGATGAAGTATTAAGTAAAAATCCTTGGGTCAGTTGGAAAAAAGGCTGGGAGAAATTCCATTTGTTTGCTGGTATTTCTACCTTCATCTGCAATGGTATGCTCTTTTAATAACAGAGGCTCTAACTGCTGTAATGTCATCAGCAGAACCTTATAAACATGACTGACAAGCCTCAGATGTTATTAACGTTTCATTCAAGTAGTTAAAATATAAGCCTGAATTAAGAACTGAATTAGATTCCCATTCTTCATATGGACTGGCCGTATGGTACTGATCAAGTCCATGACCTAGGTTTGTTGACCTGTATAGTGCATATAAAGCACTTTTACTTTCACTAACTGTAAACCAAATAAGAACAGTTTCCTCACGAGATTTCATTTCCTTAATTTTACATACTTAGGAACACAGGATTGGAAGACTATTACTACTTCCTGGTTACTGTGTCGAGTCCCTTGCTGTTATATTGTACAATTCTGCTCTTAAACTAATTGAGCTATCTTAAAGCTAGTTTCCCATCTCCAGTACCACAAGATCGGTCAACAACTCTCCTCCGTTGTTGCCTAGAAACTGTCTTCAAATTTTCACATTCAATTTATTCACATCCACTTTACATGAATTAGATTTTGAGCAAACTTACAGTATGAGGAAGTGGGGGGGGAAGGTATATGAGCAAAAAGGCTAAGCAACAATCCCTTTCTCCCATATTTGTCTAGAGACATATCATAGACCTTCTCAGCTTTTGATTTGCTAGACTGAATAAACCTTTTACGAGCTGCCTCTTACACTATGTGTTTTATTTATATTTATTCTCCTAAAATTATTACCATGAACACCTCTTCTACAAAGTTTTTGCTATTTATGTAGGGATTTAGCCAGTCAGAAAGAAGTCTCCTTGTTTTTGCTGTGCATGATTCAGTGAAGAAAACAGCTTAGGCTCCGTTCTTCCCATGAGCCAGCCTCTGAGTGAAGGAGTTGCTCTACATCCCTTTTTTGTACCTACCCTTAAAAGATCCCATATGTTACAGTAGATCTGTCATCACTGTACATATGTGGGGATCTGTAACACATGAAGCTATAGCATTTCTAACAGCTCTTATAGTGAACCTTTTCTCTGAGCTGCCAGCTAGGTACTACCCCCAAAGATGTTTGCTTTTCTTGGAATTCTGCTAGAGAAATCCTGATCCGCAGAACCGATCCTCGGTGGGTTGCCCCTGGGTTTCCAACAGCATCCCTATAAGTCGTTCTTCAGAAAAATGTATAAACATATGATCTCTCTTGCTAAGGTAAAAGGATCTTATATGAAACAGATTTGTTCTGTGATCAACGTAGAGGCATTGAAAAGTAGGCTGTCTCAAAAAAAAGTTCAGATCGGACTCTGTCAAAAGGTGTGATGGTGATGCTGTCACCCTCTCTTTACTGGCCGCTTTGGGCTCTGTGTTATAACTCTGATATGAAAGTAAGTCAATAACCAGATCCAGCTCCTTACTGGACCTCCTCAACTGCTCAATAGCAGAGGAGTATCCAGCTAAAGCACGTAGTCGCAGAAGCTTCTGTAAGTAAGTACCACCTTGGAAGAAGCTGCCAGGACTAAGGAATTCTCATCAGTTTAATTTAAATTCTGTCACAATGGCAATTAAAGATATCGACATCCAGCATTTTGAGAAAAGAAAAAATAAAAGTCAGGCAAACGTGGATTTCAGAGCATTCTTTGAAATACTATTGAAGTTTTCTGTTCAGTTATCAGTTTCCATTACTCAATGTTCTATGTAGAAGATTACATTCTTTACCAAGTAATAACATCTCAATGTTAAGGAAAGAAGAATGTTAGTGCTTTAAATGATAAGGTGATGTAGAATAACATGATCTTCATTAACAATCATTTAAATCGTTAAATCAGAAGAAACAAGCCCCAATCTGACTAAAACATTTTAAAACCATCATACCTTCTATCACTTTTATCTTGAATCCATTTGCTACAAGCCTTGGATCTGACAAATAACCTGATCCATTGAAGCTCTGGTAATCCTTCTGCATTTTATAAAGAGCAGCCATATACTGAGATCCACCAATAAGACTGGAAAAAAAAAATATCCCCAAAGTGTTAGAAACCAAAATCATTAAATGTGAAAATTAAAACTGTGAGAAAAATAAGAAAAAAGTAGTAAGTGATGAGAAGTGATCAAGATTTTTAAAAGTATTCTGAAAAAGCAATTTGTTTAAAGAAACAAAATCACAACTATCCACGTATCTTAAAGAGTGACCAAGTTTAGGCATATAATAATAATTACATCAGGCATTCCTTAATCCATGGGGGAAAGTTAGAGTGAAGTCGTGAAAATGTGGAGCATTTAATTTTCTTCTGGAGGAAGAAGTTTGTCTTCACTGCATTACCAATGAAACTGGTCAAAATTCATACTTATTTCAACTGGAGTATGACCAAACCTGCTCATTACTGTAAGGTAAAAGTATACAAAACAAAAATCTGTTCTTACAGATAAATAAATGCACAATTAATCACAGAATTAGCAAACAGGGCCTTACCAGAGTTTACTGTAAATAATTATCAAATGATACTTGAAGTAACAAACAAATTTTTGCTCAATTGTACTATACCTGTCCGTTAACACAATTGGCTTGTCCAGTTTCTCTACTGGAAGCTTATGATTCATCAGTAATCTTTGACGTAGCAGGGCTTCTTCCAATCTATATGGATTCAGCAACATTAGCTTTTTTTCAGTAGCAAATATCCAGACATCAGGAAAACTCTGACGACGGATGAGGAAAAGTTCATGTTCATCTGAATCATTTTTCTCGTGTCTCTGAAGCTGATGTCTACAGGAACTCAGAGAAAAAGGCACTGTCACAGTTTTCGTAGACTGTTCAGGTTTCCGCTTCTTTTCAATTTGAGCATGAAATATCTTGTCAAGCTTCTGCTGGTCGGATGGGGAAGTCTTCAGCTTGGATTTCTGTTTTTCTGCCTCCTTTGTTGGTCGGTGCACTGTCTGTCCCATAGCTTTCTTGACCTCTCTGTTGTACCGTTCCACGTCTTTAGCAGCTTTTATTTCATAACTTAAAAGAGAAAACAAACCAGTAGCATAATCAGATAAAAAACCCCAAACCCCAACTCCTAACATACTAAAACAAAAGGCAAGGTAACCATTTCAACAGACAAGAACAACTCCCATGGTTCATTCAAGTAGCCACATCAATATGCTTTCCACTATGACGGAAGGACATTGGGGACTGTGCCCATATTACATTACCCTTTGAAGACGATAAGTTGGAAATTTTCCTTCATTGTGACAGCCAGCAAAACCTGAATTGCTGAAGGGGGAGGAGTAGACTGCATCATACGAAGAGCTACAGCAAATTGCTTTTGACCTCAGTCCTAAAGACTATGTTTAACCCTAATTCGCAATCAGATATATAGTTTTGGAAGAAGTTTTGTCACAGGCACATCCAGCCCAATTCACAAAGTCATTTTGAGCTCTACAGACTTGAAGGGTTAGGTAAGAGTTTGAAGTCTAAATAACTTCATAAGGCTGAGGCTTTACTTAATATAAAGAAGTACATTTGATTTCAAATGGCTTAAAATTAGCCACATAAATAAAAAGTGTGAGAATACAGAATAGATACGATTATCACAGAATTCTCTAACTAATAAACTTACAGATTTTTCAAAAAGTACTCAGTAACGAACTACTCCTAAATGCTGTCTAAATGGTTAAAACATTACTACATACTAAATCTCTACAACCTGAATGGATTCTTAATGACTTTACAAATGTCAGGAAGATAGCTAAACTTTTATAGATGCCAGGTTTATACTTGCCTACTGCACATGAATCTTACTTTTTTGAAGGCCAAAGGAGGGATTTGCTGAACTCCCTCTTTTTGCCCTTATTTGATATTCTGATTTCTAGCAGGTAATTCAAACCGGTCCAATCTTCAATAAAAAAAAGTAGTACTATCATATGTAAGCATTGCAAATAAGTATTTTAGCTGGTCATATTTATTTATTGCTACTTGCTGGAACAGTTTGATTCAATTATGTGTATGCATGCTGGAAAATTAAGGTCAACAAAAAGGTCACCATTTGCAATTAATTATGATGTGCTAGCATTCACATATGGTACCAATATTTAGTTAACTAAAAAAGTCAGCTTAAATAGTTTCTTGCAATAAATCATGTCCTAGAAAATATGGAGTAAATGTTAAGATAAAAAACATCTGCTCCTTTTAAAATGAATGGATGAAATCACTTGAACAGAAATTTTTTTATCCCAAATACATTTATAGCTTTGACCAGATCAATAAATACTTTGCTTTGAATAGACACAATTGTAACCCAGGAGAATATTTAACTATAAGAGAACTGAGCTTTCAGTTATATACACCGATATATACACTTTCAGTTATTATACACTGATAATCCAAAACAAAAGCACTTCCAAAGAAAGTCCAACTTGCTTGTCATTTTAGGCTACCATCAGAAAAATTCTAGCCTTACAAGCTTTGATTGTGAGGGTTTTGCAAATTTATATACATCACAATCAGTGAGTTGCTCAGAAACAAAGAAAACAGCAAGTTTACAAACTACAAGGGAACACCCTTGCCTTTCCAAATATCTTTCCACAGAGTCAAGTATAATCAACAAGTGCTAGAAGAACAGTTTCTTCTCTGTTTTGTGAATTAAGACTGTAAATTTAGGATCCTTTCCTGAAGCTCCAAAACCTAAAGCCAAGGAAATTTGCAAACCTGGGTGTAAGGAGGGAAGTGGAAGACTAGAATGAAGTCTAGTTTCAAAGGCAGCTTTATTTTAACTAGAAAAATGGATCCACGATTTATTATTCTCCCCTTGTGTCTGAAACCCAAATGAAATATTTAGCATACAACAAAAGTCTTCTTATATAAGGTCTCTCAGACCTTATAAGACAAATAATCTGAATTTGACTATTTGGAGAAGACTCTGACTGGAAATGGCCACTTCTGTAGATTCATACGTGTCCAGAATAGAGAGACATCCCATTCTGAATGTAAGACGTCTCAGCATCAGCCTCTTCACATAATGAAACCAGAACAACTCAAACTATCACCATGAGTAAGTATTACACTCTACTTCTTCGTTTCCTTCCTTTGTGAAGGGGAAAATAAAAAAAAGCTTTTAATTGCCCATATCAGCTTTTCAGAGTCTTCTGAAATGCATAGGTCACTGTTTCCTACGAGTGGACAACATGGACTTACTATTATCAAGCACTGCAACAGGCTGCCCAGGGAAGTGGTTGAGTCACCATCCCTGCAGGTATTTAAAAGACGTGTATACGTGGCAGTTAGGGACATGGTTTAGTGGTGGACTTGGCAGTATTAGGTTTATGGTTGGACTCAATGATCTTAAAGGTCTTTTCCAATCTATTCTACTATGACTAAACAGATGCTGGCGACAAGCAACAGTATGGAAGGATTGATAGCAATTATTAACATGATTAATAATCATGATTAATATCTGGCAGTTAATATCTGGCATGATTAATATCAGATTAATATCTCCATATGAATGGAGCTGGCTAGAGATACGATGGATGGCTGATGATGGTACCACCAAATGATGTTAACTAAAAGGTCAAAATACAGTAAAAAAGAATTCTTCTGGAATTGCTAAGCAAGCATATTTACCCCAATGTAAAGGAGTTGCAAATAATGCACACACACACAGACACACACAAGCCATGAGATGCGTGGAAAGTTTATCAGGCAATAAAAAGCTACCACACATGAGCTAGTTATTACTACTAGCCACTACTGACTGTCTATGTGCGTGCTCTTACCTGCCAACAGACAGCAAAGGCCACGCTACCTGAAATAATGTTTCTCCCACGGTACAAATATACTCATGAAGAATTACTGTAGAGTGCTGACAAGGTAATTTGTTAGCCCCATGATAATGTGTGTGTAGCTCTGAACCTTTCCTACACCTTCAGGATAACTACTGCTGCCACTGTCACAGCACTTGGAGGGACTTCTCCCACTCCTACCTGAGCCTGATAGGCAAGAAATATCAAGGTCAGAAACATACGCAAGCTGTATTAAGAAAGAGCAGAGTGAGTGCAAGAAATTAAATCCTGGCTTTGCAAAGCAGGGGGATATGCGATGCTGCCAATATGGACATGCATGGAAGCTTTCCTCTTCTATTATAACCTAAAGACCATAACATTTTACATTCCGGTTGAGTAATAAATGCTGGCTTGTTTTGAAAAGGCTATCCTATGTCACTACGAGACATCTGTTGGCTGTACTGCTCCCAAAAGGGATTTAAACTCATTTAGACCTGCTGGAGGAGCCACAGAGAGAAACAGAGATGCTGAAGCCAAGCACAACCACTGTAACATAAACACGTGACACTATCACAGAAGGATGGAGGACTAGAGCCCCGGAAAAGTGGTGTCTTGCCAGCAAGGTTGCGTGAAGGTATAGAGTGCTCAATAGAACTGTGGCACTTTGGCTGCCCTGTTGTATATACATTTGCTGTTACCTCTAGGTGGCCCAATTTATCCAGAGTATCTGGTAGGCAAGACTTAGACGTATAACGGTTCTTCTGGATTGCTGCCTTGGAGGAAAAGATGTCACATATCTCTTCCTATTTGTTATTTTCTGAGGGAATTTTAAAACATTAAAAGTGGAAAAGAGGTACGCCAAAGCTGAAATGTATGAATACAATTAGTGGTAAATTTTTCATTCACTTCAACATCCACTGGACCACTCTGCGTTCATTCCCACATATAAGGAAAACTTCATTACCAGAGAGGTCTCCTTCCTGAACTAATACAAAGTTAATCTGTAGGCACACTTTTAAACATAACAGTTGTACCAGGAAAGCAACCATGAAATCTCAAAAGCTAAAGCAGAGCAAATTAAAATTTTCTGAAACAGCTGGCAGAACCTTTTGTTTCATTTCATTAAAAGCATGACTATAATCGGAGTAGATTTCTACTATTACATTAATATTTCTGCTAATGCAGAGATGGACAAAACACTTTCTCACATGTATGGTTTTGTGATCATGGCATGTTGCTTGCTTAGTGAGCCTTAAATTAGGTAAATCAGAAGCTAGATAAAAAGGTTTTACTTAACTCTGATATAGCTGGTGGTCAGAACAATGCAGGTGTTTTCAAACAAAGTCGAGAAGTCAAGGAAAAAACAGATATATTAACAGTAATTCACTAGGTATAGCTTCTCTTTCTTACCATTCTCCTAATCGAATCTCTCATTAGTGTTAAAATTACACTGTTTTGGCTAGTATCATTTCCTTTTCAGTGGTCTTTCTTAATTCCCTCTCCTTGCTTCCGTAACATGAAGAAAACACATTTTCACAACACTTCCAATGAGTTTGTTCTTCAGAATCAAAATTTCATTTCCCAAACTTGCTGCTACAAATCACAATACACATTCAAATCATTACATGTAAAACTATTGAAGAACTACTTCTATTTTCCTCATTTGTGTGACGCCCTACGATGTTTTACATTTTATAAAATTACAAACACAAAGTAGAAGGTTTGGGTTTTTTTTAAAAAACTGTCTTAGAACATCTCAAAATCTGTTATTCTAATTAATCTTTTACCATAACAGAAGTTCCACATAAAGGACAACATATACCTAATATTTTAACTAATCCAACCCCTGCCCCAAATTAGGCTAAAATATTTCCCTTACTTGGAGATGGATTTCCTTTTAGAAAAATATGGAATTTAGCTATTCAGATTGTAATCTAAAAAAAGATTTGGTTTTGATTGAAACAGATTAAAATTCAAACTGTACTATCCTCTCTGAACCAGCACTGGAATAGCTGTTTAAGGGAAAAAGAGATTCCTGTGTCATTTGATTGGGTTTTATAAATACAATTCTGAGGCAGCCTGGGTTGGGATATGTACTAAATTGAGAGGAAAGGAGTTTACCAAATGTTCGAGTACTAAAGATCCTGAAAAAGAATTCTCACTTTGTAGCAATAAAAAAAAAAAACTTGTTGGCTGGAAAAAGCTCTGGAGGAACTATACGGTGCCTTGTCCATAACCATGCTGGTTTTCATTGACAGTGATCGGGAGTATATACAGGCAGCCCTTAGAAAACAGAAGTTTGTAGGATTAAAACAGTATATTTTCTTGCTTGTTATCTCTAAATAACAATGCAGCAAAACTATCCCTACCTAACTGCTGCATGGCACAGTGGCAAAATGAGTAACTCAAATCAACAGTGCACATACGCACACAGCAAAAGATGACAACTCACAATATCGATGCTGATCTTGAAAAGCCAAAAATCACTTTCTATTCTATTGTTTCATAAATAACTGGCAAGTTATAATTTTTTTAATTCACTACAGGTGACCCATTGGTAACTACCAGATTTAGAAGCAAGACAGCCTGAAAACTTACTTTTTTTTTTCCTCTTCATTCAAATTCTTCCACTGCTCTTCAATTTTCAGCAGGATGTCCTCCATGCTGGTCTTTGGATTATCAGTTATCAATTTTGGACGACATTCTTGAGTGAAAAATCCAATTGCAGACTTTGGTTTCCTTATTATTCTACTACTAATTAAGTCATAAGCCGTCACATGCCCGAATTTATCACTTATCACATTTCTTTTCTTTATGCTTTGATTTGAGATTTGTGGATCATTGCTTTGTTCACCAGTATGTTCATTTTGCTTATTAATTGTTCCTCCAACTTCAGGAATCAAAATCTTAACAGGTTCCAGGTTGTCTCCTAGATGGTTTTTAAATCCACTTCCCATACTCCAATTATCAGCAGAGATTTCAGGTAAGTCTTTAGGGACTAAGGCGTCCTCATTTTTTTCTATTTCGTCAATATTATCAGAACTCAAAAGATGCTCATCGGCTTTTTTAGACTTGGGGTCCACGGGAACACTGTTACTTTGAATATCGGTCATATTCTGTCCATTCTGTTCCTTCTCACACAATAAATTTAAGGAACTGTCTGGAAAGGCATCACTCTTAGAAACTTCTTTTTTGTCCAAGCGACTACGTACATTATCACCACAGAACGTCTGATGATTTAAGCAGATCTCTGTGTTTTTTCCTACTTGACAGTTTTGCACATCATTGCTGAACGAAAGGAATGAAGTACGAGCATGTAGATCATCGTTTCCAGATGGTCCCATTTCATTAACAACCACATCTGTTTGTTCTGTTCTATGAACAAACATGTCTTCTGAGGTAACATCTGTTTTATTACTTTCACCAGGGACTGTAGCAGGTAGTGGCCCATACAGTGATTTCAACACATTTTCAACAGCAAGTAAGACAGATTCCTGGAAAAAAGAAAAAAACAACAGAAAAGCCACACACACAAGCACACCTGTAAATGTAACTGACAGATATTGAGACTATAGAACAATAAGCAAAGTGATCTTATTCAGAACATTTTTCAGGCAAATCTGGACAGATTATTGCATTTCAGTTGTTCACACATGCTTAAAAAGACTCTGAACTGGACGCCTTTAGCCTCAAACATTTTGTGATAGGTATTCTGCTTCAATGTTTTACTCTGATAGCAAAAAAGCGATTAATTGCTTCCTTTATAACAGGGTACTGACTGCTTAAACCAGTACCAGGGAAAACTATTCCCACCTAATATGGAGTTAGAAGCTTATAGTTAAGACAGATGTACCAGCAACATCCCATTTCATGTAAGCGTGTTTGTGTAGGTGCTTTTAAGGTGCATGCTTCCAAGACAGCTTTGCACCAAATGATGGAAATGAAAAAGAAAAAAAGAAGAAAACCCCACAAAATTAAAAAAAAGAAAAAAGAAAAAACAACCCTTTTTCTAATACCAAAGGAAAGTTTTAAACTAGATCAAATGTGAGAATGCTGTGTTAATTTTTATACAAGTGACACAGGCAGTACATTTACAAGATTAACATAGACAAAACCAAAAACTTTCAGTGAAGAAGAGATTGAAGTACTAGTGTGACTACCTACATTCACTTTGAATAACCACCTTGCCTATGTAGCCGCCTTAATTTCTGCGGCACTGTTTTTTGTATGAAGTGCTAATAAGTGCAAGTGACTTTATTTATCACTACACAGCCTCTAAAGCATGCGCATATATGGTCTAAATTTCAGGTCTTGATAGTATGGACAGGATATCCTAAAACTTAAGTGATGTCAACAATAATCTATGCACATGATAGCAAAATATTGCTTTGACCAGAAATCAACTCCTCCCTCCCGCCCCACTTAATGTATGTGGCGTTTTAAAAGGGATGACTTAGTGTAATTGTGAAGCTAAGCATGAGATTTATGTAGGGACACACATCATAATTCCATTTAGCTTCTCTCACTATAAAGCCATCTGAAAACCAAGCGGTATACACATATATCTGACAGTGTAAAAATGATCTTTGAAATCAACTGGGAAATTAATTTTCAATAATCCTCCACTGAGCCTGTTCAATACTTTTCAAACAAAACAGTCCTGTGATAAAGGTAAGCTATCATGTTAACTAAAAAAAAAAACAGTGGCACTGTTTACCTTCAAACATTTCAGTAGTCCCAGAAGCCCTTATTATGCTTGCATAAGTAAAAGGCTGACAACTCAAAAACAGATTAAAACCTTAGTTACCTTATAATGCAGTAAAACTTGCGTTTTATCAGGTGTTAAATTCACATCCACAGCAGAGGCAGGTACAGTAATATTCAAAAAGAAAACAGGATATAAACGAGTACAGTCCTTGTGCGTCACCAGACTGTAGTACTGTCGAATTAACTACAGATTGATTTAATAAAGAGATGTCAGTAAAGGCAATAAAATAGACACAAAGGCACAGAGACAAAATTTGACATTATAAAAGTGTAACTGGTTTGTTGGGGTTTTCTTTTGAAGTTAAAAGAATGCTAAAAAGGTCCTCGTGGGTATACATATATGCTGGAATAATCACCAAAAGGAGAGTTTATTGGTGGTTTCCAAGTCATCACAGCTAAATTAAAACAAAACAAAAAAAAGAACCAATTTCCAAGACACTAATGGTAGCTACTTTGACCTTCTGAATTAATATAGTGATCACACTTGGAAGAAAAGATGATATGCCCAAACTGGACTGCAACTCCAATACTTACTTCCTCAATCAACACAAATATATTATTTGCTTTTTAAAGAAAATCTACTTATATACCATGCAACTACACTGCTGTCTCTTTCAGCCAAACTAAAGTCTGTTTGAGAAAGTAGCACTTGCACCACAGACCTGCCCTTTTCCCAGAACAGGATTAATTTGTTCCTTTTATTAACCCAATTATAAATCTACAGCTTTTCTCAAACTCTGCTTGCCCTTACTATTTTCTCTATAATCCTCCCAAAAACTTCTCCAAAAGACTACAAAATTATTTAGTTGTTTCAGAATTTTGGTCTCATTAACTGGAAGGATCAAATTAAGATCCTTGCATTTCCCTGTATCAGGGATCCTTCAACAGACATACATACTGGAGAAAAGAATGTTAACGAGACAAAAACAAATTGAAAGTGTAAAAAATGAAGAGCCGCTGCAGATTAGATTTTAATTTTTTAATTAATTTTTAATTCTTAGATATTGTTTAAATAACAGTAAACTTATTTAAATATTTTCAAGTTATTTTAACCTTAATATTCCCACAGTCTGTCCTCAGCTGGCACTGAACTGTAGTAATAAGATGTCCAGCAGCACTTCTTCCCCATACATAGCATGGACATAGAAGTAAGTCATCTATAGCTTGTTTTCCAAACCCATCAAAACGTATTCTTACAGATGTATGGTTATTCTCACTTGGCCAAAAAAAACCCAAAACTAAAAAATTGGACAAAAAAAAAAGGCAGTGGAAGACTATCACTTGCACTACTACAATAAGAGCCCTAAACGAAGGGCAACGTACGTTTACTTTGTATGATAGTACTCTGAATCCCACCTTGAATCTCAGCCTCCATGCTCTGGTTAAAAGCTGAATCTGCCATGGGATTCAAGCTGAGCTTTGAACTCCCGGAAGAACCAGGCACATCAAATACTGCGTGGAGATGGATTAGCCTTATTTGGCACTTAAC
Organism: Calonectris borealis; assembly: GCF_964195595.1. Taxonomy (NCBI): domain Eukaryota; kingdom Metazoa; phylum Chordata; class Aves; order Procellariiformes; family Procellariidae; genus Calonectris; species Calonectris borealis. Next base: position 35,454,151 of record NC_134317.1, read on the forward strand.
GTACCAACACAAGTTCAGAGTTTACATCTACGAAGTTTCGCCTGCCAACTGAAAACTACTTCATTGTCTCCACTTTAAAACCTACGTGTACACTTCGGCATGAACGTGATTTTCTTTTCTAGGGAGGGTAAGGATTAGGACAGCAAGGCTGCTCCAAGTGAGGTGCTGCAAGGTTCAGCAGTGTGAGAAACCCAAGAGTATCAAATTCTGCCTACACAATGCCTAGCTGTAGCCAATGCTGCTGCACTATCACTTTCATTTTTATCCAATGCATACACAAATTTAAAGGGAAAGTATATGTATTTGCTTGATAAGCCCAAAGCAAGAAGTGGACAAAATCAAAACTTTATTTTCTCTTACAAGAAACTACATAAAGTTCCCTCATGGAAAACTGCACAGGTGTATTTCTGCAGGCTAATACAAGGAAAGAATCAACTATTCTGGTCTCTTACATAGAGTATCTGAAATGACATTTTTTTAAACAGCCATAAACATAACTTCCAGCTCTGTGGTCGTAAGTAACTGCAGCAAAGGGAACAGAACTGAGGCACCAGGAGCATCAGACTTGTGGAAGAGGTTTCTGTTGTAAATGCTAGTATCTTCACCTGTAATACTCTAGTTATTTTATGTGGGAGAAAGGCTGTAGATTGCATAGGGGTGTCTGTCCTCAAAGAAGTTATGTTTCTATTCCTTGAATAAAAGGCTAGAGGACCTTACCTTCAGTATTTCCTTCTGATGAACTGGACGATTATTTATAAAAATGAAACTCCTTTCTGAACTTGAAAGGCTTGTCAAAGAAGTGTCTGACTCAGCTTTTGGGAGAAATCCAGAAAGATTTATCTGCCGTGATAAAACAAATACAGCGCAAAAGTTTTTTAAAGAGAACCCCAAAAAGGTTTTTTTAGGGGCGAGATATTAAAATGAAATTGTACAGGAGTCCAAGTCATTCAAACACATGCACTGCTTCTTGAAAGTTATGATACAAAAAATAAAAGCACTTAAAGAAAAAAAAAAAGAGGTTGAGAAAGATGGGTTTGTATCTATTTTTCTCGATCAATTTATTGAGAAATTTCTCATTTGGACTGCCAGTTGCACCAGGTTGCTGTCTGCAGCTGAGGGCTGCGGAGAACAACGCCAGTCAGCTTTAGGCTTGCTGACTGTAGGGTTGCCAACTTAACCCCTGTACAAGCTAAAGGCATGCACTGCTGCCCGACCTGGCAAAGGCAGTCGTGAGTTACCCCTACTGGGAAAGCCCAAAACACATAAACCCTCCCTTTCTACATGCAGGGCACCTTAAATAGCCTGTCATAGGGCATTTATTCAGGGCACCTAAATTTACCTACGCCACCTGTATCCAAATCATCTGACTCTCAAGAGTGCTGAGCACCCACGATTCACAGACCGCAGCAGAACCTGTGAGCACGCAGCACCGCCAAGGAGCCTCGGAAAATCACACGATTAGAGTACCTAACATTAACTCCAAGTTTTAAGATTCTTCTGTTGAGAGTCTTCAGCTTAGATTTTTTTAGGTTAAAATGAGGCCGATGACTTGTGCTGCCTGTCCCATCACCTCCCCCTCTTCCCCACCAAGCAACTTTGAAACTGTTGGATAGATTTCAATTCAATCTGATGAAGAAGCAGAAATCCCAAAGATATTGTATTTCCACAATTTCTGTGATAACTGACAGCTGTTTGGAGAGGAGAGCCTCAAGATAATGACCTTACTGAGGAAAAGACAATTGTAACTTTTCAAAAGCCAGGATCCATCAGCATGTAAGAACTGACGTGCCGACCAGCCCACATACTGCCCCACACATTGCCCCACTGCCACTTGCCTAAACTAATAGGTGAAGGAACACGGGGGCATCGTGAGGATGGAGATTTTGGAGATATGGGAAAGTCTGGAGAATGTTCTGGTAGCAGGGTGGATCACTGAACACAAAAATCAGACCTCGTTAGCTTTGCTTTTGGCAGAACCACTTGTATTTACTAAAATCCAAATTATCATGCATTTGAAACGGAATTTAAAATCCCTGGGATCTGGCCTATCCTTCCCATTCATCTACGTCACGCCAGCTATCTGCTCATGTGCTCCCTTATTCCCTCTTGACCTTGTAATAAGCATTCTGTGCTAAAGCTGGAGTGTTCTGGTCAGCAACGTCGCACATAACCAAACACCACTGGTCAAGTAAAAGAGGTGTCAAATATCTGTTGGATGATTATCAGAAAACAACATGCAGCACTTCTAGATTTTATTCTGCAACTTGAGCACATCCCCCCTGAACACTCCTCCTCTATGCTTCAAGCTCCTTTTCGACTTCCCAAATATTTGTAAAAGTCTTTCACTTCAAACAATATTTCTATACACAGACAACATTAAAGCAAAACTGAAAGTCTCTAAATAACTCATTTAAGAAGTTGCTAGATTTAGAAATGGCTGACGGCTGTTGCTATTTAAAGCCGTGTAGAATATCAGTATGCTCATTAAAAGTTAGCAACAATTTCTAAACCTAGTCTTAATTATTAGAATTTTCATATACAAAAGTATAAGAAGTATAAAGACAAAATTACAGAGACTGGAAAACATTACAAATTTTTTGCTTTTAAATTAGATCAACCATTTTCAAAATTAATACTTTAATAAAAAACAACTTATGTACGTATTAAAATATATCTGTGTTGAGCAGACAGCAGAACGTCTTTCTTAAGTTCTTATCTTTTTCCCAGTGGTACGTGTATCTGCTAAACTTAACCTCCACAGGAAAAGAAGAGACTAGGAAAATTTCCTGTGTGAAAGTTTTCAGCCAAAATAAATCCATCCATTTACAAGACTGGGGATGTGAAAAGCGTAAATGCTGTTTTGTACATGTAAAAAGTTGTGTCAATTCCTTATTTTCTTAGGTTTCTTTTTGTTTTACAAGTAGCTCCTGAATTTGCATGCTTTGGAGTCAGCTTGAAATGTGTTCTTGTCTCATTCAGTGCTCATAATGGAGATGTTTGGAAGAAGGCCAGTCTTTAAAACCCCTGAATCACTTGTTATAGAAGTTTTAACTCTGGCGTTGGTAAGATACAGCTTACAGAAAGTTGTTTATAGCAAGATTATTTTTGTCTTCAGAGTAGACTTTGCAGCAAAGGAGTATGAAGCTATACAATGAACAAGTAGGAAAGGAAAAGAATTAAAGAGCTGCCCTCTGGTCTGTGTACTGAATGAGGCGTGGACCTAATGGGAAGGAAAAAAGCAGCATATGCCTTGTCATTAAATACCTATTCCAATACCTGCACAAAAGGGAGAAAGAAAGGGTTACACAGGCAACCTTAATTCTGCCATTTCATAGTGTTTGGCTGCTTAATTTAGAAATGTCCATGGTTTCTGAACGTAGATTTGTCCGTGAGCAATATGCATGGATCACTTATACACCTATAAATGATGCACGTGGTATTTTACACACTATTTAGAGACAGAGAGAGAGATAGAATGTTCCCCAACTTCTATTCAAGGAATATGGATGCCTCATGATATAGCAGAGAGGTAATGTGAGAACCAGAGTGCCTTCTTGAAGCTAGTCCCTTCTAAATACCCCCATGTCTTCCCTTCGGAGCCCCCTGCACTTGCCCTGTGGGGCACATCCGACCTGCATTCAGGTAAGAATGACTCTGGATGTTCTGTTCAGACATAAGCAACTAAAACTTTGTAAACTACAAGAAGCAACTTTGCTTTTTTCCCCTCATTTCCCTGCATATATATACTACAGGCATTCTGACAAACTCAAGATTTAAGTCTGAATAATGCTATTAAACTTTAATAATACATATATATATTCACACTTTATTAAAGTCTAAATAATGGGACTTTACAGATGGTGATTCATCTCATCTATGCGACTGATCAAGATTTATTACTACAAGATACAGGAAAAATGCAACTTTGAAGGATCAGCAGTAGCAAGACTTCCCTTTATAAGAATGTCTCCAACTAAAATAGAAGCAAAGTAAAAAATTTTTTGAAAATATTAGACAAAGGAGAACATCATGGGGAATTCCCTCAATTTCAGCAGGGGCAAAGAAAGCCAAGTGCACTAAGTTTTTTGAAAACTAACTAGTATGTCCTTGAAATATGTGTTTAGTGGAAATTTTGCATAACTTGCCTTCTTTCTTTTGCTGCTCAGGTGCCCCTCACTGAAATTGAGGGGGATATTCTTTAGAGTATAAGGCTAAGAGGCCACGAGGATGAGAATGATATAAACGCTCAGATATTAATCAGAGCACAACCTGCCTGTGGGCCAGGAATCCCAACTTAGACAGCTCTGAGCCATCAGCAATTCTGCATTTGTCATCACAACTGTTTTTACTGCCATTTGATCAGTGCCACATGAGTCCTGACTAGATGATTCTTGGAGTGGATCTTCAATCACCAAACCAATTAATTTTACAGAGAGGACAGTAATAGAATCAAATGCATTAATCAGATGTCAATCTGGAGATAATATTCTCTTTTTCAAAGTCTCCTTCTTTTTGAATATTGATTTAGCTCTCTTCATGGACAGGCTTTAAGTGGATTTGGGAGAAGGAAGTTTAAACTCACCTCAGGATCCTCACAGCAGTGTTGAAAAGGTACCATACTGCCCATAACGGCTGTTCCCAGAACTGACATACAGGCCATTTTGTGATCTGACACCCTGGTCTTCTGCCAAATAACTGCCTGAAACAAATGGCAGAGAGTCAAATTTTTGACATTATATTTGTTGAACTCAGGTCATGTCTATGAACATGCATATGCAACTGCACACATACTGTATATGTAACATTCTGTACTTTGACCCTTTTATATTCACAACTTTCAGTGTTAACACACACGATATGGTACTTTTTGGCATGTCTCCTCGTACTACTTATTTAGACTTGTAGCGATTGGAAAATTAAGCAAAGCTTGTATTTATGGATGTTATATGACTGATCTGGACTTCTGCACCTGAAACAATTGTTAAAAACAAATAAATAAAAATACTACTTCTCCTCCGAGATATATAGCAGTAGGCTTTGTGTTTTTACCGAGCATATAAATTGAGGATTTATGACATGTCTCTGGCATGGTGGTCAACATTTGAAGGTGGGCACTGCAATACTTATGGTACTTATACTCAAGAGCTAGGTCATTTTGGTAGAAATCAGGCTATTAGATGTCCATTCATAGCTCTCATCTGGATACTCTAGGTCTATCACAAGCCTGCTATTTAGAAAGGAAAGCAGTTTCTAAGGAAGTATTTACAAGGAAAGCAGTTGTCTAATGAAAACTTCGTAAAAGTTAGACGGATAAAAGGATATCTGCTCTATTAGCTACATATCTTGCAATACTATTGCAAAGATTTACTAAATACAGCAAGGCAGTATGAACTGCAACTTGCATCAGAAGTTACCTGTCAAGTCCACTTACATATACAGAAAGTATTAGCTACTTTGGGAAGTGAAAATTTGTCTCTCACTAATTTAACTTTGAATCTGCTGATTTTTATTGCTCTGTATCAACAACAAAAAAATTGTGCTTAGTTGGCTTTTTGCTTCTAGGCAACTGAGACTGCTAGATTCAGATCCACTTTATATTTCTGTCACTATTAGCTGACTGAGTGTCTTTCAATGTGCATCATTCAAACACAAAAGAAAAAAACGCAGCAAGTTGCAGTTTAAATCTGATGTTGCAGTGCTGTTTAAAATTGATGTTTTAAATAGGTGCTAGGTGTCCAATAAATTCAAAATGAGTTCACAGTATTCTGGTACAGGATGCTATGTGAAAGCATGGTCATACACCCATCTCAAGAAATGCAATACATAGCCTTAAAATTCCACCTGTCCAGTGGGATATTTGCTGGCCTTGAGGGGTGAATTCCACGCAAGAACACGGTGCTCCTGTAAAATGATACTCCCTTCCTACAGGACAGGTGGAATTGCAAAGCTTTGAGACTGTTGAGCCTAAAACTATTCCCTAAATCTTTAATTTTCCATTTCCACGTACACTCTGCAGCATTCATGAAGTGGGGCTTTTTAGTCCTGCCTGAATTTAACTCACCTCTTAGACACCAGCTTGACAGCCCTTTGCACATGGTGGATCACAGCTCAGTCATCCTACAGCGAGCTCAAATCCCTCAAACATAAAGGACAATTTACATTGGGGAGGGCAGCGAATACAAAAAGAGGAGAAGGAGAAATGAGCAAGCAGAGCCACGGGCCGGGTGTCCACAGCTCTGGCAGGGAGAGTCCCCACCGTGCTTTGGCAGCGGGCAGCAGCAAAGGACAGCCCGGGGCTGCCCAAAGCATGCTGCCTCTCAGCCTCTCTCCTCTACACCTGCTGTAAATCTCCTCAAAGACATTTTGGAGTGATGAAAGAATTTGTCCTCTTCTTTAGAGCTCCTCTTATAAAACATATCCTGTACTGCTTCTATTTTAAAATTGATTACTTAAAATGGAAACACAAAGTGCCAAGCCATTTTTTCTTTACTGGATATGTTTTAAATTAAATGCATGTGACCAAGCTGAGAAAGACACTTGTTACATGACTAATATAAACATCATGCTGTTTATACTAGTGTGATGCCGCAGGTACAGATATAAATCTTAGCTGCTGATTAATGCAAGGTTATTACACTGCTTGACCTGCTGAATGGCTGATACCCAGCACTGTGAAAAGATCACTTCAGTAAGGTGGTTTTAAGAAAGCTGTGGAAAATGAGAACTTACTAAATGCAAACTTGCTAAAAGTAGATATTGTTAATAAGTCAGGGGGTGTTTTAACTAGTCATATATTTATCAGATATTAATACTCAGAACTACAGACAAAATTTTAGGAACTAGTTACCACTGTAGGTTAAATTAAAGCCTACATACTAAAGAGGTCAGGCAACTCCTTCAATTCTATACTCTATAAACACAGAATAGATTGTGTGTTCATTTTTAGCCCTGAGTGCACATTATGAAGCAACAACATAGGAATAGCTGGTAATTTAAAGAAAATTATTTTTCTACACTCTCCAGATATATCAACAAGCATTAAAAAAATCCACAAAGAAACAATGCCTGTTCCATTTCATTTATTTTAGAAAGTGCTTGTTTCCATGAGGTTCCAGCAATATCCTATTTTTTTAACCTTGCTTATACCCTTTAGTTTAGCTAAAAATACACCCCCACACACACCCCCCATATTTTTTTCTAGGTCATATAAAGCGGGTGTCCAGGATGAGCCAAGGAAGAATCTGACTCTAGTCAGTATGATGACACTGCAGAAACAGCCTACTCAAAGATATATTATTACATATGGCCCATCTTAGGTTTTGCTAGAGCTAGCCAAATATATCCCACCTCCCTCCTGGTTTCATTGAAGGGGATTACATGATCAGATCTTACAAAATGTCATAACGTATATAAAATCTATTGCACATATACAGAAGATAAGTACGTGTGTGTCTGTGTGTATGTATTTCTCCACCCCCATCCAGCCCTAGGACATATGCATATGCATACTTTTGTGGAAGATGACAACGTACATGCACACATGGAGCAGGCATCTCTGTTATTTTGGGATGCATACACATAGCCCAGAAGGATTCCTTGAAAAATGTGTAAAGAGTGGAGAAAGAGTATGCAACCTCTTCCCACTGGGGTCCCCAGTATATGGCACTAAGGAGGGTAAGAGCTGCTCATTATTTGTCTCCTCGAAGACTGCAAGGAAGGGCAGAAAAAAAAAAATGCAGCCACTCCTCATCCCTAACTATCCTTCATATTTTAGAAGTTCTACCAGCAGCCACAGTAATTTGCAATCACAGACAAAAGAAAAATCTTAATTAGAGCTGGGGACTGGATGCTGTTGCTGACTGTGGCTACTTCAGTGCAACTATGATTCTATGAGTTAAACAGATTCATCCCATTTACCTTATTACTACATAATGGCAGTAACTTAACCAAGTGGACTTTTACTACCCAGAAATGCTCTATTTTCTTTATTTACTTTGTGACAGTCGTTGTGTTATTTATCCTGTAGCAAAGTTTGAGGGTGTAAAAGTCTAGTAGAGCAAGCACTGTACATGAGCCGTAGGTTGGTAACATAACATGAGTTAGCTCTGTAAAAGAGAACTGTATTTCACAGTCTCTCTGATTTTGTTTTACATACTTCAAAAATCCTATCACCCTGGCATCTGAGATCTCACTGCAGATAACTTTTTGGGCCAGTATGTTCCTTAGCTTTCCTGACTTAAAACCTAATAGTTTATTAGGCTCCAACAAAACTGAAAACATCACTGCCTACCAGTTAAGTGGGCATACATACAAGACCAAAGCCAGGCAGTAATACCAAAAGTTTGAATTCAGCCAAGGGAAACAAAAAGACATCACCTTGTACAATGTGTATAACCTCTTTTGCTTATGATGCACAGACACCTAGCTGCAAGGGCTGGCATGTTCTATGCAGTGGAAGAAAACCTATCAGCTAAGATCAAGACGACAACCACGATAAAGTCTTAACCACATTCTTTAAAATCCCAGCCTTGAAAAGCGTCAATGTTGTTTATCAGCTCCATGCCATAACTGGCATCTTGTTTTCACACCAATGGTAAGTTATCTTACTAAAAGAGAGCTCTTGCATAATCTTCCCTTGAAAAAAGAAATCACGGCAGTTTTTCAATGTAGCATAAAGAAAAATAATGCAACTCCCTACATAATCATAACTATTTTCCCCATATATTTTATACTTGCCCCTGAGGAATCAGTTGTCCCATCATAACTGATGGTAGGACAACTACCAGAAGAGGTATGCAATAGAGAAACTCAGGGCACCACTTTCGCCCTCATCAGATGCAGATGACATACCCATCTATCCCATGGGCATCAGCCATTACTGCTATCAAGGGGATTTGCTGAAAGACAGTGAGGTTCCACAGCACTGTTCATCCTACAAATTCTGACATATTTCCTGCTCAGATTTCCCTTTTGTGATACGAGAGCACCCTCTCAATGAAGAGGCTTTCTTGAGCACCATGCAGTGGATAAATGCTTGGATTTGGGAGCTGGAAGGTAAGTTAGGCGAGGAGCTAAGAGATACTACAAGGAGCCAAGGACCTTCATCTGGTAACACGTCTTCAGAGCCTTTCAATTACAAAGGCTATAGAGAGAGTTGTAAGTTTTTTGGCTGCTTTAATCACACATGTTCAACTGTGGGTGTTTAGAGAAATTCCACTTCCATAGCAGAAGGAGAAAAAAAAAAACCCTCCCAAACAATTAAACTACTCTCAAAAAACCACACAGTTTCTAGTCCTAAACTGTCATTCAGAGGATGTACACCATTACAGTGAATTCCACTTAAATAAAGGAGGTTTAAAAGCCTTTTGTAAAATAGCGGTTAACCAAAAGTAGCAGAGAACATTCCTAACTGTGACAAACTGCATTGGTAAGGAAGAGGGAAAACTCCCAGGCGGCTTTGGAACCATCCTTTTTCTGCTAACCTTTTTTAAGTGTACAAAGTGAATGTGAAAGCCTTGCAAGAGCTAAAGGCACATCTCAGATTCTGCAACACACACTGCATATGTGAAACAGTAATTGTTTTGAGATTTCAGACATATACTGTGCTGTCATTTGAAAAAAGTGATGGATGAGAAACTGGAAACCTCAAGGAATTAGTAATAGGATATAAAGCATTTCACCTCTAGGTCACCAGTTCAAATTCAACCAGGTTGGAAGTGACCAAAAGTAGTTACCATCTGGCAGCTGTTCTCTGGCTGATGTAAGTTGAGTTGAGGGTCTCAGCGCATTTCCTAGTGGACAGGTGTCCTCATCACAAAAAACACCATAATTAACTCTCTGTTTGGCTTTCTCAGCAAAGCCACTGAACCTCGAATGGAAGTAAAGACTGAGCTATATTCCAGGGCAGCATGAAAGCATGTTGGCTGCAGAGCACTACAGATTCTTAATCATAATTCCTCTTTATATTTTAAGATACACAGATTAGGGAGAGACTTATTGTATCATCATTACATTAAATGGAGTAGCCTTTCCAACTCAAGAAAAAGCTCACGTGCTGCTGTTTTGCTCGATGCAGATTTCTTTTCAACATGGAGTTTGGAAGCACAACGAATGAATGCAATGTATAATCCCATTATTAAAAATGGTTAATTTACAAACCCATTATTAAAAATGGTAGATTTATCCTAATGCACTGTATTGGGTTTGCAATTTGGGTTTGGCAAGGTTTTGATAGCGGGGGAGGCTATAGGGGTGGCTTCTATGAGAAGCTGCTAGAAGCTTCCCCTATGTCCGATAGAGCCAATGCCAGCCAGCTCCAAGAGGGACCTGCCGCTGGCCAAGGCCGAGCCCATCAACGACGGTGGTAGCGCCTCTGGGATAACATTTTTAAGAAGGGGAAAAAAAAAACCTGCACAACGGCAGCTGTAGAGAGGAATGGGAATATGTGAGAGGAACAACCCTGCAGACACCAAGGTCAGTGAAGGAGGGGGAGGAAGAGGTGCTCCAAGCACCAGAGCAGAGATTCCCCTGCAGCCCGTGGTGAAGACCATGGTGAGGCAGACTGTGCCCCTGCAGCCCATGGAGGTCCATGGTGGAGCAGATATCCACCTGCAGCCCGTGGAGGACCCCATGCTGGAGCAGGTGGATGCCCAAAGGAAGCTGTGATCCCACGGGAAGCCCACGCTGGAGCAGACTCCTGGCAGGACCTGTGAACCCGTGGAGAGAGAAGCCCACGCTGGAGCAGGTTTGCTGGCAGGACTTGTGACCCCGTGGGGGACCCACACTGGAGCAATCTGCTCCTGAAGGACTGCACCCCGTGGAAGGGACCCACGCTGGAGCAGTTCGTGAAGAACTGCAGCCTGTGGGAAGGACCCACGTTGGAGAAGTTCTGGAGGACTGTCTCCTGTGGGAGGGACCCCTGTTGGAGCAGGGGAAGAGTGTGAGTCCTCCTCCCCCTGAGGAGGAAGGAGCAGCAGAGACAACGTGTGATGAACTGACTGCAACCCCCATTCCCCGTCCCCCTGCGCTGCTGTGGGGAGGAGGGAGAGAATTCGGGAGTGAAGTTGAGCCCGGGAAGAAGGGAGGGGTGGGGGGAAGGTGTTTTAAGATTTAGTTTTTATTTCTCATTACCCTACTCTGATTTGATTGGTAGTAAATTAAACTAGTTTCCCCAAGCCAAATCTGTTTTGCCTGTGATGGTAATTGGCGAGTGATCTCTCCCTGTCCTTATCTTAACCCACGAGCCTTGCGTTATGTTTTCTCTCCCCTGTCCAGCTGAGGAGAGGAGTGACAGAGCGGCTTTGGTGGGCACCTGGCCTCCAGCCAGGGTCAACCCACCACATGCACTTACTCTGTCTCAGAAAAACCATACTTATTACAGAGGACTCAAACACAGAAAACAAACTGGTTTGGGACTATTGAATCTAGATTGTAGGTTGAGATTATCCAACTTTGGAAATAAGAGGAGACTTACTGTAAAGGAAAAAAAAATGAAGATGGCATCCTTTAAGTCAACACCAACCACAGCCACAAAGGGGGTTTGGGGAAGAATACCATCCACAGTTATAATAGCAGCTTTAAAATGGACCTCTCGCATCCGGAAGTTCTGACCCACGTCTCTCTCAAGGAACAAAGAAGACACAGTTCTAGGCAGAACTGTGTGTGACCAAGGCTTCAAAATATTATACATGAAAAACACTGAGCCAGAGCTCATAGGTGGCTAAACATGGCATTTCAGGCTGAAGAGTTTGACACAGTTTAAGCAGTAGCTAACTTTGGAATGTTCTTAGCACGCCTTCAGATAATGTTAACTTTAAATAAACTTGCTGAATACTCATGTAAATTATTTCCATTTGACTGTCTCATTATTCAATATGCTTTCAAGGAACATGGTGATGAAAGAAGAAAAATACCTCTTTCTAACATAACCATACTGGCAAGAGGATCAACATTATCAGTATTCAAAGAATGTCTTGGCAGGATAAACCTTCATAAAAAGAAGGAGCACTAGCTAATCCAAGTTGTCAAAATAGCAATAGTACTTCAAGGGTTGATCTGCAAAGTGATTCATTATTTATTGCTAATGCAAACAAAACATTCTGAGCTTAAAGAGCAATTGAGTATTTCCTATCTCAGAAATCCACTGACGGAGAGTACGCAATAAATGAACCCTTGGATGACTGAAAAAAGAATATCTATTTTCTTACTCACTAGAAACAACCCAAAGGCAAGAGCATTGTGGTTCTTCACAGAAATCAGACACTTAATGGTAATATTTTCTGAACTAACACAGATATGAAATTTGGCACAATAACAAGAAAAATTTCTGGCAATTTCATTCAGAAGCACAAGACATACACCTTTAAAAAGAACCATGATGGAAATAAAACATGGAATGTATTGTGCATCCTAAAAACATATACATTCAACAGCTCAATAAGAGGCCTGACTTGTCAAAATAAGTTTCTGCTAGAATCAATTAGGCTTTCAGATGCCTAACCTCAGACACTTCTATGAAAGTTTCAGCCTCATTACATTCTTCCTCGGTAAAGCTAGGAGTATGCTTTCTTCCATCTTCCTTTAATTTCTTATAAAACACAGGACTTTAAAGACTGTTTGGTTTGTTTTTTTAAATGTACTGGTTTTGTAATTTATTTTCAAGATTTCTTTGAAATAGACTTCCACTTACACTTTTTCACTTACTACCCTTTCTACTCTTTCGACCCATCTTTCCTCGTCTCCTTCTGTAATACCTCATCTCTGCTACCTTCTTGCTCTTTTAAGACTCAGAACCTGATCTTACTCCTGACGTGTATCTTCTTCCATTGCAACAGAAAGTATTGGCTCAGCCTCAAGAATTTGGGATTCTAGGAACTCCTCTGAAGAATTGCACATACAATTTTTTTAAACTAATATATAATCTATGAGCTACACAAAAAATAAAGACATTCTAAGAAGCTGATTCTTTCTCCTAGCACATTTCAATCAGAAATAAAAGAGCCACCACAAAAAAAAAAACAAAACACAGACAACCCTATTCAGTAGAGTATTATTCTAGCACAGATATTCTATAGTATCACTATAGATCACTATAGATCACTATAGTATCACTTCTGATCTGAATTAATAATTTTAATGACAATAATACTTAGCATCTGAAGGAAAAAGATCTAATGAATATTCATGTTCTGTGATATTACGGTAAAACGGATGCTTGTAGACCTCCTGAAAGTTATTATGCATTGGAATTTCAGGATTTCAAATTTCTTAAAAGGTATGATGCAATAGGTAACTTTTTATTTTGCAAGGAATGACAACAACAGTAGAAACACAGGAATCTGCATTCAAAGTTTTTTAACATTTTCAGACTATTTTAAAATATTTACACTTGCAGAGAGAGACACTACACTTTCTATATGATTTCTTAAGCCTTTAATTTTGCCTGCTCAGCAATAGCTACTGAGCGACCTCTTGTGTTGAAACACGTCTGAGCAGTTTCTTCTTTTTTTTTTCCTAAATAAATTAGACGAACATGAGGCTGGCAGTGCAAAGCGAAGAGCCCAAAAAATGAGCACCATCTCTGTCATTACAATGAATAATACTACCTGCAGATAGCGTTTGTACTGATTTATTTTACCTAATCAAATTGTGTATTGAAGAATTTACCTCTGAAGCTAATAGTCAAAAACAACGTGCAATGGCTGCTATCATGCTGCTCTCCACACCATTTTTGCAGTAAGTATTGTGAAAAAGACATGCAATCAACTTCTTGCACATTATTGCCATTGTATTAAAATAAGCACAGAAAAAAAGAAAAACAAGATATGTAATAGTCTAATCAAAGGAGATGAAATCAAAATACCATAAAAAAAATCATTTGCAACTTGTCAGAGGGCAAAACCAAACCACCAATAAAAGACAAAATTAGTTTTACTAACCAACATTTAAGACCAATGCTGTGAATCACTGCTAGATATGTCAAGGAGCTTAATGCAATCTAGGAAGTGCACTCCCCTGAGATCTCTGGTTTCAAACTTTCTGTGGTCCCAATGAAGTAAGACTGAAAGTAGCTGCACTTTCTCAGCTTTGGAATACTAATTGGGTAGCCACAAGGCTGGCTTTTGTTTTTCACAGTATCTACACTTTGATATTTAGAAATACATACATAAATATAATTAGAGCACGTTATACAACTCCAGAAAAGGATGGGCAATCTGTTGTCATTTCAAGAAAGCACAGTGTCATTCATCATTCCCACTGAAAAGGAACTGAAGTGTGAATGTTTCGTTGATAGAGTAACTGATCAAAATTGCTCAGTGAACACGCCAAATAGCAAGATTAACAAACAAAATTATTTTATAAGAGAAAAAAAATTGCTGAGGGATCTGGCCACGAGATGTCACTCTCTACTTTGTGGCAACTTGGTAATTCTTTCGCATAGCTTTCTTCTCAAAGGTGCCAATAAAATTAGCTATGTTTAAATTGGGGTCAGGTAAAGGACAACTGCTCAATGCGTCACTCCTGTAGCTGTGTGGGCAACTTCTGTATCTGCGTTGTAAAATTACTGTTCAGTATGCCGTGAAGTCAAAGTAGCCTCCAAGCAGCCTCCAAGCAGTTTCCCCAAGTCTAAACAAAGAACAACTACCTCAGCTAAGCCTGTTGTTATAACATACGTTACTTACTTACAGCAATGTAGCAAATTGTTTTGAAATTTTTAGCCTTTTTAAATGAAACCATCATTATGCATTAAGCTCTTATGACTCAGCATACAACAAGCTACCTGTATGCGCTATAGTGTCAATTCAGCTAGATAGCCTAACCAAGTAAGTTTTGAGAGTTTTTTCAGTTAGCTTAGGTTAACACTTCATCAGGCCCCGTGGCCTAGTAAGATCTCACTGCTTTGTTCTGCAGAACACCACCATCGTCTTTACTAACCGCTAGCATGTAAAATAATTTTTATACTTCATATATCTAACCAGACATCTGTTGGAGCAGACCAAAAGGCAGATCTGAGCCCGAGTTTTAGAAGTTTAGGATCAAAATCTGTAACGATCATAAATACACATCTATGAAGAGGAAAAAAACCTGGAAGTTCAAAACAAACCTATGATGAAAGAAAATTCCTAGGAATGAAAGATTTTATGTAAGTATTAGATGAACTGCATAAATTCATCAGAAACTGATCCTTAAGATAGCTGATAGAGAAAAACTCATTATTACCTTATTATGCGTTAAGGTTATCCTCAGGTCTGGTTTTATGATACCATATGCTGTCAGTAGATCTTGGACTTTTTTCAGTTCTTCCTTACATTTTCTATTTGTTGAGTAAAACTGCTTTCTTACAGGAAGATTCTTAAACAACTTTAGGACTGTTACTGTAGTACCTGCAAGCAGGTGACAAAAAATAAGCACAAATTACACTGGACGCATACCACTGACTGGATATTGAGGAAACTTCATTTTTACTTGAAGAGACCTGTCTGTATGCTGCTGCATACAAAATAAACCCTGTAACACTAAATTATATTATATTAGCATGAGAAGAAATATACCAAATTAGCAGTCATTCTCCCCAGAAAAAGTACCTATAGATCTCGAGAGCTGTGATTTCCCTCCTTTATTTAGAGCTATGATTGCAGCATTAAGCTTTCTTTTGTACACACTGACAATAGCGAGAATCAACATTAAATAAAGGTGAGGACTCTTTCAGTGCACATTAACTTAACTTTCATTAGTAAAATGATTAACAGCCTAGAATCTAGTCAGACATATCTGGAGGCAAAGGAACACTGAGCTCGACTAAGGCCCTTCACAAGCATTTGCTTTAGGGTAGTACCTGAAGAGCCTGATACCTCTGTTCAAGGCACAGTACACAGTAAGAGGAGGAATATTCATCTACCAACACAATCACATAAATTCCAGGTCTCTAAGGATATTGCAAAGTATTAAATATGTCACAGAATTCAGACAATCATTCAACAATTTTGACAGAAGAGAAGGCAATGCAACCCACAGGCTTTCCGACCGTGAAAAATACTACAGCCAAATTCTTAAAGACAGTCCCTGGTTAAAATTAGCTAAAATTAGAGTTCTCCGCTTCAGCTCTTTCTTCAGTTTTTGCGCATTGACTAGCCCTCAGCAGCTTCTTCGGGCTTAATGGCTCCCCACGGTCAGTTAGCGCTGAGGAGGAAGGGAGCCGGGTCTGCAGTCAGCTTCCCATCGGGTCTATGAGCACTGCTGCCAGCTGGGGGGCAGCTTGTGGGCACAACATTAACAAGCAGCCACTGCGGCTCAGCTGGGACAGAAGAGCTGCAACTGCTCCCTCAGGAGCACGTCCTCGTCACAAGAAAAGAGCAAACCGCTTCTCTTCTGGGAATACACACCAGCTGGAGTGTGAGTGTGAGGACATAGCATGGTCTTTTAATGGTCCTCGCTGAGCAACGATTAGCTGAGCAGAGCACAAAGTCGAACAGATGCCTCCCCAAACCTGCACCACGTCTGAAACACCAAGGCCACCTCTGAGGTGAGGCAACCTTTAATCTTCCACACAAACACGCAGAAGGATTTCTAGTGACATGCCCTTCCCACACGTTAGAAAGAACTGTGATTTTGCCTGGCCCTACAGCCATGCTGCTTCCAGCAACTCCTTTGTACAGCAGCAGGGCAACTCTTCATCATTTAAGCAAGGATTTTGCTACGTACAGAAACATTATTTTGGTCCTGAACAAATCTTTCATATACTTACATATAGTGTCTGCCTGGATGTAGGGAATTGAGTTTTTATAGCTGTCAGCTTGAAGAAGTGAGTCAGAGAAGGAGAAACTAGTTTATAATTACTATCTAAAGCAACTTCCAAGACATATTATTTCTTACAATAACAACACATTCTCAGTTGACAGACATAAGGCAAGAAATGTTTACAGCTGCAAAGACTTCATACTCAGCCTTCAAGTACAGAACAGGTATTTCAACATCAAATACAGCCTGAGAGAAACACAGAATACTTCTGTCACAGTGCAACACCAGAACAGTGATATCCTACCTTGCCCAAGATGGGAAGGCTTTTTAGAAGTTATATGCCCATTGCTATCCAAAGCATACTGAGTGCTGATATCATCAGCAGCTGTCTTTGTCGTGATCAAAACCTGAAAAGAATAGTTTAAAAAAATCACGTTAATCAAGGATTTACAAAGTTCAGAATAAGCTTAGTAAGTTTTGCTACCACTCTTACCATTGCGTTGTTTTAGTCACCGCAATTATATTTAATTAGTTTATAAAATTTTTCTTTTACAGATGTTTCTGACAGTCACAGAAACATTAAACAACATTACTCATTTTTCCATCCATTTAACTAAAAGCCATGCATCTCTATTACACTATACACAAAGCATAGCAATCCCTACTACCTACAACACACACTCCTATATCTTCTATTCTAAACACAGGTTAAATAAACAATTAAATCAATTGCTAATTTTGCATTTTCATCCATAGGCATATTATAGCAACTTCTTAAATTCATGTGAGATTCCACAAACATAACAACTGCTATCAAACAAACCGTATATTGTCTTTTCCCACCCAAATATATCTAGCAATCAGTAGTTGCGTGTTTTGTAAGCTATTAAGGTAATACACAGATTGGCTTTAGCAAGACCAGTCATACACCAGAAGTTCAATAAAACTACAATTCCCTGAGTTCAGGTATCAATATTTTGAACAATAGAGCCACTGCACTTTAACCACCTGAAAGACAAAAAGGTTATCACACATATAGAGCTTCAGGATACTTTGGTTTATTTCAGTGTCTCATATGAATCATTCAGAGTTCAGCCATGCCTCTGGAGAGAAAAAACAGTAATTGATTAATTGGAAATGACAATATTACAGACCTACTTAAGGGCCAATAGTAAAGTACCTCTTAACTGAAACTTCAGGGGGCAGTTTGGGTAGCCAGAATGCAATTAATGTCAGGAGTGTTTAATTAACATAATTACTGATCCAAAGATTAAAGTAATACCTATTAAAGTACTTAATGCACTCAGGTCACCTCCCATCTCTTATGAAACATACCATAGAGCAGATTAAACGCTCAGAACAGATGGCATCCTGCTCTGACAACTCATCAGAAGGAACCAATGATTGAGGTCTGTCATCATTTGTCAAAACACCAACACTTTTGAAAGCATCTTTGGAAATCTCCATCCAAGCACACAACCCACTCCTGCTTAGTGCAAGGTGAATGTAGCCCAAGGTAGCAAGGAGTCAAGCTTTAACATCTCTCCTGACCTCAACAGCTGACGCTTCCAATCAGACACAGATAATCAGTATCTTCTTGCAGGATCTAATCCTTGGCAGACTTAGAAAGAGGAATCCAAAATTTGACCTTGGCACAGCACAAATACAAAAAGGCAGAGCACAATGGAAGAGGTAGATGCTGTGCCCTTAATAGCCTGACCACTTTTCAGGTAGTTTTGAACTAACTTACTTTCAGTCAACAAGTTAAATCCTAAATACCAGTACACTGTCAGTCCTCTTAACACAAACATACGGATCAGACTCAGTTAGGCCAGGGAGCAGGTTCCTGTTTACTCATACGGACAACAAAGTTTGTGCAACTGCAGTCATATACATGTCAAGGAGCAATATGGAGCCCAGCAAGATCCCATGACTGCAGATCACCCAGATAACATCAAGGCAGAAATCCTTACTGGAATGGTAGTTATGTGGGCCATCAGTTCCCTGAAGTGATTTCTCCTGGCCATCACCTGCTGTTCCTCATTTTGATTTACCCTAATTCAAGTAGCAAACTCAGCCATACTCTTTGATATTATATTTGCTGATAACAATAAAGAGGATAAGGCAGTGTTCTAAGGAATCACGTATCTATACATATATGTATAAGGAATCATGTATCTATACCCCGACACAAAAGAAAAGGAAACACCAAGCAATCTGTCTCTGACCTATTCTGACTGAGAAAAACAGAGCACTGCTGTAACCAGTATGACAGAAAGGCAGGACTGACCCTTACAAGAAATCCATACTGCTTCCTAACCATACGACGTGACTTCGGGGGCGGATGGGAAAGGCAGCATACACCAGCTGAACTGTTTGGAAAACATATCCCTGGCAGGCTGCTAGAACAATTTAAAGTCTTTGCACTGATATTTTAATAAAACTTTCACAAACACACGCAAAAAAATCACAACACAAAAGACCAGACACATTTATAGCAACTGTCACCTCTGATATGCAGCAAATTGATCCCAAAGCCTCCCCACGGAAACCGTATGTTGTCAACCTTTCAAGGTCCTCAGAAGAGCTTATTTTTGAGGTGTAGTGTTTAATTGCCATAACTGGAACATCAGCAACCTTGATTCCATTGCCATTGTCTCTTACTTCTACTTTGTGAAACCCATAATCCTCCTAAAAAAGAACAAAACATAACAAAGCACTAAAATAACAAAATGAATTAAGACACAAGTTTGAAGCAGCTAAGGTTACAGCTTCTAGCCACCCAGATAGAAGTGGGAGTTTTGTATATTTGGAGAAATTGAACCACCATTAAATGTCTCTGCTTAAAAAAAAAAAAAAAAAGAAAAATACAACATGTTAGGATACTAGTGATGGTTTCTCTGATTAAATAATGTAATTCATACCTCGTGGTTTGGAAACAGCACATTAATATAAATACAGTAAAATTAAAACAGGAATTAAGTAAATTTTTTTTAAACTGTGATGAAATTTGCAAAACCTAAGCTCAGAAAGAAATCTATAGCTGGAAAGCTAAAGACTTTTTAACCTCTTTTCACCTCTCTTACCTAGTTGGTATCAATTTTTTTGAAATCACCACAAATGCAGCCCTGCATCCATTAAAGTCAGTGGGCCCTCACTTAGAACTGTTTTCAATATCAGTCTTGATTTATGCGATTTCACTACTTCAGTAGTTTTCCAGTCTCTATATTGTGTCTCAATGTACAGAAGCTGAAATTCTAATGGGGGCAAGGCATGAATGGGGACAGAAATACGCAAGCTTGTAAAGAGGTACAATATTTACAGAAAGAAGTAAAGGTTCCTAGAGGCTCTTTTAAAAACAGCTTTCAAGGAAGCAAAGTTCTATCTTTGTGATTTACCTTTATATATATGCAATACATACTTTACTGAATTTCAATTTAAATATATTATTTCAATAAGCACCAGCATAAATAGGGTAAAACAAAACTTTGAAAACCCAGATAATTAGGACAGCTAAATAAATGATGGAATTCAGGTTCTATAACATCTCAAACAGGTGCAGCAAACAAATGCTTCCTTCCAGCTCCATTATAATCTGCATAGGTAAACTGCACCCAAAAGAATCACAAGCCAGGAGGAGAAAGTAATTAGAACAGCAGGATCACTAACTAAACTTCTTTTACAGAAGCACACCTGGCTCTTTGAAAAGCTTGTGATGTAACATACAGAAAAACGTGCTGTAGTGTATAATACATCTAGGCAACCTTAAAACTGTTTTTGCTTAGAAAGAATATCTTGAATGAGCGGCTACCACCACTGATGCTGCACAGAGCATGTGATGGTTGCTCACAGAAAGCTGATTGATTAGAGAGAACTAACTTTGTTGTCCCATATGGGCGTATACTGAGAACAGTTATGAAAAAATATAATGTACTCCCAGGGTTATTTCTCGACTTAAAAAAAAAAATGCAATTAAAACCAAAAGGAAGGTATCTAAAGATACTATCTGTATTCACACATAACCTGCATTAGGAAACATCAAAAGCCTCTGAGGCAGGCACACAATTATATATATTTAATTAACTGATACACAATAGAAATGTGGGTACATTTCACTTTCCGTATTAATGAATGATGCTAGAGCTATATTCAGGTGAAAAACAATGCTTTTGCTAATATTTGAGTCAACCTCCTACTGGGAAGCAAAACAGAACCTAAGCAATACACCTCAACTGAACATAAAAACACATAAGGAGATATAAATGGGAAACCTTCTACCCTGCTGCTGTAGGCACTAATGAAGGGTTTGAGCATTTACAAATGAACCCCTATTTTCCATTCTAATTTTTATTTCCAGACCACTTAACTGTTTAGGAAAAGTGAGATTTATCTTCTTCAACTTGAATCAAAATGTTACCTGAATGATTCTCTATTTCTTTTCTAATACTATTCATTTTTACTTGCACACATTTTACTTAAAATATTACAGTGCTTAAACTTTGTATTCTGTAACACCTTCCACCATGCTACACGACCTAAAGATTACTGAGGTTGTGATCCCATGAGATGTTTAAGTTGCTCCGTCAGATCACTGATGCCAAACCATACAGTTCAACTCCCTCCTCTTTTACTCACGACTGCACGGTCCCATCTTTGTTTCAGCTATAGCTCTGTTACTCATGAGAACTCTAAGGTCAATTCAGCTTATTAAACCAGCACAAATAATCCACTTTTCTTGCTGGGTTACTTTTCTTTTGCATTAGCAAGATGAATGGATCATGGGAGGCAGAAATGTCTAGCAATGCCGTGCAGATGGATGTAGGGCTTTGCTTTTCAGGCGATGAGATGGATCAGGTGTACAGTGGAACCTCACCCCAAGCTAAATTTCCTCTGAGAAGGTTCTAAGAATTAAAGCTCCCACTTCATGCATTGGAAAAAAAGGTGCAGAAACAAGTGTCTGCCTTTTATAACAGCCATTTCATATAATAGTAGTAAACTTGTAGCTAAGATTCGTCCTTCCCGAATCCCAACTTTGCTCCAAGTACTAACACAGGCTGTTGCTCATCTTCTCTATTAATTAAAATATGCAGGTCTCAGTCAGACTGTGCAATTATTCTCATAAATTCCTGTTGTTAGAGGTCAGTCAGGGAAACTAGAGTCTCTTTATCCATACGCAAGCAATTATATTGCTGCATCAATGGTTTTTAGCATACTTTAACCTGAAACCAGGACATCATGTCAAGAATAAAACCATCATTCTACATATGCTTAATGCACAGCCATGCTACAGAGGCAGTTGACCCCGCTGCTAACAACAAGGCAAGCTCCACTATGTTTGTATTTCTAAAAGCAACAAACTGAGGTTCAAATTAATAAATAGATACCACTCAATACCTTATAGAAAGGCCCCAGTTCAGTTTCTAATCAAATGACTGGCTTTTAATTGTAATTAAAGTAATATCACATTATCTGAAACTACAATATAAGCTGATGTTTTCCCAGTGTTGTGTAACAGCTAATTGATACACAGTGCAAAGACGCTCAATAACATCACCTCTTGAAGTCTGGTTAACCAAGAAGTTAACAAGAACAATACACTAGCCAAAGCTTCCCACTACAACTGACCACTGCCACGGTTTCTACCCGAGAACCATTCCACCTGCAGGTTAACTCCTGTCTGTCTGTCTCCAAAAAAAGCCATTCCTGTCTTTGTTCAGGCAAATTGGGTAACAAGTCTGAATGAATCAGCTAGCCTTCCTAATCCATCTGGAAAAGGTTAAACCAATGAAAATGCTGCAAGTTTCAGGGAAAAACCATCAAGCTGTAAAATGAAATTTCAAAGTTTCTGTTCTCTATTATGCTTTTGAACTAATCCAGAGTTAACGTGGTTGTTGAGCTCTATTATGTGGTCGACCTTATTTAAATTGCACGCAATAAAAATAGTATTTTGATATAAAAATATCCTTATCACAAAAAAATCCCAGAAAAAAAAATCCACTGTTTTACAGTATCACTGTGTACACTTGTGCAAAGTGGAGGTTTTCTCCTCTCCCTTTGTACCCACAGAAGAACAATCAACAAGAACAAATCTCATTTACTCACTGACAACCTGTGTAAAGACAGGTTTGTTTGTTTGTTTTAGAAATACAGGGATTTGGATTGGGCTGAACTGACAAAGAACGTAACAGTAGCACAGATGACTCACGCACTGGAAATGGTTGAAAATGCTCTTTTTAATTGATTTTGGACCTCTCACTATGGAAACAGCTGGTTATTGCACTGTGAAACCCACGCTGATTAGAAGGCTTTCTCCTCCAGCTATCTGCATGGCTCTATATTGGCACTCAAGTAAAAGAGACAAGGTTTGTTCTAACAATTTTTGAAGGCTCCAAAACCTTCTGTTGAGTTCTTGCAGTTACTGAGCGGCTCACAGGATCTGATTCTGATACCCTTACCCCTCGAACTGTGCACACACTACTCACTTCAGAATTACTCACAAAGCAAGATATTATGCAGTCTAAACATTGAGAAGATAGAGGTCATCACAGATCACAGTGAAGACAGAGTATCTTCAGCTCACTTAAGGCAAATAACAAATAAGCATGTTCCTTGGCATCTGCAGGAAACCATACTAAGACGAAAAACACTTGAGACTCATTCAGAAAAGATAGCAGTGACATGGACAAAGAAACAAGCAGAAATTTAATTGCCCTCCTAATTAAGGGCATTTGTCTAACACTTAATTCAAGAATAGCTTATACATTCACTGTTATTTGCAGGAAAGGAAACTGGATGCAATTCTGGATACATCCATTTATACAGACTGTAGCAACACACTTTCTTACTAAGTAGGAGATACTGCTACTACGCAGCTGCTGACAAAATACTGCAGAAATACTCACAGCAGCAAGAGAAGCTGATCAGTTAGCCATTTTACCCAATTTGGGGGAAAAAGCACCAGTTCTTTATTATAAGAAATATTTTCTTTTTTCAGAAACTATCCTTGAGTGATATGCTAACTTTTTTTTTTAACATCTTATAAAAATAAAATGTTAGAAGTAGCCAGAGCTCACCATACTAATTAGGGACCACGTGGTAATTTATATTACAAAAACATTTAGCATGGCCATCAACCTTTTCCATTGTTTCCATTTTCACCCTCCTGACAATATTTTGTAATGAGCATCAAATATTCCAGTCTAGCTGTGAAACTTAAGTCCAACATCTTTTAAACAAGCAATTAGTCAGAAACAGTAATTTGTAAGTAGGAAAAGAAGTATTAAAGAAGTTGACAGTTTTTCCCCAACGTACACTCAGGAGCACAAATATGCCTTACTGTTTCAGTGGGGCCTCAAAAACATTAATGGAAACTGATTTTGGACCATTTTTATTTGAGGTTTAAATATATATGCATAAATACCATTAATACTCTTCCATTCCCCAAACCATGATACCCTAAAAAAATACATTTGCAGTGGAACAATTTTCCTTGCATCTTATTTTACATCCAATTCTTTGTAAAAGAAAGAAAGAGGATTTACCAATTTAATATCAATATTTGTTGCACTGGCATCCAAGGAATTTTCTATCAGCTCCTTCACCACGCTGACAACTGATGTAATCACCTGAGAACTTGAAAGGAGACGAATAGTTTCCGCCGACAGCTGTTTCATAGTGGAATTAAGAGTCAGAGAAGCTGCACAGAAACATAACAGAAAAAGAATGTAAAACGTACATTACAAATATGTATTTCTAAGTAACTGTTTTACAGCAACTTTTAAATGTATGCAAAACATAACATTACAGCTAAAGAATATAATTTTCAAGATACAGTAGGACCCAGTTTCCTCTGCAGTCAATGGGGGTTTGACTTGTGGAAGAAACAGAACACAGAAAAACATTAGAAAACATTATTTTAAGCAGATTAAACTTCTAATGAAAAAATTTAAGAATTCAGAGATATATTGATCAAAACAGTATCTCACATGTATGTAGTCATCTCCTGTAAATTACTATAACACGTGGTTGTGATCTTGCAATTTTAAGAGTAGACAGACCAGATGGTAACCCAGAGTGCTAGTCAGAAATGTCTTCAGATAGGATATTTACCCAGCACCAGGTCTAATTCCAGCACTGATGCAAAAAAACAGAAATTTTGAATCTTGTATTAATTTTTTTTTTAAACAAACTCCTTGCATTGTGTTTTCCCTACATTTAAAATTTCTGAGCTCAGCACTGCTGTGTTGCGCGTACGATTCCCAGTACCCAAAAATTCATGGAAGCAATACGACCTGAAGGTGACTGGTTTGGAGTTGGGAAGGAAGTGGGAAGGAAGCACAGTGGTGCTGAGGCAAAAGTTACATTCAATGGCAATGGGATTTACTGGCAATAATGAGGGAAAAAAAGTAACTTCTGAATTACAACCTTGCCCTTCTGATCACACTTACTGCATGCCCTCAGGCAGGCCACTTTATTTCTGTGTCTCTCCATCTTCCACAGATGGAGATGTCTCATATTATAATAAGCAAATGAAGATGTTTGTTTTTATCACTGAAAACACTTACAAAGTGTTACAAAATTCCTGCTGCATTACAGAGACACTCTACCATGAAGAGATTGTAAGTGGATCTGCAAATTTTTGCTGGCATCGCTGTTTACGTACCCAAGCAGACACAATTAACTAAGCTCCGGGAAAAATCTTTGCTGATCCTTTAGCATGACACAAGGAACTCAACCACAGTTTTTCATGCATATGAGAAGGCGGGAGGGGGGAGAAAGATCATCGCTAGACAGCTCTTTGCACCTCAAGAATGGTTCAGGCTTTGGTTGCTCTCTGTCCTACAAGGAATGTTTCTTCTCTCCACAGCAGCGCTCTTTACTGGGTTATGTTACGTAATGTTATTTACATTGAAACGCTAACAATCTCGGCAGTCCTGGCTTCGCCATCGATTCAGTCCAAGCCATCTGCTGGAGAACACAGACCGCACACTCAGCACCCATCCCAAGGATATGAGCATGTGTAGAGGAATGGAGCAAACCCAGATTTCCACCTGACACAGCAAGGGACTGCGGTCAACACCTCAGAGCACCGCTATCCAGCAGGGTATATGCAGCTGATATAACAATTACAGGACACTTCTCTGCCTCGATATCCTTCTAAAGACTACCATTCTTTAAACATAAAAGACAAAGCAAAAAAATGGTCACTTGGGAAAAAAAAGGTTTTGAAGAAGCAGCAGCATTAAAACTTTTCTGAGAATAGCTACAAAGAGGTTTTCTCTTTATACTTGTTATTTACATTCCAAATTGCCTTTCAAATGTGGTAAAAAGATCTGACAAATCAGTTTTCCACCAAACAAACTGGAAAAGGAGCATGGGAAGACGTGTTGTTGAAGACAGACCAATATTACTCATGTACATGCAGTCAGGATGGCAGGTTTCCTCACGCATTCACGTGTCATACAGGACTCCCCTGTCAAGTGCTTCATGATTTACTAATGACAAGTGCCAGATCGGAGCTGGATATATTTATCAGAAGACACTGACTGAGACAAGGGAGGGTCTTAAACAAAAACGTTGCAGATCCCAAAGAAAATTTTCTATGAGGTGTGACTGATGCAGGTGGTTTGGGAGAGGAACCAGCTCCCGGCGTGCCCTCCCCTTCCCTGGACCCAAACCACCCCACGCAGGGCTGCCGGCTGGATCGCAGAGGGAGGACACGCATGGTCACACAGCCACGCTGGCCACATCTTGGGGGGATCCGCTGGGAGGGAGGGAGGGATGGATCTCTGGTACTTGCTACCTATGGAAATGCATCCAACCCCTGGTTACTTTTAGCTAAAAGATACGTATTTCAGCTCAAGCCACATGACTACTACAACTCTTCACTGACCGGACATGCTATAATCCGTGCTCAGTGGGAAGGCATAGTATTTTCTGTGTCTGAGCACCATCACCAACGTAGTCCTTCTACCCCTCTAAACGAAGTCAGGCACCCCAGCAACAGGGGCTCTCTAAACAGCTGTAATACTGCACACCATCAGGTAAACTGCGAACAAAAACTCTTTAAACTTCATAGTTGCAGCCTCTCAGATTTCCGAAGCAGCACCCAAACCCCACTCCAACAGCCACCAGAACACGTACTCAGGTAATTCTTCAGCTTACGAGAAAAAAAAAAACGTTGGAAAGCTGCAGATAAAAGCTGCGGACAGTCACCCTTGAGTTCACCTAAAACCACACGAAGGGCGGTTCTGCTTTTCGTTAAGAAAAGCGCGGGGGGCCGCGCCGAAACAACGCTGGCAGCAGCGCCGCCGCGCCCCTCGGCGAGGGGAGGGGAGATGAGGCGAGGCGAGGGGAGGGGAGGGGAGGGGAGGGAGTGCAGCCACCGCCGCGAGGGACGCGCGGCTCCCGCCCCGGCCAGCGGGCCTCGCCACCCAGCACGGCCCGGCCCCGCTTCGGCGGCCGCCGCGTCCCGCCAGGCCCCGGCCCAGGCCCGGGCCTAGGCCCAGGCCCGTCCCGCGCAGCCCGGAGCGGCAGCGGTTCCCGCCGCGGTGCCGCCAGCTGCCCGGGGGAAGCAGCGTCCCCGCCCCGTCCGAGGCCTCGGGGGAGGCAGCAGCGGCGTTTCCCGCGGCGGCGTTTCCCGCGGCGGGCGGGCGGGCAGGCAGGCAGGCAGCTGCCCCGCTCCGCCCCTCTCCCCTCCGCCCTTCCCGGGCGCCCGCCCCCCGCAGGGCCCCGGGGCTGCGCTACCTGCGCGTCCGCGGCTCCCCGCTCCCGCCGCCGCCGACCGCCGCTCCTGTGGGCGGTGCGGGCGGCTCGGCCCCTCCCCTCGCCGGCAGCCCTGCCCACGGGGCGGCCGGCGGGCTCTACCTGCGGTCGGCGGCCCGCGCTCCGCTTCTGCTCCTCGGCGGCCGCGGCCACAGCGCGGCCGGCGACACTTGTGCCGGCGGGGCTCCGGAAAGGTGGGGCCGCGCTCGGGAGGCGGGGGGCGGGAAGGCGGGCTGGGCCGCCGCTACCGGCTGCGCGCCGGTGCTTGCCAGCAGGCCCCGGGGCGCCCGGCGGCTGCTGCCAGGCCCGGCCCTGAGGCGAGCGGTGGGGCCCGGCGGACCGGGGTCGGCGGGAGGGGGTCTGCCGGGGAGCCCGCACGGTGCGTGGCCGGGAAGGGAAGCGGCTCTCCGGGGAGGCCCCGGCTCCCGCAGGGGCGAACTGCGCCGGGTCTGCGGGCACAGCGTCCGGCTGGGCTCCCGGCGGTGAGAGGGACAACGCGGGGTGCAGCGGACTGAGAGGAGAAACGTGAGGAAAAGACAGGAGGAGGTGGCAGACTCTGTCAAGAGCCATCCCCAGGTACCGGCTCTCCTGCGGCGCCGCGTCCCGGGGCGGGAGGAACGATCTCACCTCGCCCACCTCGGGGGAGGTGCTCCCTGCACGTGCACGTTTTGAAATACTTTGCAACAAGTATTGATTAAAATAGCATTGCCCCCGTTCAGTTTCAGGTTCACCACATCTATTTTTATTCTACAGCCTACTGTTAATAGTGCGGAACACTTGGGTATTAACAGTGCTTCACAGCACTAAGCGGGTATAAGAAACAAACTTCCTACCAAAAGCAAACTATTTTTGCTGGTTAAACAATGCTTTTATAGACTGATTTAGAAGGAAGTTAAAAAGTCTCCATCCCAGTCCCATAAATGAATATAAATAGTCTTACGGATCACGTGAGTATGAAGTACGCAATGAGGTTTTTTAATTGTCATTACAAATTTTAGTACAACAGGACGAGAGCGTCACCTCCAGTAAGTTCTGTCAATCTCCTGAAGAAATCAGCATTATGAAATTGTTCTGTTGTCGCTGCGTATGTCTGTCACTAAGAAAACTTTTGAACCCGTTGGCTAATTTCAGCCAGATTTGAAAGACAGAAATGTCTGTCTGAAAACTAACAGATGGGGAGAGGAGGAAAATCTGAAATCTGTGCTCTGCTGCAAGAAAAGCAGGCATAGATTAGTCCTTATTTGTTCCTTCTAGCAGTAGGTGGCTGGGCAATTGGTATATGCAGTATTTTTCATTAGCCATTACATGAATGAGAAACAGGAGGAAAATTATCTGGTATGGGAAGTGAAAAAGAACTGCGGATATTGTCGTGGATGGAGAAAGGAATTTAGAGGACAAAAGTTACAAAGCTTGGTTTCTTACAGGTTTGCAACTTCAGCTTCTAACAGCACAGCTTACTATACGTTTTTTAAATGTCCCTTCTGTAGCAGGCTTGTGGGTTTTGTTTGTTTGGGCTTCTTTTAAAAAACGGTTCCCAACAGCCCCTTTGTACTGACTTCTCTGTAAACCATACTTCGAAGATCTTGAGGTACATCTTCGCTTATGCACTGTGTTCCTTCCAGACCTGCTTATTTAAAACAGGCTTTTCCCAAATTTGAAACTTGCATATGTTAAGTACTTCTCTATAACAGTAGTCTCAATCTTCAAACAGGTCTTTTTATAGGGTAAAAATGAACGTCGGAGTTGCCCACAGCGAGGTAAATCCAAACACGCGGGTGATGAACAGTCGTGGAATGTGGCTGACCTATGCGCTCGGAGTTGGCATGCTGCACATTGTCTTGCTCAGCATTCCTTTCTTTAGTGTCCCTGTCGCCTGGACTTTAACAAATGTGATTCACAACCTGGTAAGTACCCTCTCTTGTAACAAAATTTGAAAAGTTATTCATACGTATTTATTTTTAGTAGCAGGAGAAGAGAAGAATGGCCAGGCAGTATGGATAAGGAAATCCATCTAGCCAAAACATCACCTCTACTGGGCTTATCCACTATTAAATGAGTTGGCTGTTTTTGGGAGGAGGACTGACACATGATCACTTTGGGTTTAAGTGCAAAAGACCTGAAATATTCCTTACATATTTTATGAATTCTTTTAAAAGGCATTTAATTAAGCTAGAATCTTGCAAACATAAAATCATCATACCAACCAACTTTTACAGTGTTTTGTATGTTATTAGAGAGCTGTGCTGAATCCATAAAATATATTACATTTTTAATGCTTGGATATTATCTACTAATGTTTCTACGTAAATCTGTTAAGTGTCCCAAAATGTTTGATTTCAGCACTTTACCCGTTTCCTTGGACAGAAACATTTGTGTTCTTCTTGCTTTGATTTCTGGTCAAGCTAGATAAACTTCAGCTCAGAATGACTTCAGCATACAACTTTGTCACTATACACGTTGTAAGAAAAATCTTACTTGAAAGCAGTGGGAAAAACTGGGCTACCTTGACCCAGGCCCTGCAAGCATTTGTTATTCAGTGGTCTGTGATTTGCATGATGACTTTTGTATGCAAAAGGATTTGGAAGCTGAAGATCTTAAGAATCTTTCTGCCTCCTCTCCCCAGAATGCTATAATTTTGTTGTAATCATTTAAAGTAATGCAAGTATGTATTGGTCCTGCCAAGCTTAGAGAAAAGAGGACTATAATCCAGCAATTTACATCATATTTGAGGTTTGCTAACTCAGCTTTCTAAGATTAACAGCAAAGAAGCCTTTACTAAAAGATACCTTATTTAGGAAAATGATAGTTCACTTTAAAGACTGAGGTTGAATAATATCCTCTAGAATCCTGAAACAATTTTTTTTTTTATTCAAGCTTTTTATTTTTGTAGCTGGGTTTAAAACTAATAGTGGGATTGTAAGCATCATTAGAGCATTTTGTACGTTATCTTTGACAGCATCAGACATGCCTGATTTCAGAAGATGTTGGCAGAGACAAGTATTACTAAATATTTCCCAAATGCCTTACCGAATTCATTGCAAGTAGCTATAATGACAGCAGGGATGAGAGCATGCGCTGGCAAGTAGGTTTCTAGTGGAACACTAGAAGATGAGTGTAAACAGCACTTTTGGATATTTCAGCATTTAAATGGCACTTTTTTGGAAACAAATCCTTGAATTGTTGACAAACAAGAAAATCTTGGATTCCTACTAATGGAAAACTCTTAGCTGACCTTGAAAGCATTTTTGGTGGTCCTTTCTGCAAGTACCAGTGCGAAATAAAATGTGTAGTAAGCATTTGGATCTGTCCTAAAAGTGCCTTTTTGGTTAAGTTGTTAAAACTGAGATGCTGCAAACATCGTGAATTGAAGAATTAATTAAGCAAATTAATTCTCTTAGGTTAATAGGCCTCCGGTCATGGGGCCGTTCCAAAAAAAAGTGGAAGAAGACGTGAAGTGACTTGCTCAACTTTCACCTCCTTTATAAGAATTCAGAAGAAATGTGATTTTTCTGTATAAAGCTTTCTGTAACAATTTCTGTATGTGCATAAGAAATGAACGCACCTGAAAGAAAGAAAAAGGAAGTTTTATATTTTCTGATAGAGACTCTTTTTGGAGTTAGTGTGCTCTCTTTGATAGAAAACAAACGTTCGTTAAAACTGGAAGAGAGAGTGGACTCCCCCATCTGATTGATCTTTGGGCCCAAATTGATCTTTCAGAACAGACCAGACATGGCATGCTCCCATCAAATAGAAACAACAGCAAAGAACAGTCCGGTGTGGTTAAGGAGGAGCAGCGAAGAGATGGACAGATGGTGTTCCACAGATTCCTGGTAGTCAGCTTCTAAGTATTTGAAGCTACTGGGGGGCTGAGAAAGCTTTCAAAAGTTCTTGTAATATTGCCAGTATTCGTAGATAGATTTTTTTTTTTGCTTTGTGCAGACTCTACCTCATAACTCATTTAACACCATCTTAGGAAAGCAGTAATATAAATTGGCAGGCCTAAACTTGTTACAGTGCTTGTTAAAATTCTGTTGATTTCATGCAATTTTTGCCATCTAATGTAGAAGACAAGGCAGTGGGTCGGATGTCACATAGACTGTGGCTTTAATTCTGACTGTGCCACTGACTGCACAACCTCGGGCAAATGACTTCTTGTCTCTTCCTTCCTCTTCTATAATTTGTTATTACAGGCTAGCAGCTCTTCTGAGTGAGAATTCATTTACTCTTTTTTTTACAATGCATTGAACAATGTAACAATTATAAGAAAATACAGCTAAAAGTGCCACTGTATTCACTTTTTGTTTTCCCCAGGGAATGTATGTGTTTTTGCATGCAGTAAAGGGAACTCCTTTTGAAACACCTGATCAGGGGAAAGCTAGGCTACTAACACACTGGGAACAACTGGATTATGGAGTACAGTTTACATCTTCAAGAAAATTCTTCACAATCTCTCCTATAATTCTGTGAGTTCAAAACTGTATTATGGATTAATTGAATCATAAAACCATGATTTCAAAAGCTACAACCAAATGAGTTGCAATTTACATTCGAAAAGCATTTTCTCTCTTTTTTTGCTTGTTTGTTTGTTTCTACATCACAGAGGTAGGGAGTACATATTTACAGGCCATATAATCAACAATCTTTCTTCCTTTCAACACTCTAATTCACATACTGAAGTCAAAGTTTGTAAACAGTTATTAATGGGGCAGGTTCTAAAGATTAGAAGCGTTATGAGGAAAACTTACTGTTAACTCTTGAAGTTCTTTAGGAGATTGTGAAGTCATAAATATCGAAAATCTAACTAATTGCCTTTAGCGCATGCATATGACAGCATTTATAACCATTTTGCAACTTGTGAGTTACGAGGAGTGCGGCAGTCC
Source organism: Calonectris borealis (assembly GCF_964195595.1). Taxonomy (NCBI): domain Eukaryota; kingdom Metazoa; phylum Chordata; class Aves; order Procellariiformes; family Procellariidae; genus Calonectris; species Calonectris borealis. The sequence continues at coordinate 35,486,532 of NC_134317.1, forward strand.
TCGCTGAATGGGGTCCAGGATTTTGCATGTTGGTTTTGCTTTGTACAGATTGTCTTCTGTTTACACTAGTTATGTAAATAGATGAGAAATTCTACACCGCCTGTCTCTGTTGACAAAAGTATGGTTGTGTAACTAAAGGAAATCAGATATGTATTTAATATCCAAGTCTAAAAAGTCTTCCTTTTTTCCCTTAAGGAAGTTGTCCACTTGCATGGCAGGGTGGGGGCAGGAGGGAAGATTCTGCATCATGTTTAGAAAGTTGGTTCACAAAGGATAGAAACTGAAAAAATATATATAACTCCTCTCTCTTTCTTCAAAGATAGCTTCCCACTTTCCAGTGGGAATTTTGTATTCATAACACTTGCGTATGGTTCTCTTCATGCAGTAATAATGCATAAGTAGCTGAATAAACATCTCCGTTTTGCTGGGAAAAAAGCAAAACCCCAACAATCTGATAGCCTCATTTCTGTGACTAGTTTTTGCAAAGAATGAGATTAAATTATTGGCTCAAAGTGTAAAGAAATCGGTAGTGAATTGAATTTTCTGAGGCACGTTTCCTTATTCTTCCAGTTGAACAGGTTGTGGACTAGCTTAAAAGAAAAACGTGCTGGGAACGTCTGTCAGATGGGAAGCATTTTAAAATCACGTCAATCACAGATGTGCTCAGCTTAGTGCTCAGCTTAAACGGTTTTTGCACTGAAAAATGCCAAATGCTTTGTCACTGAGCTTGCTAGGGTAGCAGAACTGCGAGTATTTTGGTAACAGATCTTACACCATTTAAAACCTGTATCGCAAATCAGGCTTGTAGCTGCAGAAGTCAGAGACTCCAACTTGAGGGGCAGGGAGAAATGCCGGAGGAAAATACTAGCAGAGAGCTGCTTTTTAGTACGTTGAGAAGTATGGGAAGAAGAGACTTAGTCCATAATTTTTCTGTCGATACTCTAGAACCTCAGGTGAGATACTTAATACAGGAATAGATGGGTTGTTAATCAGTAAAATATGACTGGTTACTAAAGCACTTTTTTCAACTATGCTTTGTTTGTTTATTTTTCAGACAAGGGTGTTATCAGCTAAGCTTGCTCCCTTTTCTCCCATAGGTACTTCCTGGCGAGTTTCTACACAAAGTATGATCCAACACACTTCATCCTCAACACAACCTCTCTCCTGACCGTGCTTATCCCCAAGCTGCCACAGTTGCATGGCGTTCGAATCTTTGGCATCAATAAATATTAAACAGAAGGCTGACACTGACTGCCCCTGACATGGCTACTGGTGCTCCCCAGGTGAAGGAAACGAGCAGTCTGCTGTGCCGAGTATCTAATTGCATTCAGTGAGAGGTGCTTTTACATCCGAGACACAAGTTCTACTTCCTGCAGCATTGTCTGGGGTGAAAGTTGAGTTTATAAGAAGATACCTTCAAATACTTAAATGTGAATGGGAAACCTCTAGCAGAAAGATTTCCATGAAGAACTGGGCAGGCCCAGCTCTAAAGCGTAATCGCTACTAAGACTGTACGTATGCCTGGCTGATGCAAGTGACTTGTAAGGAAGGTGCGAGTAACAGTTGAAATGGAGAGTAACGTTTCACAAATACCCAGTTCAACCATAATGCAAATGGTAACTTTACATATAAATCCAGGATCCTCGATGCCAAGGACTGGTGAGGCTGCATTCTTAGATAAGTGAAAGTAGTTAGTTTCCGCTGTATGGATTGTAGGTGGTTGTGCTTGTTATTGCATTGTAAAAGTTTGTCTCACAGTAAATACTGTGACAGCTAGCATAAACTGACGGTGCAATTCATTATCTGTTCTTGTGATTTTTTTTTTCTTTTTTTTTTTTTTTTTTGGTCACAAAGACCGAAGAAAGTCCTTAACTGTCAGCTCAGGGGATTTCTACATCAACTTGATAGCTCAGTTTATGTACGCTTTTACAAGTTGCCTCTGTTGTGTTTATTTCATTTTGCTTACCAGGATACTGACTTCTCTATGTGTAAATGGGACATCCTGAAAAATTGACATTTAAGGTGTGGATTTTTGACTATTTTCTGTGATACTTGACTGGTGGGTTATTTTTCAGTAGTTGAGAGGCCTGTAATGGTGGGGGAAAGGGCTGCTGCTGTTGTAGGAGAAGCAGCCCCATTATAGAGCAACAATGTCAGAACACGAGAGAAACTCTCTGTAGGTCGTAAGTTAGAATAGAAGCTGAACTAGAAGTAGGTGAATAGGCAAATCACATGGACTAACTGTATGCTTTTGCAGAAGAAAGTGTAGGTAATTTGCATGTCTTGGAAACGTGGAGGAATGCTGTGTTTTAGGGGTACCGTGTAAAAGGGAGTAATCTTTATATAATCAACTCTGTAACTAGAGTAAAGGAGGTACATCTAGAGCTCTGAGCACGTTTTTCTATCTTGGAAAAAGGATGAATTTTGAAGTCTACCATATGTCTGCCGGCCAAAACCGGCTCAGATTTAACAGAAGACTCCATTTAAGACTTGATTTACATTTTGGTTGCAGTGCCAGCCAGCGAGCTGGAAAAAAAATTAAAAAGCAAACAAAAAAAAGCTAAGCCCACAGTGGCATTCTTCTTTTCTTGCTCAGAGAATTTTCTGGCTATTTACTTTATTGATAAAGATGCTGTTTAAAAAAAAGAAAAAGGTCATGTGTTACCAATTTTTTTTTTAGCAATTGGAAGTAATTAATTCTTTGTGTTATTTGTACAGAAAGTGCTAACTGTCAAATTTTTAAATAATGACTGTCACAAGGCTACGCTAGCCCTTTGAAAATCACTGTTTTGCGTACAAGTGACACGATTTACCGACGCAGCGGGGTGTGCGGCCGGGACCCCGGGCAGCGGGGCAGGGGTGCCTCCGGGCGGTTGTACACAGCTCTTCACTTGCGGAATTAAAATTATTTGCCCTCGGACGGCTGCCGTTTCTTGTCGGCCTTGCAGGGAGGCAGGAGCGCAGCGCCTGCGCCAGCAGGCCCGGGGGCAGCCGCGCCGCTCGCCCCGCTCGACGCCTGCGCCGGGGGAGCCGCGCCCCGTGACCCGCCGGTGGGCGGGAGAGCGCGGCTGCCTGACCCGCGCCGGCGCCCTGCGCGGCGGCCGTGCCTCCTGCCCGCGCGGGTGGGCGCTGGGCCGGGCCGGGCCGGGCCGGGCCGGGGGTGGTGGGAGGGCGGCCGGGCGTGCCCGGGCCCCGGCTGGCAGCGGACCCCTGAGGGAGGGGGGGGCGCGAGATGGCGGTTAATCACGGTGCGCGGGTACAGCGAGTGCGCGGTGTCAGACGCGGCTGCGCTCGGCGGGGCAGCGGAGGAGCGGTGAGGCAGGGCGGTCGGCGCTGCCCTGGAGCTGCAGGGGGCCGGGGCGCGCCTTCCGCCTTCACCCGCTGCCCGGCGTGCGGCGTCCCGCAGGTCTGTGGAGGATGGAAGTAGGCCTTGCGCGGTGAAACGGCGAGGGGGTGCCAAGAGACAGCCTGCCAGCAGCGGGGAGCCGCGCTGCGCGCTGGGGCAGCGAAGGGCTGGCCGCGCCGCGGCTCTGCTGCCGGGCACGGGCTTACCTTGTGGTTTGTGTCCCTCCCGTAGGACTGCGGGAAGCACCGCACGCAGCAAGCAGGGGTGAAGAACTCTCCTGAAGCACGATTAAGGTAAAACAAAGACATTAAGGTAAAACAAAGACATTAAGGTAAAACAAAGACATATAAGACTCTTTTTCTTAGAGTCTTAAAAGTCCTGTGTGGTCAGTCATAACTATAAAAGTAATGCCACCTCTTCAGAACATCAAACCAGAGCTCGTGCTTGAAAACCCTCCAGTAATAATAAACTGTACAGTTCTTTTCTAGACATAACGGCCAGATAGATTTTTAACAATGAACAGCATTGCCAAAAGCCTTTTGAAATCGGTTAAACATGGCCAAGCTGCGTGGCTGAGAAGCAGCTCTGCTCACTCTGGAAAACAGCATCTTCGGAAACTAGTTCTGGGAATAGAGACGAGCTGTGATGACACCGGCGCGGCTGTGGTGGACGATGCCGGCAGTGTTCTGGGAGAAGCGCTGCACTGTCAGAAGGAAGTCCATTTACAGTGAGAATATACTTCTCTCGGGGCTTTTGCCTTAATGATTTTATTGTTATTCTTACTTGCAATATCATCCGTATAAAAGTCTTCTCTCCTCCAGAAAACTCGGTAAGAAGTGGGTAGGTGTAATGACCTATCTCTTGGGCCACACCACATTTTGCTTGAGATATTACTCAGGGTGAGGAGAGAAGTGCTGTGCATTTAACAAGTTACCTCCAGTATTTTATTTCAAAAAGAGACAGATTACTTATCTAGGCTTGAATTAAAGATGAAATCATTATTACTGTTAAAACCACCAAATGTCTCAAATTTTGTTAAGGGAAAATTAATCAAATATAGGCATTGGTGGCTAAGTACATGAACTGACAAGCGAGGGGTTGTGAATATTAAGTTACAGACGTTGCTTTGGAACAGCGTTGAGATACATTTAAGAGGTATGTGTACCAAAAAAGGGCAAGTTATATCCTTTTCTGCCCTCCCAGTGATAATTGTGCTCTCTTCAGTGCATAGATGCCCTTTGCATTAAACAAGGCATTTGAGAATGTACTAAGGAAACAGGCAGGATATGGCAAGGTTAAGAGGTGTTTAAAATCTATTTTTATGCCATTTTATCTGTTATGAAATACGAACGTAATTCTTTGTTTTTACTAGAGCAGGTGGAATAATTCCCGTGGTGGCACAGCAACTTCACAGAGAAAACATCGAGCAAGTAGTAAGAGAAGCTCTTGGCGTCAGTGGAGTTTCTGTACACGAACTTGCAGCTATTGCGACTACGGTAAAACCAGGACTCGCACTAAGCCTTGAAGTGGGGCTGCAGTACAGCCTGAACTTGGTGAACAGGTACCAGAAGCCGTTCATACCCATCCACCACATGGAGGCTCACGCACTGACCGTCAGACTGACACATCACGTGGAATTTCCCTTCTTAGTTCTTTTACTCTCTGGAGGCCACTGCCTCTTGGCAGTGGCACAGGGAGTTTCAGACTTCCTTCTGCTTGGACAGTCCATAGATATAGCACCGGGTGACATGCTGGATAAGGTAGTATTTCCTTACGTAAGTGAATCTAGTTGTGGGGTTTTTTTTCTTTTTATTGCAGTTATACTACATAATGGTAGTAGTATCATCAGCCCGAGGACAGTAATACAGTGCAATATGAGCTTTGCTTAACTTTTTTTTTTCCTATTGATTTAAGACATTACATAGATTTAAGACACAAGAGGCTGTTAAAAAGCTATGCGTAGCATCAGTTGTAACACGTAAATTAATTGTATTTTTAGCAAACAGACAACGTAACCAAAATTGGTGTTGGAAGTTTCATTGACACCCATTATACAAACGAGTTCTATGTATTTGAGAAGATTGATAGTGATATTTTAAAGGATGCTGTCAGATTTAAAACAATATGTATTAAAACATTTCTTACCAGTTTTTTTGTACAGTTTGAAAAGCCTGGTTTGGCTTTCAGAATTTCTGGGTCCCGGAGTACAATCTGTAAAATTGATCACTTACAGTGTTGTTCTCAAACACAAGCAGAGTTTTTAAACAGTATTTGTGTGTATTAATTAAAAAAGAGGGGCAGTGAGTGGAGTCAGAAAGGGGATTATTGAAAGTTGAAACCCATTTTGTTCCTGTTTATCTGGTAATACAGTATGGCAGTCCGTGTGTGTTTCCTGTAGCATAAAAATTGGGTAATGTTTCCTGCAAAATTCGTTGATCCTCATGTTTGCCCAAGTTGTTCTAGAATTGCATTTCTAATTACTCCAGAAAAAAAAAAAAATCCAGCCGGCGTATGTCTTGTCCTTATTGTGCCCTGTTCATAATTGCACGTTGGATTGGATTTTGTGGTGTCTAATTTTACTCCACGGACTACAATACAGTGATGCAGTTACAGGAGGAATTAATTTAGCTCTCTATTCCGAGTCTGTTGTTTATTATCTCCTTAGGTAGCAAGAAGACTCTCTTTAAGAAAGCACCCAGAGTGCCACAGCATGGCTGGGGGGAAGGCGATTGAGCACTTGGCTCAAACTGGAAACCGGCAACAGCACACGTTCAGACTTCCCATGCAACAATATCGTAACTGTGATTTTTCTTTTTCTGGACTTCAGAATCTTGTCAATAAAGTCATTATACAAAAAGAAAAAGAGGAAGGTATTTTCCAACAAAGTCAGATATAAACTGTGTTTTTGATGACTTATACTCAGGAAAACTCATCTGATCATACATTTTTATAGGTATTCAAGAAGGTGAGATCCTATCCTGTGTTAAGGATATTGCTGCTGCTGTACAGCATGCAGTGGCTGTTCATATTATCCAGCGGACATATCGAGCCATGCTGTTCTGCATAAAAAATAGCATATTATCATCAACAAATGCAACTTTGGTGGGTATACATTTTTTTTCCCCTTTATATGTGACTGTATAACATCATTTGAAGATGCATGTGTCTTGTTGTACTTTCTCCTTTGACAGATGAGGATGATGTCAGTACGTATTACATTATTAAAATACCAGGATTAAAGTAATACTCATATAATATTTACAATAAAGACTCTCATAGTTTGGTTTTAAGCTAGAAAGAGATTTTTCTACCATCTAATCTCACCTTCCATAACAATTTAGGCCACATAATTTGACCTAGTGCTCCCCAATACTTGACAGCTGTTCTAGTTATAACATGCTTTTACTCAGGAATCTCTTTTAGCATAATAAGCTCACATATCATACTCTTGATATGTTTACATCTTCAAAGATATGTTTTAATCTTCAAATGCGTTATTTATTGCAGGACTATCAGAACTTCACCTGATAACCTTTTTTTAAATAAGATGTTAGTTGAGTGTGACCCATCAGTACTTTCGAGTTAATGCCTTTTTTCTTTTTGAAACTGCTGTCAGGTTGTATCAGGAGGAGTCGCCAGTAATCAGTATATCCGAAAAGGTCTACAGACTTTGGCAGATGCAAATGATTTTGCTTTTCTGTGTCCTCCTCCAAGACTGTGCACTGATAATGGTGTTATGATTGCATGGTAAGAGTTGTTTCTCTTTGCATGTGTTTCTGTAATGTTCTTTAAAAGCTGACATCAGAATCAAGAACAACTGCTTATGGTGACCGAACCACATACGCTATAGTTATGACAGACATTTTTACCTAACTGCTTTCTTGCTTAGGAATGGCATTGAAAGGTTACGTGCAGGACTTGGTGTTTTACATAGTACTGATGGCATCCGCTATGAACCAAAGTAAGTGACTCAATTAATTCACAGTCTATTTCTTCACTTATTCACTATGGTCAATGAAAGCGGAAGGAGGTGTAGACTAAAACGAGTAGCAGAAGCTGATGAGGAGTGTCTTTGCAGTGCACATAAGCTTTAAAAGTTACCAGCACTTCCTTTTCAATGTAGTTGTAAAATAAAAATGATTATGCCTGGCATTTATGTTTGTTTTGGCTCAGAAACTTAAATTACCATACATCGTAACCGTTCTATGTATTTTCCTATTACCAGTGTGGTATGGGAAAACTGGAGCAAGTTAAGCTGTAATACACTCCCTCTAGCTTCTCAGTCACTGTAGACATAAATCAAAATGCTCCAAGTCAAACTGTATTCTTAATAAGCAATCAATTTAAAAAAAGAATTTGACATACATACAACACCTGATACTACTTTTTTTTTTTCCTGATAATACCGATTTTTGTAGTGATTTGTTAGGCAAGACATGTTCTGTGGATTTAAGTAGATCCTAGGCTTAAGGCCAAACAAAGTTCTAGTATTTCAAAAGTACGAGCTAGTCTTAAACTGGAAATTCTTTTCACGTTTTTCCCCTTTCCACTTCCAGTAAGACTTGGAAGTTCTCAGGACAAAAAAAATTGTTTTGTAATTTTCACATGAAAAATGATAAAATACCCTTCTTCAAAAATAACTTGCTTTATATATCTCAGTGAATAAGATACTAAGTTTTATTTGCTGTGGACTATACATTCTTTAAGATTATCGCATAAAGAGATACCTGTGAATCTGTAGTGTGTCTTGCATTCATCAGTGAGATGTAAAATGAATTATCAACTAAAATCAGAATCTAAATAAAACAACGTCCCCAAAAGATGGCTTTGAAATCACAACTGTGTTTCCCCAAGTTTGGAATGGCTACAAATGCAGACATTTCCTCAATATAAAGATGTTTCTAGCTACAGCTTCAGTTGGACCATTTTAATGGTCACACAGTCTTACAGTGTAGGGAATCTCCAAAAATACTGTGACTGCAAATCTGCACATCTGTGTGATGTGGCAATAATGTTATTTATTTTTAACAAATACATAATTTTATTATTTTCTAGAGCTCCCCTTGGAATTGATATTTCAAAAAGAGTTGAAGAAGATTCCATCAAGGTGCCAAAACTAAAAAAGAAGATACGATGGTTGGCATCTTAAAAAGTAACATAGTAAAGTAAATGCAACTATAAATTGTTCAATAAAAACTGTTTCAATGCTGTGTGGTTATCACCAAAATGATTCCAGTTACTGTTCCGCAAATGTCTAAGAGTTCTAGGTATTAAAACAATAACAAAAAGAATTAGAAGCGCACTTTCTGATAAAAATAAATTTACACAAATGAAAATATATCAATTATTTACACTTTATAGTTTACAGTAAGATTTATATATTTATAATATATACCATATTATAATTCAACAATATAATACATAATTCATATAAGGTTTCTAATTTACAGTACATGTTAAAAAAAATTCACACATTCCGTGATTGAAAAGTTACAGAAAGTGAACATGAGAGCACAGATTTTCAAGAAGATCTCAATGTGTTAGCTGTGCCAGTACAATTGAATTTCAGCAGTGCCTAATTTTCTGCTGCTGGTGGGAGAGGCTTATTCTTTCTTACACAAAATTAAAATTTTGGGGTATAGGGCTAGTGCCTTTTAATTTTCTCCTTTCTTTATAAACAGCTCAGTAAAGCTAATCACAGTGTAAGTGAGCTGTTAAGATCCAAGTTCTGAGGTTTGATGTGAATAATGGGTTATTTGACCTTGCCTTTTGATAATCAGTGTAATATACTTTCACATTATTCTTCATGGCAATAGTATTTACTGGAATAAATACTTTAAGTACCTCTTCACTTTGGATGACAAGATTTTTCTCATTCATAATGCATATGTTTAAAATTGCCTCCATTTAAATACAAACAAGTAATTGGGATTTGTAGGGCAGTTATAAACAGACTTTTTTTTTTTTTTTTTTTTTAACTCAAGGGCAAGATGTAACAAATTAACAAGATACGTGCATTATTTTTTCACCAATACTTAATTTTAGGAAGAAGGTTAAGATCCCTCATTAAACAAAAAGCATTGGAAGAGTACATAGTATTTACATTTTGTTACATAGCATTTCTGGAGTCTCACTTTCATAGGATTTTAACTACAAGTAATAAACTACTTAGTGATACTAAGTACTACAATCTTCTTGGTAAAGTAATACACAATTTAATAAATTTAACGATCACATTTCATAGGCCCTAACCAGCAGTATGTTTATATATGTGTCTCACTGATTTCAACATCGATGAAAGATTGGAATTTGTGAAACTACAGTGAGCAAAACCTTTTTTCCTCCATATTACACCTAATCTCTCAATTATCCCAGTTTTTAGTGCTGTCGTACCTTCCTTGGGATCAACAAGCCAGTCAGTCTTACTGCTCAAAAGTCTCTCCCTGCTTCCAAACTTTCTGAACATTGAGGAGTAAGAAATCCCTGAATAGCTGTGTTTTCTGACACAATAAATGCTGATAAAATCCAATACAGATTTCCCATCGGGGATGCAGCCTTATGAACTGGAGGTGGAGTGGTTCCAGTATGTCCCAAGCCTCCCAAAACTACTGTTGTTTGGACCAGAGAGCTTGATTCAAACACTGCAGAAACTTTCTTGCGTGATACTACAAATACAGTAACGGATCACTATTATGTTTATCTCATCTCAGTTAAGTGTTTGAGAGTTTACACAGCAAAAATTATTATTTTTTTTAATTTAAAAAAATGCTTAAAGCTCTTCCAAAACAAGTACATGGGAACAATACCCCAAGTAATTATAGTAAAGACTTTCTGAAATATTTAAGTGGAGATGTCTTGTGTAACAAGGAATTAGAAACGCTATCGTGACAATTTCCTGGCCTATCTCAGTAAATGAAATAAACCAGATTACATAGTAGGTTGAAAATCTGTGCTCAGTGAGTAATTATTGATGGCCTTTTGATGAACTGTGACTATAAAGCACACAAGGTCTTGAAAGGTTTGCTTCAATGTCTCATTTTGTATATTTTTTTTTTTTTGTGGCTGAAAATTGAAAGCACAAAAGGAAGTGGTAAAATTGCAGCTTATGCCATTTTGAAAGCGGCTGCTGACACTTCTGAAAACCTACTTACAAATACGATGATCTTTGGTTTTTAAAAAAAAAAAATCAACAAAATAAAATTCAGTAGACTAGTACACTTAAAGACAAACAAATACAAAATACCAACTAGGAATAATGAGGTAGACTTGTAGGAATAATAATACGAATCAACAATATAGTGCTAAGAGAGGCATATATTTGGTCTTTTTTATAGGAATAACACATAAAAAACAAGAAACAGGGTTGGGTTTTTTTACTGCAGTAAGAGGCTGACTAAATGAAGGTGATATTCTGAAGACTTTCAGTCTATTAAAATGTGTTATAAAATCAGTGTTCAGTTGTTCTTCGTTGCAGGAAGGATTGAAGTATTTAGCTTAATTTGCAGAAAAGGCTTAAAAAACCGTTAGGAAAAGCTTTCTATTTTAAGGAAGGGACGTAATGGAGCGTGTTACCTATTGAAACAGATTCCTCAATCACTGCATGTTATGTATAAAACAACTGTTAGAATGCTCTGCAAATACTTCATTCTTCGCTCAGAACAAGGCTGTAAATTCAATGACCTCTGGAGATCCCTTGCAGCCCTACACTGCTATAAATGTACACAGTATATACGCCTTGTCCTCATTGCTTGTTAAACTTCTGGATATTATTAAAACCCATAGAATGTAATCATTTTATATCACTTCAGGAGTCATTTTGTTTTTAAGGTATATTCAGTAACAGTCAAACAATTGTTAAGATTTTAAACCTAAATACAATTTAATCTTGAAATTCTATCTTCATGAAGTATGTTTAAATATATTTGAATAAATTTTAGAGTAGTTAGGCCAACTGAAATAATTTACTTGGAATTTAATATATCTATAGCAAGACAAGCGGTTTTCTTACATGAAATAATACAACCACTGCCTCCTATAGGACGTTTTAAAGTGTTACAGTGCTCAAATAATGGAAGGGAAAAAACCTCCCAGCACAGACTCTCCTTGTTTACAATTTAACCCTTGGTTTTGTAGTGCTTTTGTAAGGATGTTTTCACATGCTTGAATTTAAAGCATCTAAAAAACCAAGTTCTTATTTTGATGAACAATGACGTTTTTCATTTGGTTCTACAGAACTTTTTGTTTTCATTATTTCCAGAAAAAGTAACTGCATTATACAAAATAAATGGTTACACAATATTTAGCCAGCAACCCTATATGTTGCCAGCAATTGTCCTGTATGTACAGAACTTTAACTAGTATTTGATAGTGAGTGTCATTTAATCTGTTTTTTTTAAAAAAAAAAAAAACCTACATCAAAATACATTTTATTAAGCTACAAAAATCATTATTCCTCTCAAACCTTCATGGTATACTCAGCAATTTCAGTTAAGTAAATGCCAATCTGAAATCAGATTCTTTTAAAGACTATACTATAGTATTTATCTTACAGTGCACATTCCTTACCTCTTACCATCAAATTCCCCACTGGAATGGGGTAATATTCTCTACCTGGCATATCCATGTCAAACAACTGAGCCTTTCAGCCTGACGCACGACAGGAAGCCTATCAGAAAACAGTTACTAAATGAGCTGTAAGGATTGTTTACATCAATACCTAACTGCTTACATCAATAAAATGACCGATAGAATTGCAGCTTCAGAAGCTTACCAATGATCAGCAGACATGGAAGCTGAAGTATAATTTTGATTTCATTTCACATTTAAAAGTGCTTTGCCTCTTTATACAGATGATTTGCACACATCATGGCAAATTAAACCCATATCTAATGAGAAGCATCCCTCAGGGAATAGTTTATACCTTCTCAGGTGAATCTGTTTTGATCATTCTTCAGACTGCTATTGTGCCATCCAGAAATGCCACCTGAAGGCTATGCTTCTTTCAGGGCAATGCTGTCCTTATGATTAAGGTATCTTGTGCCAGCTTGTACAGCTCAGTATTAGCAGCAAATACAGCATACTCATTTGAGAAATAAGCACTGAACTCTGTATTAGTCTGGTCTATAAGAACTCCTTAGATAACATAGTGTAGACAAACCTATTAACTCCTGGAGCAAGCATGTTTTTTCCTTATCTCTGACGCTAATTTTAACCAAGTACAATATTCTCTCATACTTTGTTAGCTGTAAAGACATTACAGGACAGACAGCAAACTAGAATCATGATCTTTAATGAAATATCCTTTACTGACGGAGTACCAACATCAAAATCAGTTCCCCCATGGACTAAAAATACTCATTCTGTGCACATTGAAAATGTTGACATTTAAAATTTGGTCCCCAAAAAAATAAAAGTGGCAGTTCTCTTTCAGTTTTGACTCCACAACATATAAAAAAAGATATGATTTTTTCTTCCTTTTTTAGAAGTAGCAATATGACAACAGCTTAAAACACTAAAGTTATTTTAGTATTTAATATATAAAAGATATATTATCATTTAAGCATACAAAAAATCTACAAGATATGATATCCAGAAGATATAAACATATCAATGTCAAATTTGAATTTTAAAAAATCAGTAAATTTACAGTTTTCTTACTAGAATATGGCTGAAGGTGTTTACTTAGATTTGGGGTTTCCATCTTCTTTTTAAACCCCAGTAAAAATGGAATCAGAGTTCATGAACTTGAGGTACTCTATAATCCTGCAGATAGCTATGATTTTTTCCAATTGTTTCTTCAGAGGCTTTTGCTGGAGAGCTAACCTCTGCTGCAGTCTGATATGTTATTGTATCTTAATAGGCCTCTGCTGATCTTACCACATTGGTGAACCTATTCACCGCATCAAACCTAAATACATTTTCATGTAGCTCAACTTGTGGACTGCCAAGTGTCAATTTAAATAGCATAAGACGCTTTTTTTTCCCCTGTACTGTTTGGATTTTAAGTTGGATCTTCATTCCTGTTTTCACCACAGGTTCCCTCAAAATCATAGAATATCTGTTAGACCTGCAAATCAGGAATGAGGACAAAATTCTACAAGGTCAAATGAAACCTTTTAGAACACTATCGTTGCCTGCCATAAAAATATGTTTGTACCACCCAAATGTAAGCATTATTCTTCAGTTTTAAAAATGTATTTGTCAGATGCACTTTGCTGTTGCATATATAACCTGACAGTATTTTTATTAATACACTGGGAATTACTAGTTATATGTTAGTTAGAAAGTTAGAGGATTCCTTTGTCGCTAACACCACCTTATATATTATATAGCAAGGCAATTTTAAATCTTAATTATACAGACATGGCAAATAATATAAATAAAACTATGTAAAGTGTTAGGAAAAAATATATGCATGTGTCTTTAGAGATGTATTTTGAAGAATTCAGGAGCCTGGAGCTCTCGTTATTCTTAGAGAGTGCTTCAGAGTACTGAGGACTTTTGAAAATCTGACCAATCACTTAAATACCACGGTGGAAGCTGAACTCTTTTGGAAATGTGTTTATTTACAGTATTTCATATCAGCGTATAATTTTGCATGAGATCAAATGATCTGTATTTTTTTGAGTAATAATCCCAGCTTTTAGGAATGCCATCTATAAATTACATGCAATATTAGGTATTTTTTTAATAGGAATGTTTTTGTACTCACCTCCTGAACAAAAACTCAAAAAATATTTCCATCTGTTTGGGTTTTTCCATTTGTATCAATGTCCATTTCAGAGCAACAGAGCTCAAAGAACCTGACACATTTCTCTTTGGGTATATATGCCCCAAACTTCTGCCATGTAATCCACACTGATCAAAATTTGTCCAATTTTTGTATCAATGTAAGCTGGAGGAAGCTGACAAGTTCTGTGATGAGAATTTGCATCTAAACTGATGAAAGGTTTAAACAGTAAATTCCAACAGCCAATTCTCTCAAAATCTGATGGACTTCTTAATAATACAAGGGCATACCTGAATCCATCAGTGCTAGCAAAGTTGCTGTCCGAGAACATGAATTTTTTAGCTGGCCCGGCAGTCCACTGGGAATCTTCACTGAGCACTGTATGTCATCTTTTGAAGCCAGCCAACTAGAGGACAAGGTAGTACATAATTCTTCCTACTTATTTTCGTCAGACTTCGCAAACAAGGCACTAGCATTTTTCTGTGCTACTAAGTTTGACAAGCAGGTTGCCTCATCAGCTTATTCAGCTCTAGCGAACACTTATCAGGCCTGAGCATTCTTCAAGAATATTCTCCAGTTTCTAAAATACCATACTTAGAGAGGCTAACAAAAAGAGACAGAATATTATTTAATCAAGAACTATACTAGTATTTGCAAGAAAACAATACAGCTCTTAAGGGCAAGATTGTAAGACAGTAACATTCCTGTAGGTTGCTCTAAAGTATTATAGAATGTGATTTCAATACATCAAGTATTTTAAAATGTCTTTCCCCCCACCCCCTGGAACCAAACATTTAGTCAAGAAACTCTATAAATAATAAGTGTACCATAAATAATAACAATAAATTAATTTCTTATGAATAACTGGATAAACGGAAAAGTTTGCCAACACCGAATTACAGGGTTTCTTTCTACTGCCTAAAACTATTTAGAAGCCTTCCAAAATTATTTCTCATGTTTCTCTAAATATCAAAGGCCTCTTAGTTTGGAAAAGAAACTGTTTGCCTAGGTATAAAACCCACAACTTTTTTTTCTTAGGGTCCTAGGTGACACATAACTTCTAGGAATACTGCAACACTACTACAGAGATAATAAATAATGAACAATAGTCACATTTCATAAGCCTGATGTTCCTTTTGGTCCAATCTCCACCTGCTTTAGAGCATGATGCAAGAACTCTTGCAAATCTCCTAGAGTAAGGTCCTAGGGAGTCAATTTTCCTCAGAGCACCAGTAAGAAATCTGCCAGTGCTTTGAAGCAGTCTGAAACTTAAGTTTTTGTAATAAATATTTTTTTACAGACTTGACAAATTATTTTGAAAATCTACTTATACCCTTAGAGATACTTTGTAGGAATAGATGTATATTATGCTCTGTATGAAAATGGATTTTTTTTTTTCTGGTATGATTTTTCCTTTCTCTACTTAATCGGACAAACATAAAAACTAGAACTGTAACGTAGCAAGTTGAGTACTAAGCTCCGACCTTACCAAAAACACTGGAGAGCATGTATCCAGTTTTTCTTACAACATTACCTTTGCAATCCTTCCATACACAATCCAAAAAACAAGCTGACTCAAGCTTCTCTTTTTTTTGTTTTTTGAGACCTTTTTTTTTGTTTTGTTTAAAAGAGATCTTCCTTGAAGTACACAATGGATGCTTTGCAATTTTGTAAGTAAAGTAGCAGAGCTAAGGCTAAAAGGAGAGACAGCAAGCTAGGGGAGCCAACGAGGGACAAAAAACAGCCCGGAGGGAGCTTCCCAGCTTGGGAGCAGAGGAAGCCCCAGGCTGGGGACCACCAACCAACCCAGCCCTGCAGAATTGGCCAAGGACTGGGAGGCTGCATGGGATGATCCCAAAACATCCAGGGGGTGTGTGGGGTGTCTGTTTCTCAAGTAACGAAAGGGCAACATGATGGTTGGAGGGCAGATCTCCAAGAGGCAACAAGGCCCAAGACCCTCAGCTCTTTTCGGCTCTGGCAACCCAGGCCAGCTCCTCACCACGCCCTCCCTTCTAAAGCCATAACCTGAACTCTCTCCTAAAGCAGAGCTGCAAGACGAGCAGAGGAAAATCTACTGTCCTGAATTCTATATACGTGACAGGTTGGACAGATTCAATATGCTTTTTGCGACGCTGACGGTTACGAAGGGTGGGAAAGCCAACCTCTGGCTACCCTCTCTTCTCCAGAGACAGTACTCCCTTCCTCCCCGAGGATGCATTCACAGTGAGTCTCTAGTACAAGTACACATCTACATGTATTACTTTGATGATTAATAGCAATGTCCAAGCGTGTAAAAACCAGACCAAACATTCGAAGAAAACTGCAAAAATTTACTGAATTTGCATTTAGGATAAATGCAACATCTCAAGATGTAGCTTTATAATTCATCTACTGAATATAACTTCAGCCTGCTACATGTGTCAGAAGCTTTTTCACTGTTGCTTTCTAGTTTTGCAATCCGAGATCCAAACTGTACTGCCCTTTTTGGCAAAATGGTCGAGGCTGTAAGGCCCAATTCCTTGGCTGCAAGGCGCAGAATCAATTTCTCACCAATTCCTCGAGGTAAAGTCAAGTCAGCTTTTTCTGACATTGGCAGAGAATTGAGAAACGAAACAACATCTTCGTCAAGAAAAGGAAATCTAAAGGAAAGATACACATGGGGAAAGACCCTTTAAAAACTTCATACAAATAGTCTTGGTTTTCCCCTTTACCACATGCAAAGACTTCAGAGTCTGTGTCAATTCCTAACTATAGATGTACCTTCAACGTCAGTGTCACAGTACTGAGGCAAGTCTCCAAAGCAGTTACGCTGTCTTGGAGAAAGAAAACATAATATATCATGTTTAAACTCAGAAGCCTGGAAGTTTTCAAAACTCAAGCAAAGAAAAGAGTAAGAACAAGCATTAGGCATGTTGGGTTTATACAAAACAAAAATTATGAAGAAAATACAATGGAAGAGAAGACAAATTTTAAAGTAACACTTCTCAAGATAACTTCTAAGTATTTAAAAATATTGTAAGAAGCTACACTGTAACTGTGAATCAAAAATATTTACACAACAAATTCTGACAACTTTCCTAATGCCAGGCATTCATATCTAATCACAAGCACAATTAACAGCATTGTCTGTCCACCACTGCAACTGCTAAACTGAAAATGTGCAACTCAACAGATTTGGAAAAACAGTGGCACAAAGATCACATGAAAAGACCTTTCATGCACTTGAGTGGCCTCTGCCACTGGGTAACACCTAAGGAATTGTTTGCAAGTTAGTGGTAGCATGGAGGAAGTAAACACGAATAAAATGATTCTTTAACTATTCTGACTTAACAACCAGGAAACGCAGTGGATATTGATATGCCTTTATTGCATGGACAGGAATATGTGGCTTCTATGTTATGCTGTCATTCTCCAAAGTCACTCCCCAAGTGACCACATCAGAACACTTCAAAGTTGTGCAGAAGACTGTTCCACTTAAAATGATAAGATCAACTTGATTTTGACTATTTCAACATCTGTTGCTGCTTCTTAAAACATCCAGACGGAAATCCAATGTTCAAGTTGCTAAATTTGCTCAAGTAACTCTTCCACAGTACTACAGACCACTTTTTAAAAAACAACCCCCTCCCCCCCCAACACAGTACACACTAACGAAACTGCAACAGAAATTAGAGACAATAAAATCCATAGAAGTTGCAATTAAACTTTCTGTTGGGAGTGTTAAATGCAGAATCTAACCAGCAAAACCAGTTTTGCTTCACGTTAAAACAATAATACCTGGCTTCTTTTCCGTGATCACCAATAATCCTGTCATCTCTACCAAGATTTCTAGAAGAAATGCGATCTAACTCCATTTCAAGTTCTTTTTGCAGACCCTCCAAGCCGTATTTTTTGAAGCAAACACGATGTCGAGAATACCCAGCAAGCTGTTCATCTGCTCCAATTCCTGTAAGTACAACCTAAGAAAACAATAAAAGAAATCTTTCTTAATATTTATCCAAGCTAATAATATGTAACAGATCTTAAACATTTAACTATATCTTAAGGAGAATAATTTTTAATACACATCTTCTAAATTATCTATCATGACTGGATGTGCCTTACACAGAGCTGGAACAGTTCCCAGTAAAGTCACTGGAAACTTGAAGTAGGTTCACAATCAGACCTAAAGGTACACACAAACATTTCTACCAAGGCAAGGAAAAAACACCAAATTAATGTTGTGTGCATCACAAATACACCAATATCTTCAAAGAATGTTTTTGATAGTTTCTATTACAATAAACAGCATTTGTTAAGCACCAGCCTTTATAAAAAAAATTGTTGCTGCAGATTACGCAGTATGTCGTAGGTTCTAAATAGTCATCTGAATGTACACTCACACCAGCTACTCGGTTAATAACAACTGCATTACACAAAATAAAATGTGTCATATTGCTCTGTCTACTCGATGATAAGCACATAAAACGTTATCAAGAGAAAACCACTACTACATCTGGTCCATTGCTATGCCTTCAACAGCAATTCACTATAAAAGTGGAAATCTCTTAACATACAGTCAAGTGTGTTTCACTAATCTGACACCAGCTAGTGGTCAACTGATTTTTTTACCTGTGCACAGTAGTAACTGATGGGAGAATGACAATTTCACTTTATGTTTTATTAATTCATGACCCATTTCAACATATTCTGGACCTAAGATGAATTTGTACGTTTCGCAAATCTGAGATGCACATCCTTAAGTAGATCAGTCAACTAAATCAACTGTTTCTACAGCAGTAGTTTTTACACAAACTATTGCGTTTGTTGGGGTTTTTGTTGGGGTTTTTTTTGTGTTTTTAAGATTTAGCAATTAGTAGAAAAGTAATAGAAGCCTCAAAAAGCAAAGGCAATAGTGAACTGTAAACTTCTGAAATTAAACAGTTTATTCTTCCTTACACAAACCATCAGGAATTGGGAAGTGAGAAATAAGAATCAAATTCCCAAGAAAATCATCTAGTTACTAAAAAGATTTTACTTAAAACTACATACATGAAAATAAGTTACAAAAAAGGAAGAACTATTTTTTGTAGTTCTGTCATTCAATCAGATTCAAATTACAAAAGATTCCAAGTAGTCATTTCTGCCATTATTAATTGCGTGCCTAAGAAAAGCTAGTAATTTTACAGCTGTTGGGATGCTGGCACAAAACAGTATTATTTAATATTTCATTAATGTTTATCTCTAAATTTTTTAACCTATTCAGTTTGGATTGAATACCAGTTACCCACTACTGGAGTTGAAACACCAAAAATGATACGATGATTGTTATTTTTTTTCCTAGTCACACTGTTGCTCATTCAAGCTTAATGAGAAGCCGTACACATTACATGACAAAAGAACCGAACTCCAGAATTATACAAAGTTTATCAGTATGAAATTATTCTATATTCTGCCATTGAATTTCAGAAGCCTTATAAATACTGAAGACCCCTGCTGATTTCTGAAACAACAGAACGGTTTTTACATTCACAGGTCAAGCATAAGGCAGAAAACAATCAGTACCTTTGCAGGACTTTTATACGGTTTCAGTTCTCCTTTGTTACTAATGAAACCCTCTCCTCTGGAAGCAAACCAAATTGCACAGCCAATGCTGTCATCCAAGACTGTATCTAGTGGATAAATTAAGTGATTAATGCACTGTTGTCTCATTTTTTTCAATTCCTCTAGTGTAACATTAATTTCCACAAAGTTCCAGCTTCTTGAAGGATTAATGGCTTCTAATTCTTTCAGTCCTGCCATACCAGTGATTCTGTCAGGAACATCAAAGCAAGATAAATGAGCACCAGTTTTAGCATCAAGATCTTTACAGCTTTCTTGAGGACAAAGCAAATCAAGCTGTCCTTGCCCGTTGGTATGTTTTTTAGTGGTACCCTTTTGCTTAGCTTTTTCTTTTATCATGAAAGCTACATTGAGAAGATCAATTGGTTCCCCTAAAGGCACATGTTTATCAGCAAGGGCTGCAATAACCATAGAATCAATGCCACCAGAAAAGAGCACCGCAACGTGTGCTTTCCTATTAGACATGCTTGGAACTTCTCTTGTTTTCTGATCTTCATCTCTAAAGAGAGATAAAACCCGTCTCTTCACTGCTTCATTTAAAACATCAATAAACTGATGGACTAATTTTTTCTTGTGTTCCTCTGCAAGAAATCCTTGAAGGGTTTCTACAGAAACTGTATGGATAACATTGCTGATATTAGTGCCTGGACATTCACCTGAAGCTTCAGAAATTCTTTTATTTAAGGGAATAACTGGTGCTCTGAGACATAGTTTTGATTCATTCACCATGAGAGGTATGTGGTTCGGTGTTGAAACTTGGTCCAGAACATTAATGAATGTTTCTTCTACTGCTTTCTCTGTGCAGCTGTACTTCCATGGAAACAATGTTAAAGACAAAGATTTAGCTGTTGCACAAGCTTTGAGATCAATTTTGAAAATTCCAGATGCTGGGACTTCTTGCCATTGGTTACCCAATTTGGAATAAACACTTACAGATGTGAGACGGAAAGCACTGTCAACCTCATTATTGAATTGCCAAAGCAAACTACGACGACCAAAATAATCTCTACCAAACCATAAACTGTGTCTAGATGCTTGATAATAAATAAAAGACCATGGACCCCGAAGAGATGAAAAGAGTGACAAAATGTCTGCTTCACTACTGCATAATGCAAGATGATGCAACATTACTTCAGTGTCATTCTCTAGATATCCTACAGGCACTCCATCGAAAATTTCTCCATTCCAAAGAAAAATATTGTTATTGGCATCTTCCAGAGGCTGAGGAGTCATCAGTCCCCTCAAGTGAAGTACATGGCCAGAAAACAGACACTCATAAGAGAGATCAGACGCAGTTTTTATCAACTGTTGGCTACTATCTGGTCCTCTTCTTCTAAGACGGCAGAGTATGTCTTCGTTAAAGAAATCATTTATAGCATGCTGGCTACACAAGGTAACAACGCAACAAATACCACACATTGTGACTGTGGTCAGTCACAGTCTGAATACAGATGGATTATTTCTTGATTTTAGTCTTTTCTGAATTTTCCATCTCCTGATGTGCCTTCTTTAATTCATCTAATGTATCTGCGTAAGAGAAAAAAACACGAATAATCAGTTTCATAAACTGATTAAGTTTATGAGTGAGTTTATGAGTAGATAAGTTTAAGAGTGTATCTAAGAAATGAGTAACTCCAGCCACTTGTTCAATTAAAGAGATAAACATGAAACACTAAGTAACAAAAAAGCTATAGTTTTGATGTAACACAAACATAGCTCACTGTAGCTTATTCCCCTTCAATTATACAAAGATTACGATTTTTTTTTTTCTCCCAAAGAAAGCCACACTACAGGCATAAGAATTAGGGGAATGGCCAACTATTGCCTATGTATTGCCTATGTAAGTATGATTTACACATTTGTAATAATAAGAAAAGTCAACTGTCAATTAAAATGTCAACACTATTAACTCAAATCAAAGGAAAGAAAATTAAAGTAGCAATTGTTCATTCCAGGAAATAAATTTATATATTTCTAACATTTGTTCAATCATCAACTCTCTTTATCATCATTCTCCTATCTTCATAATCCCACAGATCCATTTTTTCAACTACCTAAAGATTTCTAGCTTAGCCTCCAGTTTAACTTGTCATTATTTTCTTCCTACTCATCCCATGCAACTTTTAGACTTTTTTTTTTTTAAAAAAGGGACAAAGCGCTATACAGCTTCCCAAAGCACACTGAGAATAGCAATTCCTCTTTGGGGCAGACGTTCTCGCTCTTCCTACATCTTCAGCACTTGCTCTTTTATCACATCCATATATCAAGTGGGAAGACTTTTACATTTATCCAACACAGAAAAACAAGCACGTGTCTGGTCTACTTTGCATTTGATATAGTTGCCAGTTTTTCATTTTAGTATACTTTTGGGATCATTCACAGCTACAAATGCAGCTTTTAAAGAGTTAACTGTTTGATCAACTTTTACACTGCAAACTTACTTTTGCATTGAGATAGCGTTTCGGTTCTGTCTACAAGGAAGAATATGTTGCTATTGGGTTGCTGCCTATAAACCTTCTGTAAAACAAAAACAACACTGCATTAAGTCAAAGCAACAACTCTGGCAACCACACTGCAGCAGAAGCTGATGCAGGTCCACCGAGATACCTCTTCACTTTTATGCCAGAAGGGTAAGTTCTGCCCTGACAACACCAACATTCTAATGTCGTACCTTCAAAAACATCTCATGATCAACCCATGACTATTCTGCATTTCTCTCTTCCTCATACACGAGGGATCACATTCTATTTTAAAACACATACACATGAAAAGTAAGAATACTTCATGAAGTCTTCTGATCAACTCAAACATCTTAATGAAATAACTCAGGTAAAACGTAAAAAGGCAAAAAACCCCAACAACATACTGTGTTACACTGCACAAGTGTACATAATCAAATCATTTGGAGGACAAATTATTCTGAGAACAGCAGACCACATGTGTACCAAAATCTGTATTAAAACAAATTAAAGACAGCATGCTCTGATTTTGTTTCCCCCGCCTTGTCTCTATGCTTATTTCTCCGATGCTAAAATGGAATAGTCAAAAGCAAATTCCTAAATACTTACCCGGTTCTTCTTCAAATTAGAAAGCTCATCAACTACAACCTTCTGCTCTTTAATCTGAAAGGCAAAAGATGCACCTCAATTTAATTATTAAAAATAAACCACTATTATAATCCTGGTGGTGAACACGCTTACTGATATTTTAAGACAGTTACATTCATATATAGTTGCTGTTCTCCGAATGGACCATTGAAGACAAAGTGGAAGTAGATATAAAAATTAAATACTAAATAACTGCTCTAGAAATGGATTATCTTGCATGGATTGATATTTCTCCTACCCTCGAAAGCAATCACTACTGGGAAGCCAGAGTACCTCTACCTATTTATAATCAGAGATCACATTTTTCCCCCAGAAGAAAAGAAAACATGCAAATAACTAATAAAACATCAAATAACTTTAGAAAACAAGATTTAGCATAATATCTACAATAGACTTTACAATCACAGGTATTCTCCATATTTAAAATGAAACCAATAAAAACCTAACCCCCCCTAAAACTGTATTAAGAGCAATGGAAGCTTTTCTATCACTCTGGAGTTTTGCACAAACTTCCTTAGGGGGATTTACCACTCTGTTCAACTGCACTGGCAGAGGTGGCAGGTATTCCCATTTTCTTTTACAATGACAGCTGTCAATGCTAAAGAGCAATCAGGAGGACCGTCATAAAAGCCAACAAATAGAACAAAATCTGGTCAGCAGGCACTTAATGTTTTTTGTTAGACAGAGATACGGTTTTCTTTGTTCTTCCTTTGTGTCTCCTGGAATTGGTGCCGCGGTAGAAAGCTGCCACAGAGCTAGGTTAGCCAAACTGAATGTGGCATACAGAAAAGACAACTTTTCCAGCAGCTACATCAGTATCTTATATTTACAATTCCAACAGACAAACCAGCAGCATTGTATTTTGCTACGGACTAAACCAGCCACATTTAAGCATAACAGAAATTGCAACCTGCAATACTGTTATGTCCTAGCTTTACAGCTTCTCAGGCAATCAAAAATACCAGTGACTTTATACAATATGGCCATATGGAAAGTAAGGCATTTTTTGAGGGAAAGCAGTTCCATAAGACTTGACAGATTTCATACTAAACAAAGCTACTGGCACCACAGAAAACAGATTTATGAGGAGTGCCAGCCTCTGTGACTGAAATCCCAGACTTTTTGAGCAGATACAGCTGAAGTAGATGCTACAGAGAAAAACCTCACCGCGACTCACCTGACATTTCAAGCTCAACTCGGAGCGGTAAGAACCAAAAAAACAATTCGACAAGAGAGCTAGCAGCGAGGCCGACCAGAACTCGCTACACGACAGACGCTCTCCTCCGAGCCCTACCACGAAACCCCGGTGCTACAGGAGCCCCAGCTTCCTGACAGGACTCGCTCTCCTCTTCTTCACGCTGATCACACCCGAGGTTACAGGCTTCGCCGGGCCCCCACTCCCTGGCAGCACGGCCCTGGCCGCGCCTCAGCCCGCCCCACTCAGCCGAGAGCACCGCGGCGATACGCCGGGGGGGGACGACACACAGTGCCGCGGCCTCGGACGCCGCCGCCAGCCGCGTCGCGGTCCTCTCCCTCTCTCCCTCTCTCCCTCCCTCCCTCCCTCCGGCCCCTCAGCTCACCCTCCGGCTCAGGTCCTCCTTGTGGCGCAGCTTCGCGCTCTCCCCCTCCTCCTGCCGCGGCGCGCGGCCCGACATCCCCCCGCGGAGCGGGCCCCGCCGGGCACCACGCGCACAAACCCGGCGGCGGCGGCGGCGGCTCCGCGCGCACCACCTCCCAAAGGGCACAGCCAGCCGCGCCGGAGCATGCGCAAACAGCCCGGCGGCGGCGTGCGCGCATGCGTGCGGCAGGGCCCCGCGGAGCACCAATCAGCAGCGCTTGCTCCGCCGGAGGCGTAACTGAGCACGCGCGAGCCGCCAGGCGCGAAGGGGTGGGGCGGGGCGGGGCGGGGCGGGGCTGTCGCCGTCGCACCTGAGGCGGCCGGCGGTGGCGGTAACGGAGGAGGGGTCCCGCTCCTCCCGGTACCGGCCTGCCGTCCGCACGGGCAGCAGGGGACGTCTTGGCCCAGTGAAAGACTTCCTGGGAATGCTACGCTGGCGGCGAGCTGTCACCGTGTCCGTGAGGGCATTGGCAAGGCCAAGGTGAAAGCGCTGTTTGGAATGAGGGCTGGAGACTGGGCCTTGTACAGTGTGAAGGAAAAAGAGAAGAAAAAGAAAAGTGCCTTGGGACTGCTTGGTGCAGTGGTGACCCTGAACCAGAGTCAGGCAGCTTGCTCTGGAATACCTTCAAGCAGTTTGTGTAAAGGTATTCCAGAGGAGATATGAATTATATAATATTTACAGATATTAAGATTATATGTTTTCCTCTTTGGTAGGATGGTCTTAATATTTCTCTGTCTCTTCCATTCTACTATAGATATATTGCAGTGATGCATCTGTCTTCCTGTCCTTATAAATACAGGGAAGAAGTTGTGTAAGTGGCAGGATGATGATAGCACAACGACAAATAATATTATAACGATTTGCTATCATAAATAAATGTAGGCTGAGAAGTGGTAAAAGGAGCCAATTACTGTGAGAAGAAGGTTTTGAAAATGTCTTCCACTAGCACTAATGAGGAACAAAATAGAGTATGATTTACTTATGAAAGGAATTACATGCTCTTCTCACTGAGTTAATTGGTGAATGAACTGCGTATCGTGGGAAATCAGAAGCCTGCTGATTTTCATGGAAAATAGATCATATATTTATTAATGAGTATTAGTGGGTATCAGTGGGGAATTTGGGTAAAACTTTGTCAAGGTGGTTGATGTAGGAACATTACAGGTATTTTCTGGTCTCATGTTATCCCTTTCCCTCTTTTTAAATACTGTTGTGTAATTATTCTAAAGACTCAAGAGCCATCCCAAACTTACAGACTACTACTGATAGCTCAGTTGGGATAGAAATCTCATAAAATCCTACAAGTCCTTACGCTGCTGACTGCACTGCAATTATTGTGCAAATCTTCATGAATTATTTGAAATACTTTCTATTTTAGTAAGTGAGGTAGGAGTGTTGACTTTTGCTGCTTTGTGATTTGTGGCTCACATAATCATATGTGTTATGTATTTTGATAATACTTAGAGCTTGTGAGCAAGATTACACCTTGTTTTGGTGGTATCCATAAGCTTGGTTGGAATGTCTGTGATGTTGATTGGAATTTTTGGTAGTGGTGTAGGGAGAATAAGGATTTTGGCTGCTAGTAGAAGCATGAAAAAAGACAATTTGGCTATAAGAATATTTAACAACACAGTAACTTGCAAATGTTATGCTTATTTGCCTTTAACAGAAAGAGAAACTGAGGTTACGGTTTCATAAAAGGTCAGTCTTGCTCTTCCCTCCACCTTCTGCCACACACTTCTGCCTCCACTCTTGCATCAACGTGGCTGCTTATGGGATGGTGTGGTGAGACAGGTTAGGTAGCTGATCCGGCTTTCTCTGCAGTGTACCAGGGCTTATGTGATCCTGGCAGTCCCAAAGCAGATTAACTGAAGCTGCTGGGGAACGGTTGCCTAGGGGTTGGAGAGGTTCTGGGGCTTGTCCCTTCAAATTCTAGAAGAAATACGCATGCCTGGGTCACAAACAACAGTTTTGATGCTATTGCTCAGTGTGCTTTGTAGTTTGTCACTTTTGTTCTGTGGAGTCATTTGTTTAATCTGAGTACCTCCCAACCCTTTGCTGCCTGAGTGTTTTATTTACTGTTGATATGTTACAAAGGTTGATGATCAAGTAATCCAGTAGTCAAAGTATAATTTCTGTACTGATGATCCTTTTCATGTTCAGTAATAAATACAGTTAATGTTTATTAATGAAAAATTCATCACTCTGTTCCTGAGAATGTTTCCTTGGTTGGTTCATAAGAGTGATGATAATGGTCTTGAGGCATAATAGCAAATGTGGAATGTTTTCAACTTCTGGTCTTACCACGCATTGCTGATTCTTCTACTGATATGGAATGTGCTCTTGTTAAGTCCTTTTTAAAATGGATGTATTCCTGGAACATGATTACTCCTGAAATTACTCACATTCATACCCACAATAAGAGTAGCTGTGTTTAAAACTCAACAAAGGAAAAGGTTGGCACCTTTTCCTGTGCAGAGCTGTGACATCTTGATTCAACCTTATTTCAGGGCTGCTGTAGTTCTGTTGTGTGCTATGTGCTTGCACTGTTCTTCATGAGAGGTGGTGAGGTGACTCAGGAGCTGATCTGGCTGACAACTAAGTGGGCAATGTAGTTCAGTGATACATCTCTGGTCAATCTGCTTGTGTCTGTGCACTTCTCTTGTGCCAGCTTAGGTGCTCTGAACTATTTCTGGCATAAAACTATTTTTGGGAGGTTAGTAATGCCTGACACAATGTTAATAAAGTAGCAAGGAATATTTCAGAGTCTTTTTAAAGTCTTCACCTTTTCAGCATTTGGGATCTTTAAAAATATACACAATAACACAAATTACCCAACAGCAGTGTAAACAGTTACAAAACAGGCAGCCCTTACGGATGCCAGAAAATATTTGAAGTTGCCATCGCGTGTTAGCAAACGCATGACCAAAACAGTATCCTCAAATAACTAAGCTCAAGCTCTGACAGACTGTTGTTAAAAGCATGCTGAGAATGTTAGGCCATCCTTCTGAAAACCGCTATCAGTCTTCAAGATCTTTTTTCAAGATGTTGGCAGTACATTTGCGTCCAATGATTTTTACAGATGTGAGAGGTAGAGGGTAGCATTGATAATGCCTTTGGGGCTTAGCAGTGCCAAGTTTCCATGCTTTACTGTGGGATAGAAATCTGCATATGCTCAGTTCTGTATCTAAGCTGATGCTTGGTAGCATGTTAAGCCACGATAACTTGATTGTGGGTTCAAACCTGAGTCATTTATAGGTTCAGCTGTAAGTGACTGTAATCTGAGGAGACTTGTCATGCTTTAGAACGACTCTTGAAGGTCCTTGGAACTGAACGGTACCAGGACAATTGTAGCTCTAATGTTGGCCACAAGAGAGCAAGCTGTAACTGTGCTGGCTGTTTGGTGAATCCAGAGATAGTCAAAGAATGGAGCCTGGGATATAAGACAGGTAGATGAGATCACTAGAAGGCGGAGAGCATGGTCAGAGGGGATTGGCTTTTTTTTTGGTCTTTTTTGGAATATTTTAAATTCTCATCCTGGGTTATTTTGTATTCAGACATTGTAACTTCAGAATCCATGTGAGTAAATCCTGAGATGTAACATTATCTCTACATTAACTTCTCAGTTGAACCTAAATTTTAATAACTTATTAACTCATACCAATCTAAGAAAATTCAAATTGCTGAAATTAATTGCGTTTGCTTTGTGGTAATCCTTCTGCTAATTTGATTGAGACATTAGGATTTGAAGGGAGTTAGGTTAGTTTACACAACCAGGGATCTGGATCTATGTACCGGAATCTATGTAAAGTTGCGGTTTGTTTCCTTAGGTTAAGTATCTAGATTATCAATTGCATAAGAAACTTTGCAAACCCTCTAATCATTCTGCTTTAAAAGTCCTATTACTGCAAACAAAACAAGAAGTCTGAGCACTTTTATGAGCTTGAAGTACAGTCAGTTTTTTCAGTATTTACTTCTGATACACTGTTAAAGCAATCTGAAAACTCCTTTGCACAAAACTTCTGCATAGGTCAGATGCATAAAATTGTTACTTTTCTAGTTAAAAGCAGAATTTCATCACTTTCACATGGAAGATTATAAGGCTGTTGTGAAAATAGCTGAGAACTTGCATAGCATCAATATATCATTAGTTTTTACAAGCTGATTTTATTCCTTAAAGCTTCTAAAAGTGCTGGACCAAGCAGCTTGTTTGTAAAATACTCCCAGCATAGTCTTTCTTCTCATGATTTAAATAAAGGAGGGTTTAAAAATAGACTTTTCCAAGTCTACTCTGTGTTCTTCAGTGTAAAACTGGAGTAACTAATGAATACAAGGGCCTTTCTCCAGGTCTTATGTTGTTGTAGCTGAGAACACAGTTTGACCTTTAATTCTCATAATCTTTCATTCCGTAGTGCAGAACACCTTGTTGTGCACTTTGCTAGAGTTTAAAAAGAGAGTTGAGAAGCTCATGTGAGTGGTAATTTGACTTAGAAAGGTAGAACTAAAAGATTTGGTTTTGTCTCTTGTTTATGAACTCTCTTTTGTTATAGAGAGTTTATAACCTGGCACGACAGTCCCTCGCATAACCCAGTACCACACAGGTTTACTATAGTAACCGTCTAGTTTGAATATGGAATCAGATTTCCAGATATACATTTTGAGCAGTGAATGTTCAGGAATCTTAAAAAAATCAAGTGCTCTCTCTTACAACAACAAACATTTTGTTTGCAGTGTAAAGCTGGAGGCCTGCTGGCTGGAAGCTGGAAGCCCTTCTGTTGATGCCACTAAGGAGCAGGGGTATGAGTGGCTTAGAACTGCTTGTGAACACCGGATGGACCTATGCCTCATGTGCATTACCTTGGATTGGGGCATCTTGATGCAAAATCAGATCATGCTAATATTTCTGCCTAATGAGAAAAGGAAAAGAGAACTGCACCAAATACACTCTGAGAGAAGAGTCAGCCTGCCCAGTAGTCTGCTTTTTGCAAGCTGAGCTAGGAAGCCTGGAGAAGACTAGAGGAATAATTATGTGCTTGCTTCTATTTCCTGTTGGGAGTGCCTCCCTGACAGTAAGTACTGTGTTTAATACTACGTACAACTGATATTTTCTTGAAGATAAAACACAGAGATTAGATTGCTTTGAAGGAGTAGGCAGGCCTGAGCAGCATGGGCTGAAGGTACAGAAGTAGCAGCCTGCTTGTGTTACTCTAATACGGGTCTCCTAGATCCAGGGACTTGGTCATTTTGGCTGAGATTGGAAACATGCTTTATGGGACTGTAACCTTAGACACAAAATGGACCTGCCTAAGTGTGAGCTTGGGCAGACCAGAACATGTCTGAGTAGGCTGGAGAGAGGCGGAAATGCCTAATACCTTTGCAAGGCTCTCTGAGGCAAGAGTGAAGGTAAGGCTGTTTGTTCTAAGACACCCAGTTGGATTAGGATCTTACCTAGACTGATTTATTGAATGCATTGCTCTCAAGTGCTTTTTGTCCCTTTGTTCTCATTGTTACAGACATTTGAACTTAGTGCTTGCTGGTGAGCAAATACAGCCACTTGGACATCAAGGAGAGAAAATTTAGTTTTTCCAGGTTTGGAGAGGGGGATTATTTGAAAGGAAACTCTTAGGTTTTCAAATTCTAATGTGCCAGCGGCCACGCTATCAGACAGTTTATTTGGCTTCACTTATTTTTATACTTAATTCTTTGTGTCTTAGGCTATGCTGAGGGCTTCCCATTTACCCATTGTCCTTATTCGTCTCTAGCCATTGTTTTTTTTTTCTCTATTTGAAGCTTCGGTACAAATCAGCCTGCACACATGGCAAAACCACCTGGGACCCAAATAACTGAAATCTTATTAGAGTTTTCAGTCTTGAGGGTTATACTTGTTCACCATCATTTTATGATGAATGTGATACTTAGTGCTCTGACTGCTTTAGGGGTCCATAGAACTCAAAATGCCTGACTGAGATAGATAAATACAGAGAGGAAATCTAAGCCAAAGTTGTGTGAGTTGGCAGAGTGAGGAACAGAACTAGCTTTTCTTCACATGTTCACATGTTCTGCCTATGAGCAGAAATTACTATTTCCGTGTTTAATGAGGCTATTTTTGCTTTATGAAGTCACAGTCAGAAAACTACTCAGTACAAAAAAATTCACTGCACTGAATGGTGAATTTGTATCTATTTTAATTTTATCGCAGTTTTTATGTTGACTGTTTTAAACCATCGTGCTTGCTTGGCAGCCTAGACACTTCATCTCAGTAGCTAGAAGGAAAATATTCTGATCAAGTTCTCATGGGGCAGCAGACTAAGGATTCCACAGCTAGGTGAGCTCTGACAGAAAAGCTCACAGAATAGATCTCATGAAACCTTTATTTTTGAAATATCACTGGCCAAAAGTATCTTCCATGTGTCATGTTGACATAAAACCTGAAGAAAGGCAAAATTCACTAGTCACAAGTTGCTGTCCTATGCATTACTATGATTGTCATCTTATTTAAAGTGTAAACATCACTGAGATTTAACTGTTCTCCCCAACTATCCCCCTGTGAAACACCATCACTGATCCTATACTCTTTCCCACTTTTACCACAATTTTTAGAGTAGTTACAGCTGTTACAATTAAGGAAGAAGGACATATAGTAGTACAAAAGGGCTATAACTACTGTGAGGTGTAAGAACCTTGTCTTTTATATAGTATAATAGCCCTCAAAAGGTTTCCTTCTCTTCTAAGGCAGAACCTTAGAAGCTAAGAAACCAGCAATGTAAGTGTTGGTAGGCTTTAAATGTTAATAGTATTATCTGTAGCTGATACAGTTACTTGAAATGCAGTAATGTTGACTGAGTTACTAATATTCACAGTACTGATTTTTTAATATGATAGTTCATCATTTGGAGCAAGAATTAACCACAAGGGAGGGAGAGGCATGGTTACATAATTCCTGGCATATATTTTAACAGTAGTTTAGGTAATAGAAAGCTTAAAAACAGTCTTTCTGCCAGTGACATACATGAGCATATGTGAGAGAGGTAGCCTAGGTAAATCATACAATTTTGCAACACTGAACATTCGAGTAACATATCATTTTTATAAATATCCCAACATTTCTGTAATAAAAGGTATTTAGCACTTCTGAAATCAAGACAGTGAAGTAGCTGTCCGGAAAAAAAAACAACCCAAAACAAACATTAGATACCTCTAAGTTAAAATCTCGGCCTACGCGTGTTGTAAGTTCAGTTAATGCTGTTAGAGCAAATTTTAAAAACCTTTTAAAAAGAATATGAGAGTATGAGTGTAACTTGACAGACATACTCAGTAGTAGTGACCTTGGTTAGCAGTGGAAGTCAGAAATAAGAATACTGAATTTAGAATAAACAACCTTTTGCCAAATTTTGCTTACAGTCTCAATAGGTTGGAGGTGACAGTAATGTCAGTATCAGTTTACATGGGCATAAAGGAGGAAAATTTAAAGTGGCCTAGCAGTAGTAGCATATGAAACTAAACTATGGAGCTACCCTCTGTTGGTAGAATTGCAAGCAACGTGAGCAAGATGTGACTACATTTGATTGTCTCCAGACCGGAACAAAAAAAGAGGCATGACAATGAATTGTAATGAAGGAACATAAATTTCTAGAATTATTCCAGTCCAAAAGGATTAAAGTTCTCTCAAAAGAAGGGAAAACTGGCAACTGTTTTTCACTTTCTCTCTATCTTCTTAGCCTTCTCAGCTGGTTTCCATCCTCAATCAAATGTTGAAAAATGATTATCAGGGAGATAATGAATTTCAGTCCTTGATATGGAAGCTGAAAATAGGTACTTGAGGAATGTGGTAGATTTTTCTAGTGTGGACTATGTGTATGTTATATGGATATGGCCCTTCCTTGTAATGCACCAAAAAATAGTCAATAATGTTATCTCAGTCATAAAACTATGTCAGTATACTTATATCTGAATTACAAGACCAAATTGGTACAATGAAAATTCTACTACTTCAGATACATGGCGCTCCGTGGCAGAAAAAAAAAGTAGGTTAGAACATAAGATAACACACAAGTGGCTGCTTGGAGTCAGATCAAAGGTCCATCTAGCTCTATAGGCTGTCTCCATCTGTATTTGATAAATGAAGCCCAGGAAAGAACATGCAAAGAAGTATAAACAAGAAAAAACAATTTGTTTCAAATGCTGGTTACACTAGAAAAGGTGATCTATGTGGCAGAAGTTCTTTTGTTTTTTGAAATCATACTGCCTTCTTTAACAAGATGAGATGGATTTGTCTCCTCCTGTTTCCTGATCAAGGAGGAGTTGGGTGTGTACTTTCTCGGAGCAGAGAAGGAAAGCGCAGTGTGTAACAAAATCTCTTGGGAACTTGTTTCTCAGTTGTGGTGGACAGCTAAGCATTTGGGAGGAATTTTTAAGGAATAAATGTTTATTTGCTTCTTTTAACTTATTAGACTGGGAGAACTACAGTTTTCTAGCACAAGTACATGGTAAAAAGGAAAAGCAAGCCACGTTGTCTTTCAGTAACAATCTGCAAAAGTAGTTACATTGGAGTAATAATGTGTGTTTATAGTATGCAGAAAGTGGTAAGTAATTAATCCCCAAAGTGGCTGTTGGAGACCATTTTAATTTGCGCATAACATAGGTTAAACAGGGGACTGTGGTAAATTGATCTGCCCCATTCTCACTGTTCATGTCAATGTCAGGATTATAATTTAGTCCCTGGTTTATTGCTATGTAGAATGCAAAAGACTGTGCTACTTCCTTTTGAGGAAGTGTTTAGACTTCACGTTTTGTAATCTGTAAGTGTGGTCAAAATCCTCTTATGAACAGTGTTCAAAACTCAAAAGGCAATTCAAATTTTAAAGCAATCCTTAGGCATAAAGAGTATGTTAAGATGTTGACAGTCGGACTGCAAGGATTCTTCAAGTATCTGTCCCAGTGGGGAGAAAAAACCCACACTCAAGCCCCTGAACAGTAGTGTCACAGGCTGCGCCTGGCTTATTGGTGAGCAGAGTTTAAGTGGTAAGTTTGTCACAACTGTTAAAGAATTTATATTGTATTCAGCACAATTAAAGCAGAACAGACAGATTTGGCAAATACCTGCTGAAAAGGCCTCGTAGCCAGCCCTTGCAACTGTCAGATTTACTCTATTAGTTAAACAGCTACTGCAGAAATTATATTAAGAGATCAGATTAAAAGTTATATTAACTAGAAGGAGGTCATGATCTTTTTAAAAATCAGAGGAAGATGATTACTACTCTTTCTTTTTTTGCATTTTACTTTTTATCTGAAGTATTTAATTGACTTTTAATCCTCTGTTAAATAAGTTCACTAAATATAGTCTTACATGGATTGTCTACTACTGAAATGAGTGCAACAGCTCCTTAACAGTACATAGAACCATTCAAAATATTTTTGGATAAGAAATGAAGGCTCTAGCATTCAGTTATTGTGCATGTAACTTACACTTATTTGTTTACTGTCTCTTTACACAAAGTGTTGCCAGGAGACTTTGCCATGCTTATTTTCAATCATGCACTAGAATAGACTCCTGCAGACTGTATGCTTCCTCCTTTAGTGCTCTACCTTTATTTTTTTAATAAAAGAGCTAACAGCTAACACCGTGGAGAATAAAATACATATTTGTATGACTGAAAAATTGGAAAATTTTGTTCATACATGATATTGGGAAATAAAAAGCATTTCTTCTTTTGAGTAATAATTGGAAAATAGATTTATTTTTAGTTTGCAATTATAATTGGTATTTTTAGCTGTAATAGAAGTCATTATCATCTTATTATATAAAACATGTCATCTGCATCTTACTTGTTTAAATGCATAGTAATCCGCAAGGCCAAATTCTGCTGCCTTCCTCTTGTAGGTAATTTGAATCGAATGACATTTGATTACAAAGTAAGATGAGCAAGATTTAGCTTATAAAGAACTGTTTGGGTGACTGCATTCTTTCTGTAGGGAATATAAGCAACGCAGTCTTGAAAGTCTCGCTGTGGAGGATGTCCATTAGCTTTAATGGAACGTCATGTCTCATTTGTGTAAATTTAAGTGTGTGCGAGTTTGTGTGTGAGTACAGAAATACAAGTTTATATATATGCACATAAGCATACTGTATTAGATAATAATCATCCTAGCTATTCTAATTATTGTTAGTAGCATTTCTTTATATTGTGGAATTCTATGTTTCATATGTATGTATGGTGTCAAATAAGGAGTTCGTAGTTAAACTCTTAAAAAAAAAATAATTCCCAAGTTAGTGTCATTCCTAGGAAAGAGTGAAGCAGAGATAAAATATTGGAAGTGTAGACAGAAAAGCTTAAGAAATTATTAGTGAAAATCGAACAGGAATAATGTGGAGAAATTGGCAAGGGCTGAATCATCTTACAGAAAACAGTTTGGAAGTTGAGAACTGTGTATTAAAATTATACACCAAGGAGAGGTTAGGAGACTCTTTAGATAGCAAAGCAGAGATGATGATGCAGTACAGATGCTAATTTGGTTTGTAGAACAGCTTCCCTACTTAAATAGTTCTAGATTTTTGTGAATTTTCGTTTAGGTCCAGGTATAGATCACTACGAATCTGTAGAAAAGTGCCCACAAGTTTCAGCAAGCACTTGTGTTGAAACCCATACGAGTTTCAGAATTAAGTTTGGATTTGATCAGAATCTGTTGATACTTTATGTATAAAAAGCAAAACTACTGTAAACTATTTGGAAAATATTGTATGGGTAGTGGAATATATGGGAATAATTGGTGCTCTGTGTAGCAGACAAGGTCAGACTTATCCTAGAGCATAAACTCATTTCAGGATGAAGCCCTAAGTGACAAGAATAGCTGTTCCCAGGATGAAGAATCTAGAAGTTACTTATGAGAAGAGTCTGGATTTTTAATGGGCCAACATTGTTTGAAATATTTAACAACTAAGTAGAAGTTAAAGAAGGAAGTTAGGTGATACTAAACACTTCAAAAAAACCCAAACAAAAAAAATCAAACTAAAAAACAGTTAAGGAGAACAAGAAGAATTTTAAATAGTTTTATACCTGAATAGATGCTGTTCTTACTCCACCTTTGATTTGCCTTGCCTACAGATAAAAAATTTTCTCTGAGGCTTGATGGCCTCTGAGGGATGCCAGATCCTGTTTTGAAAAGGATTTTTAAATCATCATGGATAACTCAACTAATGTTTTTTTCAGGTTTACAGAAGTCATTAAAACCTAAACTCAGGTGAATTAAAACACTATTAGAAATGGAACAGCCAAAGGGGGCAGTTTCCACATCACATGTAATGAATCAGACCTAAATATGCATTTAAGATCACTGCATTTTACTATTTTCTTTCAGGCACTACTCCGTTCCAAAGCCATGCAGCATGTCTTAGTATTTCTTTTGATAAACATATTCGGTATTCAATATATACCTCAATATATTATCTTGATAATATATTCAGTCTTATTCAAGCTGCTTTTAGATTTTCAAAACGGAAGGTATTTTTCTTTGACAAGGTAGAACACATGGTTGCATCGTGCACGTGGCTGATGAAGAAAGCTGAAGATTTGACTCTAGTTACTGGACAATTCAATTTCTAGCCATTGCGAAGTTGTCAGTGTGTCTCGTATTCTGATACTGAGGATAAAGCTGAAGATATTGATGGTAAAGATTTTCCGTTCTAGTATGTAGACAGGGAAGTGATTTTGGGGAGTGGGGGAGGAGAAGGTTTGTAGTATTCAGCCTCTTCCCAGCAGAGCTTCTAATGACAGATTGCAACATTTATTCTGCCTACGTATCTGGCTCAACACAGAACAACAATGAGGAAATACTTGCTAGATGATTGGCAGGATGATTGCTAACAGTGTTGACATTAATTATCTTTCTGATCTAACACTTCGCTGGTACTATGTGGTTGACGTGTGGCAGAATTTATTTACAGTTGTATTAGAACTAGAAAAATGGTTGAATGAGACATCCAAATAGTAGGGATTGTTGCCTCTTTTTAATTTAATTTTATAACAGAAAAAGCACTGATGGGTGGTGGGGTTGTAATGTGTTTAAAACTGCAAATATTCATGTTGCATACAGTTGGTGGGTGAAATGTAATGCCACAGAAATTCCTAGTTTAAAATGCTGATTTGTTTTTTTAATAGACTAATTTTATGAGCACTAATGATATTTTTTGTCATAGGGTACAGTAGAACACGGAGAACCAAATCTCATGCTTCAGCGTATAAGCAAGTGTCAGAAAGGAATTGGTTTAAGCCCTTAAGTCTCCTTCTGCACCAGTGTGTGCAAATGCAACAGTGAATTGCACATGTACTGAAATCTGTTCTGTAGTACTGGCTGTTGGTCAGAGCGAGGCCAGAATGTCAGACACTTAGATGAATGCAATAGACCTTATGCTCCAGTATCAAACGTTCCTTTTAAGAAGTCAACAACAACAACAAAATGGCACAGTATCTTGTGCTATATGTAACTACTGCTAGCTGTTAAGTAATAAAACAATTTCACAAATGCCAGTGTAGTCTGAGTTGTCTTCTTGTATGGGAAGATAGGCTGTTGGCAATGCTAGCCTTTGGTTATCATCTTCAATTTTGAGGTTTTTACTATGCTAATTAGAATGATTAATTAAAAATAACTGAATTCACTGAAGTTCTTTGCATTTGCATTTTAGCATTATAATGTTTTTTTTTTTGTTTTTCCCCTGAAGCGTTTGTTATGGTTTTTACTAAGAGATACAACAAAAGGGAATTCTGCTTAGGCATCAATATGATTAATTTTTAATGATTTTCTAACTAGTTCATCTTTAAAAGTAAGACTTTATAGTATAGCTGTAGATAGTAAATAGGTCTTTTTGCAAGGGTTTATTATATGTGTGTCAATTTCTGATTAGCAGAATAGATGGCAGTTCTTTTCAAATAGTACTGACCTCATGCATAGAAAAATCATTTAGCAGCATTTAATTATTTAATTCTTAATAGTTTGTTTCTCATCAAACAGATGAGATGTAGTGTTTGTGCTTGGATCAAGTAGTTCTTACTGCCTATGGAGCAACTTCTGTATGATCCAATAGCAGGCTAAATATTTTTGGTAAACTCAGCAGTTGAGGTGAATAGGCTGAGGATGTTTTTATTTGTTCCATGTGTTACTGTCATTTTATGTTAGACTGTACTTTTATTCCTTCATATTTAAAAGTTATTAAGCAGCCTTCATGCTTGACTTTGGTGCCATTGCTTCATGTATTTATTTACTTGCTGTTTTATTGTGAAATAAAACTTTACCTCTGAGAATTTTTAAAAGTCATCACCAGCTCTGCATTAGTATGAAGTAATCTCCATTTCCTGGCCTAAATCATTGCATAGTACCACTGTGTACATCAGTGGAACAGCTGCAACATCCTGACTGAAAATTTTGCATTTTGTCTGAAGAGGGCGTGTGGTGTAATTGGGCCAATACTCTGCTCTTAGGCACGCTGCAGTCTCTACAGATTTATCCAAAAAAGCCATCTTCAAACAGGAAGAATTATTAATTGGAGGAAATTTCCTGGTAACCCAGCCAGGTTTAGAGTGCATTATGGAAGGCTCTTACTATGCAGTAGCTTTACCTAGCAAGCTGTTTTCCTGCAAATAGAGATTTGATGAAAGACCAGAGTGCCACACCTCTGTGCATAGGTGTGGGAAGAACATTTATCATTGCTTTGTCTGAGGGACAAATGACGTTGCTGAGTTTTAATTCTCTGAGGGGATGAGCATCCTGCCCCTGTCTCAGAAGGCACATATGCATACCTCAGAATGAATAAAAATCTGTATCACAGAGTATCTTGCTGTCCTTTTCTATTTCCCTAACTACTACTTCCACAGCTGTTGCTCTCACTTTAACTCCCTGCGGTTCTCAGGGTGCAAAATATACAGCCACTTACGCCAGTTACTGTTAGTTACTGTTTTGTTGATTATTTTGGCAGGAATGGTTGCACAGCTGCTTCTTTTCTTTCATAAAACATCCCTGGGGACTGAAATCCTTGTTCTGATGACAGTGAGAACGTTTTCAGCTTGTACTGAAGTCAGGTGGGAGCTCCTAAAATCACTACACTAGAGCCTTTTAACCTACAGAATTTAAATATACCAGCTATGAGACTGTTCATAACATGGCAGTGCCATCTGTTAATGCTTTACAATCCCCTGAACAAAGGTGGGATTTTTTAAGTTTATAGCACAGCATCATCTCCTTGTACTTTATTCTCCTCACATTGCCACAGCTCATACTGTATGAACTTTGTTAAAAAAAAATTTCAGCTAGTCATGCCTCCTTAGCAGAATAAAAGCAATTCCAGGGTGCCAGCATCAATTCGGATGAAGCAGGAACAGATACAGGAGATATTTGGCAACTGGAAGCATTAATTAATTTCTCAGATGAGATAAAAGAAGATGCAGATGAGGACAGTGAAGCAGTGGAACAGGTTGTCCAGGGAGGTTTTGCAGTCTCCAACCTTGGAGGTTTTCAAGACCAGACTGGATAAAGCTTTGAGTAACCTGATCTCATAGCTGACCTTGCTTGGAGCAAGAGATTAGACAAGAGACCTTCTGAGGTCCTTTCCAACCTGAATTGTCCTATTATTCAAATCTTTGAGATCAAGAAAAGCTTGAAGGTCTCTAGCACCTCACAAGGCCAATAAAACCTGCCACAATCTGGCCTGATGTTTACCTGCAACATCTTCCTTTAATTGATTGGCTTTCTTTCCAGTGAGGCTGCTCACATCTCCTGCTTCTGTTAGATGACCTGCATCTGGGTGGAATGCTACCTAAAACCCATTTCCCATACCCACTGATCTGCCCCAGACTCCAGTAGAAAGATTGTACTGATCAATTGTCCCCAAGGCTGCAACAGAATTTCTGTTTAACTTCCATTAAGTTATACTGGAGAGAGGAGAGGACAAGAACAGTGTGTACCACATTAATTATATTTGCAGGAAGTCTTCCGTTATTTTCTTTTGTGTGCTCAACTACTGAAGTTAATTTCCTTACCTCTTTCATGCTGATAAGAGTACTGTATGTGATCAATTAACCTGTTTTCCTACCTTCCATGCTTTTATCACACTGTTTGCGATAGAATAAATTTTTTGACCTGTCCAGTCAAGCCACTTTCATCCTTTCACGCCATCTGTTCTTTAATTCTGATGTTTTTCCTAACACCTAAAGAATCACATCTTGCATTTCAGATTTTACTTTTACTAATTCTGCTTCCCCTCTTGTCCCCTCCGTTCAATAGATAAGCATTCTTTGCTCCTGCAGCTACATTCTTTGCTGTGCTGCTGCACAGTCGCTGCTGTAACAGCTGTACTTTATCCCACAATTCTTGTGCAGATTGGTCATCAAAAAGCTGTTTCACATCAGAAAGCACATGGCAAACACATTGGGAAGGCATGCAGTGGTGAGAGGGCTCTGAAGACATTCAAGGAAGGTGATGTCTGTCTGAACTTCAGCACCTCTTCACTGGCTATATAAGGATCTTCTTTCCTTGGGAGAACTATAGTAAAGTGAGACACACTGGGTAATAGCTGGTCAATAGTTTTCAGTGTGACAAGTCCAGTGCTGTTAGCTATATTTTTTTATATATATATAAAAAAAAATAAAATGGTGGTTGAATTACCCAAACATCTAGTATAATATATATATCTCTATATATCTCTAGTAACCAAGTAGGTGAGGAAAAATATAGCGGTAGCCCCAATACTTAGCTTTGTCCAACTGCTTTGTTCCCTGAGGAGCACCCAGTACTGTGGACAGTGTGTAAACATATGTTTTAGGTGTTAACAGTGTGACTTTTCCTCCCAAAGAACAATTCATGACACGTGAATCCTGCAAACTGCACGCTTTCCATTGGGATTTTTAAAAGTGCTCGGCATCCTGCCACAAAGGAACCTGACTGGTACCACTGGGGGAGGAGCTCAGCTGAGTTTTAGCCCTTTTGAATTTCTCATTTTTTAGTAAAGAAGATCTGTAAACTGAACTACACATTTTTTCCTATACAAACAATTCTCAACAAATAGCCAAACACAATTAGCCCAGAGAACTGACCTCATTTTTATGATCTCTCTGATTTATAATGTCACAACTAATAGAGTACCGGGTTCTAAGCCTTGGCCATTGTTCCGTTCGGTTGATAAAGTATCATCGGCTTATAATAGTCATTGTTCTAATATCACTCTGGGCACAATAACATCACTGTTCCCTGTCTCCCGCTCCCTGGCCTCTGTAGAGTTAAGCTTTATGTAATATGCATGTGGTGAAAATAATAATAATTCTTTGAATGCTGCCGCCGTTTTCAGGTTTTCAGAATACTTGACTGACATTCATGAATTTAACCTCTTAGTGACCCGTTAATTATAACACATAAAATAATCCTCATTCTATAGATACGGAAATTGGAGGATATAAAACTAGACATGACTGCATATGACAGCACTCTGAATTTACTGTGAAGGACACTACTCATCCACAAATTTTAAAAATAGAATTTTAGAAAATATCTCTCTTTGTATAGCGCAGGAAACAGACAAAATACGCACTTGTTTAGGAATACACAAAAGACCTGTGATAGAACCAAAAATAGACTCTGACATCAGTGGATTGTCACTCTACAGCTATCAAGCTGCTAATAAAGCATAAAGAAAAATGTGACACACTATTGATATGTTTTTCCTGGAGTTAGTAGCATGTGCGGTATTCATTCTGTATCAGTACCAGTAGGTATGCAGCATAAAGCTTGACATGGACTAACTGAGCACATACCCCATTTCCTAGACAACTGTGTAACTTCTGCTCAACTCAGTGCTGCCATAACTAGATTGGTATTAGAGACTGCAGTATAGGTGCACCCTGTATTAGTGACAAAGCCAGACACAAGATGAATCCAAGATTACTGGTTAGCAAGCTGCTATATCATTTCATTTTGGTATCAGTAAGGAGAAAGCAAGCAGTGAATTATCAGTGGTTCCATCCAATTTTCAGTTAAGCCACTCAAGCCACAAAAATATTGTTGTTTTTCTTTCATATTCAGATGTGAATATTTAGATGTAATGTCACTTTTTGCAACTTCTCAAGTGATGTTATATGTGGTGTTCTTGAAAACTAGTGATTGTGTGCTATGGTTTGGGGATACAGCCTGTGTGTGTTCTTAAACTAGCTGTTATTTTGTTTGCTAGATAATTACGACTTGCTGGCTTATTTTACAAAACCTATGCGGGTGCTTGGTTGTGTTCCCATTTGAAAACGAGCTGGACAACCTAGTTTTCTTTTTGTTTGGCAAATAAAGCACACACCCCTGCTTCCTACCTTGCAGAGATGATAAATTACTGGGTTGCCCAAAACTAAAATGGCCATAAAAGCAAATTCTGTCTCAGCATTTACTAATATTTTGGTCTTTCAGCAGATTTTCTTGTTGTCCTTAGATTGAAAAAATGGTTTACTTGCTGATTAGATACAGGAGAAGCAAAAGTGGACTAATAACTTGATTAGTATGGCATGTCTGGTATTTCATGTACTAATTCACACTGAATAGCAGTCTTTTCTATTGCTGTATTAGATCATGATAATTTACTTAAGTCAGCAGCAGTACCTGACCCAAACACAGCAAATCTTAATTGGCAACAAACTAAATATATAGTTCAAAAATATTTATTAAACAATTTGTTTGAATAGTTTACAAACAAACTTTATTTAGGGATGGCTAGTGAACTTTCTCAGCTGACCTTTCTTCTGTTATTCAACATTACCAAATTAGATCAAGTTGTTGTGATTTCATAGATAGTTGCATATATAAAGCCTGACACACAAAACTTTAAATAGACTCAGAGGAGGGACAGGCATATTAAGTTGAATAGAAATTACAGTTGACTTATGGCACCCATAAGACACTAATGGCCGAACAGCTAAGACTGTTTTGCCTTCCTGAAAGACCTCAGCCTTGAGCAGAGGAATCATTAGGGAAAGTAAGTAACCAGAATTTTACCAGCCCAGAATACCAGTCTGCTTCTGGTCTGATTGTGACCAAATAAACACAAAGCTGCCTAAGGTGTAGTAGGCTTTTGACATTAGATGAAATAATAAATGTATCCTATAGTTTGTGGTGATTTTTTTAAATATATTTTAATAATATAAAATTCTATTGAACACCCGCCATCAACAGTGTACTTTGATGCTAAGGCACAAAAATAGACCTTAAAAATGGTCCCAACTTCAGAGAGCTGATGACCAATGCTAAATGTATTTGTTACTTTTTTATAACTTACCAGCTATTATTATTTGTATTTGAAAAAGTGTTTATTAGATGTTTCTGTAGATATACAATAAAAGACAGCCGTCTACACACCATTTAGTCTTGGAATCTAATCTGACAATCAGTTGGGCACATGATTAACTTTAGCTGATAAATAGTTGTACACATATGATTTGCTTGAATCAAACATTAGCTAAATACAGAGTGTAATCACAGGTGAAAATAGGTAGAGGAGAGAGTAGGCAGCAGTAACAAATCTATGTTGGCATTTTTTTGCATGCTTTCTATAAGTATAGACTGTTTTTGCTGAAAACAAATGAGCAAGTCAGTTCGATGCCCTCCTAGGCCTTACTGTGAATTTGGTCTTTCATCTTCAAAGTACTTTCCAAACATTTATTAATTATCTTTACAACATTCCGTGAGACTAGTAGATAAATATCACCCTGCGTATGAGAAACAGAAACATAAAGGTGGAGTCATTTGTTTGCGGCCACATGGTGAGTCAGCAATGAATCCAAGATCAGAATCCAGAAGTGCCTGGCACCCAGCCTGTTGGTCAGTCGCTGGATTTAGTCTCTTTCTCAGTACTGTCTTCCTGTGTGCCCAAGCCTCATTTTTTTTTTCCTTGCTTTCTTCCCATTTGCCTTCTACTTCCCGCAGGCCCCACTGGAGATCCCATCATGTCCACATGGGCAGGTGCAGTCTTGAATTTTCTTTCTTCCTCCATCCTTTCTTACTTAAGTAAATGTCCAGCCTTCTTGTTCTCTTAGGTCCTGTCTTTGACCTGTGCATTTTAGAGAAAGTAATAAAACTTGAATTGAATGTATCTTGCATTTGTTAATTTGATATATCAGAGCATAATTACATAATTGTACTAATTAAATGGCTGTACCTAGCAAAGCTGAACAAAGAGTGAATCTCATGTCTTGAATTAATTAATGAAATACTTCTTTT
Source organism: Calonectris borealis (assembly GCF_964195595.1). Classification (NCBI taxonomy): domain Eukaryota; kingdom Metazoa; phylum Chordata; class Aves; order Procellariiformes; family Procellariidae; genus Calonectris; species Calonectris borealis. Next base: position 35,530,167 of record NC_134317.1, read on the forward strand.
GATGGCTTCCTTTAAATCTCTAAGTCTAGGCACCTATACAAAATGATAAGGAACTGAACCATTTTATTCCAAACAGTGATTTGCACAGCCAATTTCCATGTATTTAATTATCTAAGGATCAATAATTGTGAAGGCAAGCATGTTCCCGCGGACAATTTAGAATGATTCTCACCTTCCTAGTGAGTAGCTCCTGCAGTTACTACTACAACCTGCTATTTACTACAACACCACAAGCTCATGTATTGTAAAGCCCTCATTTTCTCCTTTGAGGCTGCCTGCTAGAAATCAATCAGGACAAGTTCCCCACTAAGACTGCATCCAAGGGTTCTGATGGCTCCAAGCAATCATCCCAGAGGAAGTTATGTAAGGCCAAACTCAGCCATCCAAATTGCAACTAAGTAATAGTGTTTCAGTTGGTTGGCTCTAGGCTTTTCCAGTGAAAAATGCTGGACACAAAGGCTGAAGAAGAATTTGGGAAAACTGAATGTGGCTTTCAATTTCCCTGAACCTCAGTTCTTCCACAGTGTAGCTGTAATACCTAGCGCAGAGGTGCTGCTGAGTCTCAGTGTAGAAATATTGGCAAAGTACTCTGAGGATAACATACAAACCAAAACCTTACCATATTAATAAACACCTGCTGTCCTAAAGATTTAGCATGTCTCCAACAGCCTCAGTAAGGTTTTTAGAGAGTAAGAGTTTGATCTGTTTTTCTAAATTTAGACATCTGTTATCATCTGAGATGACAGAGGGTATCCTGTCTGCCACCCAGTTAATATACCAGAAGAGCACAGGTGTCTTGTAAGACCTATGTTGTATTTGCTGTTTGAGTCTCTCACATATACAGAGGTCTCTCAAACTAGATGCCTATGTTTAGGCAGCTTATTTTGGCCCTATGTAGCGTGTAGTCACTGTGCAGTTTTTTTAGCTAAATTAATCACCATTTTGAAACTTGTTATGCACAACAGCATAAAGAAAATACTTGTTTTGCAACAGGAGGTACGAAATCGATTGCTGAGAATAAGGATGTGGTCAAAACAGAAAGACTACAGAAGAAAGGAATTCACAAATGAAAAACCTGTGCTCCTCAGGATGGATGTGAATATTGTGTAAATAGACATTAGTTAGAGGCTTAATTGTGTCAATGTTTTCTTTCGTAATTATGTGTTACAACAACTCTTGTGTTTGTTCGCAAGGTTAAATACATCCCAACAATGCTTCTGACCATGTCTGACATCCAGAATTGCACCTTCACTTAAGAAACATCCTCTGCCTGTTTATCCTATATAATTTCCCAACACTTTGGAGCCCTATAGTTAATTGACTTTGGCATGGACTCTCATCCTGAAAACACTTGGAAGCACGTGCATAATAAATACTTGACTATTTCTACTGAATACAGTAATGGGCAATTACATGTTTTTATAGGACTGAAGACATAATTAGTGAGCAGCCCATAGATTTAAAAGACTACTTAGTTGAAATTTACCTTGAAAAGCAACTTAAACCAATCTCTTTTGCAGTGAAGCAAGAGCCCTGCCTCAGCCTCAATTGAGGTCAGAAAAAAAAGATCAATATACTGTATTAAGAGATAATTTGAAATCCATTGTTCTTGCCGTTGTTTTACTTTGTCCATGTGTGAACCCATGCAGTGTAGTTTAAGAATATAGCTAATACACAGCTGTTCTTTGCAGTACCAGTAATATACAGGCTTTGTTAGATTTTTTTCTTCTCATAGTTGTTTGAAAATATTTGCTTTTTTTCCTGACACTGATATGGCAGGAAAGGATTCTTGCTAACTCACGTTTGACTCACATGCCAGGCTTCATATGACCAGGACCCCCATGATGTTGCTAACTTTCTATATTGGTTCCCTTAATTTATTAATGTTTGATCTCCTGATGTGCTTATTATATTAATTTAATCTTGATTTAAATTGAATTGACTCATAAGCACTGAATACAGGTAGTTCTTCTGTAATATAGAGTTATGTACAACTCTTCCCCAAATTCAAATCAACATTGCCTTTTCAAACAAACAGAATCAGATTTTGACCATTTCTTCTTCACATACACTGACTCTGCTTGGTGGATCTGTAATGGGATTTATTTACAATTCCCCCAAAAGAGATGTCCACAGCCTGCAGGTTGAGAAATTGAGTGTTGAAGGTGATAAAGTTTCCATTATCATAGAATAATTTAGGTTGGAAGGGACCTCTGGAGGTCATCTAATCCAATGCCCTGTTCAAAGTAAGTCCCAGAGCATGTTACTCAGGGACTTGTCCAGTTGTATATTGGACACCCCCAGGAGGGGAATTCCCCAGCCTTTCTGGGTAATCTATTCCAGTATTTGACCACCTTTGTGGTAAAAAAAATTCTTGTAGCTATTGGAATTTCTCATGTTCCAACTTGTGTCTGTTGCCTCTCATCCTATTACTGTGCACCTCCGAGAAGAGTCTGGCTCCATCTTCTCGGTATCCTCTGACAGTATTAAGATGTGCCCTGAGCCTTCTCTTCTCTTCTCTTCTCTAGTGTGAACAGGCCCTGTTCCCTCAGCCTTTTGTCTTATGTGGTGTGCTCCAGCCCCCTGATCATCTCGGTGGCCCTTTGCTGAACTCACTCCAGTATGTCAATGTCTTTCTTGTCCAGATGAATCAAAAACTGGTCACAGTACTCTAGATGCAGTCTCACAGGTGCCAAATGGGGAAAGGATCAATTCCCAGTGGGCCTGCTGGCCACACTCTTGTTAAAACAGCTGAGGACTTGGCTGCCTTTGCTGCGAGGACACCCTGCTTCATGTTCAACTGATTCATGTTCAACTTGTCCACCAGGCCTCCCCAATCCATTTCTTCAAAGCTGCTTCTTAGACAGTTGTCCCCCAGCCTGTACTGTTGAATGGAGTTATTCCATCCCAGATACAAGACTTTGCATTTGCTTCTGATGAACTTTTTGTTGAAATGTTGACCACACTTGTTTTTCAAATTTTCAGTGGGCACTTATATTGAGACTTGATTTCCCAAATTATTTAAATGTATCACAATTTGGGCCACTGAGCATAATTGTTCCATGAAAAATTGTACTTCAGCCAGCTATCTGGGTTAGGATAACAGGTCATTCTGTCCATTTGGGAGTGCTAGCCATAATAATAGGGTGGAGAAGTATTATAGCAAGATAACAGCAAGCTATCAGTCATATTTGTGTTTTCTTGTTAGCTTGATTTAAGCTAATGAGTAGATTTGTGCTTAAGATACTGAAAAAAAAGGGCTCTGCAAATACTGTAAGCCACATTTTCAGCTCTGATAGAGCAGTGCTTGCACAAAGCTGAAACTGAGGGCTAAGACCACCGTTGTGGCCAAAGACTATCTCTTTGAAAAACATCCTGAGGCAGAGAGGTTTGTATCTTGTCACTGAGCACAGCTACGTATATATGCTGGGGCCAACAGATTCCACATACCATTCTGGATATTGGGGGGGTCTCCCTCACAGTATCTCTGTAATATGAATCAGGCCACAGGTGTCATTAATGGAACAGAGAGTGCTTCCCTTGGTATTATTTTAACTTGCACTTCAGATAACTTAGAAAATTAACATAACAATATTAAAATGAAAGTTCTAGTTAGAGCCACTATAAAAGAATTTCTAGAACAAACGTACATTTTCAGGTTTTCTTTTTAATTTTTCAATTACTTGTTAATGCTAAACACCTTTTAAGAAAAAAGCCTAAAGATGGACAAAACTTTCTATGGGAACAGCTTTACCTGACTGAAACAATAGTTATTTGATGTTTACTAGTGTTAGTGAAGTCATATACCACCAGTGACGAGAAGGTATCAGGTTGAGTCTGATGGGTAAACTAGTCTTTGAAAGCAAAGGCTAGAATTTATGAGAATTGAAAGCTAAGTAATTGTAGAATGACGGCTAATTACTAGATGGGTTATTATGAATAATCAATACAGCGCTAACACCAAAGGATTTTATTAGTGATATTGCAAAAGGGGAAGAGGCTGGCTTATTAATTTTTAATAAGATATGGCAACTTAGTTAATCACTGTCTAACATCAAGTACAGTCATCTGGTAGTATGAGGTTTTTCTCATACCTATAAACGCATGCCAGAATCATCTATGCAGGTTTTGCTGAAGATTTATTTGGCTAAGTCTTATGACCCAGTGCAGAGTCCTGTTCACATAAGGTGCTGTATATGGGCGGAGGGTTCCACCCATATTCATTCACCTGCAAAATTGATGCCTACAAAATTGATGGCTGTTGAGGTAGATGTTATTTGTATAACTGCAGAACAGTTTAAATTAATTATTTTATTTGTTGACATATACTTATTTCATCATGTAATTCTAAGTACTTCTTGTACTTTATGCTTTGCCTTCCAAAAAATGACTTTAAAGTTGTGGCTAATTTGAACATAAGTGAATACTGGTCTCCAAAGACAAACATGTTTTTATAAAGACTGTTCTGGGAGACACCCAGAAACAGAAATTGATAGTGCAACTGAAGCTCTTCTAAGCGATTTCCCTTTTCCTGCTGTGGGATCACTGATACTACAGATTGTTCAGTTCAAACTAACGGCAGGTCAAAAGAAGCTTTTATTCCCTGGTTCACTTCTATTCCAAAAAATCTTTCAACATTGTCTTAAATTATTTTTTTTTATTTCATTGAAATCAGTGGAAACTAAACATGTGCCTGAAGTTAAAAATGTGCTTTTAAGTATTTTCTTGGCATCGAATCAGAATAAAATATTGCAGAAAGGTGAACAGGGATATCAATATCTGACTGTGTTAAAGAGGTCACCATAATCTTCAGCAGGAGTTGTTCAAGAGAAGAATGCCTTCTACTTATAACAGGGTTTCTTTTTTAAGGGCTACAAATACTGACTTGCTTTCACATTTGATTTTATTGTATGTATCAAAATTCCTGAACATTAAACTAAGAAATAAAGGCAAAATTCATAGGTATTAGAAGGCTGTAGGGAAAATAACAAATGCCAATGTTTTCATATTGCATACTAAAATACAGACAGGAAACAAAATACTGTTTATTAAGCATTGTTGTATTGTTTAGTAACAGAACAATGACACCCTGTAGGAGATAAACTGCAGCAAGGTCTAATGAAAACTAAACAAAATGAGCTTAAATTGCAGACAGGCTGTTATCTTACCCTCCAGACTCATTTCAGTCTTTTCCTCGAGACACAGTGTTCCAATTCAAGTCCACAATTCCCACTCTTTAGAATGGCTGTTCAGTATGATATAGGGAGTTTGCAGAAATGCTACTGTTGACATTTGGGTGTGAAACATCCACTTGTTCCTAGCAGATGTGGTGTTTTTCATGTCTTTTAATTACTTTTCTCATTTGCTACAAGATGCTTTCCTTATTTGTTTTTTGGGTACAGTGTTTTCTTATGACTGAGAAAGATCAGACAAAAGGAGTCTCTTATTGAAACAAGTTGTCACACATAAGAGAGGATTTTAAGCGTTGTTTTCCTCACTAGTTAGGCCATCACTTTTCAATTACAAACATCTTAGTTCGGGCATGTGAGCACAGAGCTGGTTCAGTCCCCTGAGCTGGAGTTTTGTACAAGCTAGATAATTCTAGCCGCTCTGAATAAACCTCTGAATTCTGAATTTGCTAGAACTTCTGGATGGTTTTCCTACAAGAGTTTGTCACAGGAGTCTAGCTCTGATAATGAAAATGATGATTGTTTCAGGTTAAAATGACTGCAGTCTGTCATCTAGCCCTGAGAGACAGGAGCTGTCACTTTGAAGTCTGAGAGAAACAAATCCAATAGGAGCATAACACTATGAATCTTAGAGAAAGTGGGAGGGAGTAGACATTTGCTTAATAAGGATAGATATATCCTGTATAGATATTCAGATTACTTACATGTAAGTGAAATTAAGTTTTGGAGTAAAAAGCATCTCTTTTGAAAGGAATCCTAAAAAAAACCTGGGAGACTTTTCTGCACCCCATCTCTGCCTGTTTGCCTGTGCAAGCGCATTGCAAACTTCGAACTCTGAGTGTCAGCTGAAGCGGAGATGGTAGTTCTGATAGTTGCACGTGTGGGGTTATGAGCAACAGAGTCACAGCTTTCCATGCCTAAGTCATAGCAGGGGTCAGTTCAGTAAAGGCTTCACCATTCAAAAGATGGCAGATTATTCTTTTCAGTTTTGCTAGGCCTTGTGTAAGCTATATGAGTAAAAAACCACTTCGCACACCAAGAGGGGCCTCTTAATGAAGAATGGTAACATCATCATAATTAAACTTCACGAAACCTCTCAGCTGAGTGTAAGATCTGAGCTTACATGAGGTCTCTCACTATTATTCACACCTCTTTGGTTAAACCATGATGACATTTGTGGGTATTATTTTGTAAAATTGCTATTGCTCTAGATTCAGAAGCTCTATTACAAGCATAGTGCTTATAGAACCTGCCACTGATGTGGGCAGTTGTTTAAAGCCAAAATATATCCTCTCTTATTTTTCAAGACATGTCTTTCCTGGAAGTGTATCTTTGAATATTCTTAGCATCATAGTTGTATAATAATTAAAACATTTTCAGTTGTTTACATCTTATAGTTGAATTGTTGCCCTTGTTGCCAGACAAGTTAAATATATTATAACTTTTTTCATTTATAGACAGAAGAAACATTTTGAAGAATGTTTCTGTCTTTTGAATGAAATTATTTTTAGATTTTAATACAAAACTTAAAAATCCTGAAAAATAATCCAGTAGTTACATTTCTTCACTCAAATAATAACTAGAGAGATGACGTTAATCATGTATTTTTAATAAAGCATAAGGAATTTATCCACTGAAAAACTTTGGCTCGGAAGACTAGAACATAAATACATGTCTTGTTAATTCCTGTGCATCTCCAGTGATAGGCTGTAAAGAATTCTGTAAAGATTTCTATTAAGAATAAAATGGCTTTTTGACAGCTACAATAGCAGTAAATACAAATTCTGAAAGGGTTTTCCTCACATTAAAAGAGAAACAAAACAAAGATAAATTGTGCTATCTAACAATCTGGAAAAGCAGTGATAAAAGAAATGATTAAGCCTTCCCATAGGAAAAGCACAGATGTAGGTAAGAACAGGAAACATCAAGTTATTAAGTAGGAGGCTAGGGCTGGCCTTGCAATAGAAGAGGCTATAGGGTTGCCCACAAACATGTATATTCCAGAGAGTGGTGGAAAGCCAGAGTTATCTGCATAGCAAGGTTGGCTTACTGTTTTGGTCAACACTTGCTAACATAATCCAGGGCTTCTGCATATACTGGTTGCCCTTGTTGTAAAGGAAGAGGCAAATCCTATTGAAACTATTACCTCTGAAAACTCAGAAGCTATTATTTGCAAACCTAAACATCGATATGGAAGCAGACTTTCTGAATCTAAAGACATCTTTTGGCACCTGTGTTCAGACAAAGGAAGGCTCTTCTTTCTCCAAAATCCCACTTTTTTGTCTCTACTTCCACCCTGGCAGTGACAATTAGTCAGACCTGGGCTCAGATCCACAGCTGGTATGCTGTCCCATTATGTAAATTATTGCTGTAAGACTGCTGAGTCGTGTCTATACCAAGTAAAACTGGTAACTCCTCTCGTACAGCTTCCAGCTATTAAACGCCTCCCTAAATGCATCTGAAATCTGTAAGTATTGTGGTGAAAAGACTCCGGTGAGCCAGCCAACCTGAAACAAGAGCTGCCTCTTTAAAAATATTCACAAGGGCTTCACAAAGCAATCTAATAAAATTTGGATTTAGTGGAGTATTAATAAGAATATTTGGGGCTTTTTTAGCAGCATCTTAGATGTAAAAATCAAAGTGCTCAAGCTACTGTATTAGGTTTAACATCAGTCTTGTAAGGAATGTTCTGTTATTCTGTGTTTGCCAGGGAAAGAAACCTGAGCACAGTCTTGTTTTAATAAACAGCTGGGGAAAGATCATGCAGCAAAGTTGTGGCAAATTCAGGAGAAAAACTATGGATTTCCCCTGCCTACCAACTCCACTGCTTTTGGAAGTAAACAAATGCTTCATAAATCAGCTATGGCCTTTTAGCTATATGTCTAGCACCTCTGGACGTTTGGCAGGCAAATTGTTAGAAAAGGTGCTGTTACTGCCTTCAGATACAACAAATTCTGGATGGTACCTACTGTACCTATTGGTGCAGGTTGACTGTGCAGTGTCACGTGTGCAGTGACTCTAGTATGTCTGGGATATACATGACCTACAATATATGAACTGCATGGTTTATTTGCGCTATGCAAATCATTTGCATCATACATCGTGCGCTCTGGACAGGCTTTATTGTGTGCACACTTTATTGTGTGCGTATCAACTCTACACTGCATACAATACAATCTTTCACTGATGTCCAATAAATTCAGTATTTCATGGACACATTGGATTCGCTGTGTATATACTGGACAGACTATGCTTACTTCTGCCTGAGAAATCTCAGAGAAATATGGGAACTTTGCTTTTTAAATTTCAAAGGATGGTAGGTATGTTTTCTTGCCCTTTTCTTATGCCTTAAATATCACAGAAAAGACTCATTGCCCAGTAGGAAAAAGTAATGAGGATGATGATTTCAGCTACATAATCCAAGGCACATGTGTAAAGTACTGCAAGCATTCCGTCAGAAATGGTTATTTAAACTGTAATTCATCTAAGTTGTTCTCTAGTAACAAAAAAAGGTCTAACCAGCAGTGCTTTTCTGGTAAGTGTTCCTAGTGTTACTGTATGGAGAGTAAATCTCTTTCGGATCCAGGTCAGCTGCTGCTGTATTATGTATGGGACCTGACAGGCTAGACCAGACCCCAGATCCATCTAGTCCAGTAACCAAACTGTAACAGCAGCCAGAAGTGCCACCAGGGACAGGGGTGGAAAAGATGCAAGTCAAATGTGTTGGCCTGTGTGGACCACTACAGGCATCTCACTCTGCTCCTCAAGATTGTGCGTCGCCTTACTGCCCAAGATACGAGTAACTTAGACACTAATCAGAGCCTTACCTCAGAAGAAACCCGAGTTAATTCAGTGCATCTACTTGGGGAATACACCGTAATTGTCAGTAAAGGTGCAAGCACTGACAGTTAATAGACTTAAAACCAACTAAGGATCAGTTGATTTTGATATCCTGTAGGTTATTTATTTAATATTAATATTTAATAATATTAAAATGTTAAGTTTTAGGAAAAATAATTCTCTTTTTATCTGTTAGTAAAGAAGAATACAGTTTAAGCAGTAAAGTTTTATAAGACGAGCCATGAAGAAAATTTCCTCTACTTTTGATGCCAATCTGAAAAAAGATTTTGTGCATTTTCTAAGGAACATACCATAAGAAGAAACACTTAACTCACCTAGGATAACCAATTCCATTAAAATAGTAATTTTAGGCTTCCTATGTTTATATGAATTTTTATTTCTATATTACTTTTTCCCAAGGTATAGTTCCCTTTATGCAAAGGATAAACCGTGATTCATGCATAGAAATTCATCTAATTAATACAAGAAATACTTTGAACAAGATCACAGGAGTGGCAAAACTGGAACAGATTATTGGTCTATTACGTCAGGCATTTGCTTCTGGGATGGCCTATATACTTGGGGGGGGGGAGCAAACCAAAAGCAGTTTTACACATACAGGAGAGAACAGTATTGCACAATGAAAACATCTCACCCTGGTACCTTGGTGCCTTTGTTTTGGTTTTTTTGAAAGCTATGAATTAGGAGCACTGTCATTTGCAAGTGTTTCAGCCTTAGTCTTGTGGTATTTGCTGCTTGTCTTACAACCCCAGCTTCTTGATGCATTTGAATATTCAAGAATTTCGCGTTTTTAAAAGGTCAGAAAATAAAAAGGCAACAAGAGCGAGCCAACCCAAACGAAGAACACTTACGGCCCGCGATAGAGAAAGCACCTTGTGACGCTTTTTAAGCGGGTCTCGTGGGTGCTTGGGGCCCAACACATGCCTGCAGGCAGCCGCGGCCGCTGCGGAGGCCGCCGGGCAGTGCACTCCGGCCCGCCCCGTGCCGGCCCCGGGGGCTGCGCGGCAGCTGTGCCCCGCGGGGCGCTGCTCTCGGCTGTCCCGGGCGCGGGCGATGCCGAGCCGGGGGCCGCCCCCGGGGCGGGCCGGGCGGGGGCGGTGCCCGCCGCGGCGTACAAAGGGCGGTGCGCGGCACAACGCCGAGCCCGAAGCGTCCGCGCCTCCGGCAGCCCAGGCCCCGTAGACCGCGCCGGGCGTCGTACGGCGCTCGGCCCTTCCGCGGCGGAGCGTCTCCAGCCGCCCGCGGCGCATAAGGCTAAGGCTTTCCGACTTCAGCTACAGTGCTAGCTAAGTCGGGGAAGGCAACACGGAGCGAAGCCGCGCGTCCCCCCGCCTCCTCTCGGCATCGGGCTCTGGCAGCGGCTGAGCGGGCCAGCATGGCGCGGGGAGCGGAGCCGGCGGGCGAGCGGCGGCGCTGCGGTCAGTGCGCGGCGGGGGCGGCCGGGCCGCCTCTCGCTCGGTTGCCGGACGCGGAGTGGGCGCGGGAGAGCGGGCGCGGGGCGAGCGAGAGGCCCCGCCGAAGCTGCTGCGCGCTGCTGCCCGCGGGTGGGGGGCTCCGGCGCGGTAGCCGCCGCCCCAGAACGCGGCGTGTCCCGGCGGCGGCGGCTTCGCTCTGTTGCGTTCCTCCACGGCAGGGAATAGTACACGGTGTCTACTGAAATGTGGTGGATGTGCCCGAATCTGCTTTAGCATTTGTTTCTTATTTCTCATTTAGGATCTGTGGTTGCCTATTTTACGTCTGCAAAGTTTCTTCTTTATCTTGGACATGCACTGTCCACTTGGGTAAGTAAAATATTGGCCTGGTAGAAGTAGGATTTTATTAATCCAGCAATGACATACCTGAACATTATTGGTACTTTCCAAAAAATCTTCATGAAATAGCACACCACCACAAAGACAGAGGTCTTATTACGACACCTTGCTGTTAAAAGTCTTCATAATCCTTACATGATATGTTGCAGTAGATTCAGTTTTCATTAGTGCTGAGTAGTGCAGTACTCAATTTCCTGAAGGCCGGGTTCTGTACCTTTTTATGCTTTAAGTAACTACAGAACCAGTGAGACTCCTTGTAGAGTAAGTTCTGAGTCAAAGAAATGAAGCATAGTCCGTAGCAGAATGAAAGACAGTCCGTTGCAACATGTATTTGGAGGACTCTTACACTTACTACACCTACTAATGGGAAATACTCAGTGTTTACGATGGACCCATTACTGCCGGTCATTAGCAATCCTGTTGAGTGTCAGGAGATGTCTATTCTTGTTTGCCTTCTGAAATGCTTTCCTTCTGTACTAAAGTAACTTACTACACCAGTTTTTACTCACTTGAAAGATACTAAAAAAATCTTAAAATATGCACTAAGAATAGACAGTGTGGTTCTATTCTGTATAATAAAATGAAGAATATATATATGTATCTTATAATACAGTCTTAAGTCTCCATCCAATGGCTTGGTTCAAAAAGTGGAAAGTTTCCTCCCCAATATTCCCTGTTTTGTCATTAGTCCTGGGTTTGGACCGGTTTAATGTGTGCTTTGTATAGCATTGAACAAATGGCTGATATACAGTTACAACACTGCATGCCTAACTCTGGCAGCTCCTTGCTTTCACTAACCTGAAAGGTCATACTGATGTTTCTCCTAATGGAAGAAGGCTTGGAGTGGTACCAAACGCTTGTTTAAACAAGTGCAATATTTTAGCTATTATTAATACTATTGAAGGAGCTGGATGGTGATGTTTCTGTTTGGTTCACTGCTTTTCAGAGGCCAGGGTCGTTACCTGCAACAGTTTTTGTCAGTAATGTCCACGAAGTGCCTAACTGGCAATTTGACTAACCCTGCTTACTCCTCCCTGACAAGTGCTTCAAAGCTCGGCAGTGGGACTGCTCTCAGAGTACATGAGTAAAGGTGACAAAGCAGAGTTTGAGAGCAGTGTCGCCACCATAACAAACATTAGACTGCAAGATGTCTATTCAGGTGTTTAGCAATATTAATAGTATACTCCTTGCTCCAGTGTGTTTTCTTTTGTGCTGAAAATCTTGACTCAAAAAAACCCAGCCAAACCTGCTGAAACAACAGAAATACAGCTTATTTTGACAGAACTAGGTGCAGGACTGCACCTGTTGTATCTCCTAAGCTTTAGTGTTCCTGTAGTCTGAATGTTTTGGCTAACAGGAACCATAAACAAGCACTTTAATCTTCAGAACTCAAAGTAATGTAGCATCTTTGTTCTAAAATGGCTATGTCCACAATACAAAACCTGATAGAAATGTGGTTTTGCTGTAATTGGGAGAGCTAATTTGGTTTCTGTGTTACTAAGCCATTCCCAAATACAGAGAGAAGCTGTAAATGATTAAACATGTCACATCTCCACAAATTTTCAGATTTGAACAAAGTCTAGACTATGTCTTAGGCTCTTGTTCAGTAAAGCATTTGAATGTGTGCTTGGCCTCAGTGATCTTAATAGGCTGGACTGCACTGCTGATCTGCAGTCTCAGACCTTAGGCTATTGCTTTTATGTTTTTAATTCATTGTTGTCTATCACTTGGCAGTAGAGAAAGTACAGAATGAAACTGGGTTCACCTTGCTGGTGCCAGTCCTGATGCTTGCCAGGAGGTCACTTGCAACTGCCTGGCCTTATCAGTGCTGCTCGGACCTCAGGAGGCCTGTCAGTAGGTAGTAGCCTGGCTACTGCTTAACTTGTGGGCTTCGGTTCTGAGATGGGATTGTATACGTTCGGTCTGAGATGATTATAGGGATAATTGGAATGACAGAAGAGCAAGAACCATCTTTAAAAGTATGGTGAGGCTAAACAGCTGTAGTTAATTATTTGAGTTGAAATACACAGTTTGAGACACTTTAAAGTGGGATTAAGTATATATGATCAAGGCTTTGCCCACTTCTGAGGGCAATATTTACTGTTTAAATTTCAGTAGATCTTAGCTTGAAATTACATACCTGCTTCAAACCTCTCTAATTCACTGATATTGTTCTTCTGTGACACTAATTAATCTTGGTTGCTCTTTAAGGTTTTTAATTCTTGGAAGAAAGTCATGCTTCCAGGTTGGAACAGCTTTAGTTACCCTCAAAATTATCTGTGTGGATTGGCCTGATCAAAATACTCTGGGTGAATGTATTGGATAAGGTTGAACAGAGTTCACAGGCTCCTTAAATGAATTGTATAGCAAAATCAGGATCTCACTGGACTCAAAGGAATCTTCCTGTGAGTTTCAAGTGAGATCAGGTTTTTCAGTCTGACAGTGGTGGCTGCCACTGACTTTCACATAATTTAAATTTTTTTTAAATGTCTTTTTCATCTTGTTAGAATTCAGTTACTGAAACATCTCTGTATAAAAACCAAACTTCTGTTAGGAAATTTTAATGTCATAGTACTCTTTTGGCTTATTTTTCTAGCTTAATAAACAGTTACCAGGCTAATCAAAGCTTAGTTAGTCCACCTGCATGTATTTTAAGTGAAATTCACTAAAGAGGTACCTCAGGTCATACTAAGTTTAAGTGAATGCTAGATTTGGGCAGCTATATCCCTATGTTTTCATTGCTGGAATACTTTATATATACTTCTTCTAACTATGGAATAAAAGTGGAACCTACTTTACAGAAGACTTCAGGTGTCTCTGGAGAGTGAAAATTGGTTTCTTATACATGAGAGGGCACATCTAAGCTGATTATGCTTATATTTGCATTTTTTCATTGGTTTTAGTTAGAAAACATGTAAAATACCCAGAGCTTTTCCTTGAACAGGTGAAATTTTGTTCCCACATGATTGGAATGTAATTATTTTTCTGCCTGTGGTTAAGGAAACAAATATGAATGTTTATACATTACAATGTTTGAAGAAACCTCCTTCAGAGAACTTCAGTAATATTAAAAGGCGAATTCTTTTTGTGCGTCTATGCTATGCTGAAGACTTTAATCAAACCGCAGTTATTTTGACCCTCCAAATAGCATGCTTTTTATATATTTCTTGATTGCTGTGTTATATGATATGTTAGATTTGGCAGACTTTGCTTTTTAGAAGTGCTTTTATGTTACACCTCCCCAGCACTTTAGAATATTTGAGGTCTTTAGAAGTTTGTACTATTTGCTGTATCACATAGCAATTGCTTATTTAAGATAAGACAGCAGAATAAAACAGTTTCATGTTTGATTTATAAAAGGCTAACATTAGGGACCCTTATTAAACAAACTGTGTGCCCTAGAATAATATGAATGATTTCCATTCTTCTGCTTTGTTACTGATTACATAAAGCTTTTTCTGTAGTGCATTTCTTGCAATATATTTAAAAATAAAGTGAGATATGACTCCTCTCATGTGACAACATAAAAACGTCGATGTATTCATTAGCAAGCCACAGGTCTCTCTGGTAGCAAACCTAAAAATGTTTCGAATAGTATGAAAATTACTTTACTTGGACATGTTCAGCATTTTGGGCTTCTTTTTTTTTTTACCTGTAGTAAGTGGTATCAGAACATGAAAATTTTGTATTCTAAGCACTAGGTTAAACTAGCAATAGGCTAAATAGGTTGAACTAGCAATGGGTTTACAATAGGCTAAACTAACTCTGATATTCTACCTCTTAGTGATATGCCAATGCTTAACATTATTAAAAAAGAGATTAAGTCCATTGACTTCAGAAACTTCAGTTAACATTTAGGACAACACCTTCCTTGATTTACCCATGTCTGTCCCGAATTGTATTATGACTTGCTTTGACTTGACTGGTTATCTTGTGTTTTAAAGCAGCATTGAAGCTTTGATCATCTAAGAGCAAACTGCTGTCTTGACAAGTTATTTAAATAGTATCAGTAATCAATAAATCTGTTGCTAATATTTGATCTGTGCTGGAAAATCTGTGTGAGCTTTCTGAGGTTTGTTGGATATGGCTGGTAACAGACTTTGTCCTGTAATATCATAATAGAAAATATCTGGGATTTTTGATGTGGTATTACAAGCTGTAATGTTGCACTTGATTAGGACAGATGATCTTAGTGATACTGGGATAAAAATCAATGGTGACAGGATGTAGTCGTCAAAAAAAACCTCCAACCCCCAAAAAACAGAACAAACCCCCACCCCCCCACACCCCTTCATGTGTAACAAACCTTTATTTTAATACAGACTTTTGTCAGGGCATTAGTAAAATAGTCAGCTTGTGTGCTTGCAAAGTGCAAATAGTAATGTTGTGTATGTACTCTCTGTTACTCTTAAAGGGAGATCGTATGTGGCATTTTGCTGTGTCTGTATTCCTGGTTGAACTGTATGGAAACAGCTTACTCCTGACTGCAGTCTACGGACTGGTTGTGGCGGGATCAGTTCTTCTCCTGGGAGCCATTATTGGAGACTGGGTGGACAAGAACTCCAGGCTCAAAGGTTAGATGCCTAGAGTTGGGTTATTTACTTAAGGATGGATCAAATTAATGTAAAAAGATAAAGCTGTTAGAGTTAACTCCTCAAGTCAAATATGAGAACGGGGCTTGCTCAGTTTTTTTAAAGAAGGATAGTGTTTCAGAGTGGTAATGATTATACAAAGATAGTGTCAAAGACAAGAGGAAAACAGTTTTGTGTCATGGTATGTCCACTACTCAGGCTAAACCTGTACAATACGTAGAGATGTGCAGAAATGCACAAGGTAAAAAGCACATAACTTTAAGGACTGCAGACCAAGTTCTTTACAGTCTAATACTAAGATACACTTGCATTATTTGTTGTCTTCTGGATACAAACATCTTCCACTTAAGTGTAAACATGCACTGCATTTGCATTATACGTATTTTAAGTATGTATGCTCCAATCTGTTTTATAAATAACATGGCATCAAGTTCTTCATATGCATTTTTACTTTCCAAAAGTTTACAAAATAGCATCATTTCCATGGTATGCTGAAGGTGAATTTTATAAACTCAAGCTAAGTCTTGTTTTTACCCCTTTAAAAATAGTGTCAGCATTTAAACGGGTACAGTTTGGTTTTTTTTGATTGAGAAAAGACCTACTTGGGCTGTAAATTAAGGGCTATGAATTGTTAAGAGCTACAAAGTTACATCAGACATTAATTTGTTTCTCTAAGATGATGTAGTATGAAGTATAGTTTTACCACTTAGATTTTGGGGGGAGAACAGGAAAATAATAATACTTAAAGAATCTGTGCATGTTCCTTAATTATAACCTCCTTAAGCTTATAGTTAGCTCACTCTTACGTTCATAACTGTTGCTTTCTGTTTTCGTTTAAAACAGTGGCCCAGACATCCTTGGTTGTACAGAATGCATCTGTCATCCTCTGTGGTATTATCCTGATGATTGTCTTCTTGTTTAAGACACAGCTTTTGACCTTATACCATGGATGGCTTCTTGTGAGTGCTTGAACTTGCTAATGAGGAATTAACTTACAAAGAAACTTTGGGGAGCATGGGACACAGATAAGACAATAAAAATTAAAAAATAAAAATTCATCTAGTCTTAGATGTTCCTGTGAGCTACAACTGGCAAATTAAACTTTCAGCTAGTTGGGTAAGCAGAGGTGATTGTTTTCTGTCAGGAATTGTAAAGTAGACTTGGTCTTGTTTTGTCTGAAGAATAACACTAAAATGTACGGATTCAAATGTAAAAGTGTCTCTTCTGGTTGTACAGGGTAGGAGTGGAGATCTCCCTTCATCAATTTTCTCACATTGTAACTTTTTCCCCCCGTTTCTCTAGACGATGTGCTATATCCTGGTTATCACAATAGCAAATATTGCCAATTTGGCCAGCACTGCCACAGCGATCACAATTCAGAGGGACTGGATTGTTGTGGTTGCAGGGGAAGACAGAAGCAAACTGGCAGGTGAAATATGTTGCCTTTTTAATACCTTAAATGTCTTACTTTCCAAGCTTGATTTTAGACTAGTGTTTTACAGAGGTCAGCACATCTTTGAGTTACAGATATTATGAGAAAACAGCAGGTAAAAAGGGCAGCTTTTATTTTCCTCTTCCCTGCTCTGGCCTACACTTACTAAGATTAGGAATTACTGTTGTGATTACAATTCAGTTAGGCATCCCTAAACTTGTTTTGTCTTCCTTTTAGTGCTACTGCAGTTTTATCAGGAAAACTTTATTCTTGCTGAACAAATAAACATACACCACACTCTTAAATGAAATAACCAGTGTTTAATAGAAAAGCTATTTAACTTCCAGGCACTTAAAGCCAAGTGTTGCAATATTTTATTTTTAGGTCCCTGGAATGAAACAGAAAACTGTTGCGTAACTGCGCTCCTCACATAGGGATCAAAGAAAGAGGGACATGAGAATGAAGTCCAGAACAGTAAAGTAGGTGGGTCAGGAAATTGCCAGTAGGAAATGCTGTGCATGCAGATATATTTGAAAACATCTCTAGCATTAGATGTCTAAAAGCTGTGAATACTTTTCTTCAGTTGGAACTGAAAGCTCTGTATTCCTTTGACATCTGATACCTTTGGTATTAGACTACAGACTTAATCTACTTTTTCGCTTAGTAAATATTTTTCCTTCTTTTTCCCCTCCTTTGCACAGTGGCATGGCATTATTAGGAGAGAGAATGAGTTCCCATTCAAATTCTACTGCAGCTTGGTGGTCATGACAGTACTTGGATGTGAAAGATTGTTTGGGATCCTCCCCAAGGATGCATTGAACCTGACTCTCCTTTGCTGGGGGGTCCTAGCCACAAGGCCATTCGTACCAAGGGATCTTTGGCTTTGCTGCTGCTCTGATTGTAACTGACAGTATGGGAAGCAGCATTTTTTTGCAGTGAACTTGCGCAGGCTATGTGGGCTCTGAATCAACCCTGTAAGGGGAGTTAATCCTTCCCAGACAGAGGAACTGATACTGAAGTGCAAACAAGGCACAGAGCAGCTTAACATTGCCAAGACATTTATAGCTCGCTAAAGTAACACTGGGACTAAAGTTTTAAGTCTCACACTTGTGGAGTTTAGATACTTCCAGGCCTAGGCAGTATTTCAGCTTCTGGACTCTGATTTTGTATGAAGCTGCCTAAATTGCCCATAAAGTTCAGTTTACGTGTCAGAGTCCTTTTAGGGATTTGAATTGTATATTGCAGATTTATTCTTGATGTTTATCTCCAATGAAGGAATCTTACTTCCCCATCTCATCCAGTAGAGGCTAGTTCTTAATTAGATGCATTAAATGTGTCTTGCTTTCATTTCCCAGGATAGAAATTTTCCACCATAGTCTTATTTTGACCTTGCAGTGCCTTTCTAGGTCATGCCTTTTGTAGAGCAGCAGTACAGGTTAACTTTCTTTATGCATGTGAATCACAAGTAGAAACATATCATCTATCTGTAAAAGCCTTGAAGTTCTAATGGTTCTCATTAACCTTTCTTCTTGTGTCAGATATTATTCAGCAAATCATCTTCCCAATGCCTGTACTACTTACTACACAGGAGATAAGGTACAGACCACACCCGCAGAGAACTGCTGCATGGGAGGCAGTCCTGCCTCTGTACTGCTTCATGATCTCAGACAGAATTACGTGACTACTTACATTCTGTACTGAAAAATCAGGCAAGAGGTTACTCTAAATTCTCATGCAACTTAATTTAAAAACAGAAAAGCCATTGAACTAAGCACCTTAGTTCAACAGATCTAGCTAACGGATCTCTTCCAGGCTGAATAGGGCTGTTATGTGTTGAATCGTAATGTAATTTGGAGACTGTTGAAATTCCTTAACTTAAAAAATTAAATGCCAACATTGACTTTGCAGCAAATACTGTTGTCAATCTCTGCGCTGTTACCTTTCCTCAAAGAAGGGACTTAGTCAAGTAAGTTAGTGGAATAGGGAAATAAAAAATGGCCTTGGCTTCCCCTTCTGTATTGTCCTTGATTAATTTTTCCATTCACTCTTACTTTGTACCTTTCCTGAGTGGAAATATTAGCCTTCCTCAAATAACTCAAAAAACAAAGCTTAGTTCTTGGAATTTCTAAACCAAATATCATGCAAATATCTAACTTGCTCATCATCAGTCAAATAGTTAACATTGAATTGACTCTGAATTCTAAACAGAATAATCTAAACATTTCTTTGAATGGCAAGGAGTAATTCTCTACAGATTCAGAAAAGCAGCTTCATACTGGTGTACAGTTTCACTTGCCCTTCAAAAGCTCTAATTTCATAATAGGGCTCTAAAATGGGTTTGAGGTGTACTTCTAAGCAGCCTGAAGCCCTGATGTGCAAAACTATTGAGTGTCTAGCAGCTTTTAGGCGTGGAACAATGGCACCATTAATTGGAAACTTACAGGAGCCCAGAGGGTGTAATGACACTAAAGCTGATAAGATTGGGGAGGGTGAGACATCCCCTACCAGCAAATGGAAGATGCGTTCATGCTAAGAATGGTCTGCGTGTTTTGACCATAAACATCAAAGTGTGGAACAGAAAGGAGTGAGGACTTTGCTCAGTAAGTTCTGAGAATGCCTACAACTGCCATCAACCAATGTGACTCGATAAGGAAATTTAAAGCCATTTCAAAGGTCTGCTGCTATCACGGTGGGTACTGTGGTCACCAGTTATTAGAAATAAATGGAGGAGATTAAGAAATACAGGGTCCAGTATTGGGAGATAGTAGTCGCTAAAATTATCTTCACAGGAAAGAATTCCACCATATGAGATTCCTTTTAATATCTGGAGTTGTGTATGCTGGGTTTGAATGTTACAGAGGTAGACTTAGGAGTCCATAATGTCACTAGGATGTAAGGGTAATCTGATCTCATGACTAAGAGTTTTACCTGCAGGACTACTCTTCCACTGTAGACCCAGCATGCGAAACCTGAAAGTCCTCATGTAGGCACAACTGGAAGGAGTAGGGATTTGGCTTGCAAACACCTTGGTTGGTCCCAGTAAACTTAAACATTGGAACACTCTAAAGGTGCCTCTGGTTAGCAGTCCAACTCCTGCTCCTGCTGGAACCACTTACAGTTGGAGCAAAACTTCTTGCTTGATGTGTATACATGTACAATCCCCAATTATGTTAGTGAATATTTCACTGTAAGTGCTCAGCAATTACTTCATATCATGAAATCATTTCTGACAGATATGAATGCCACAATAAGAAGAATTGATCAGTTGACCAATATCTTGGCCCCAATGGCAGTTGGTCAGATAATGACATTTGGCTCCCCGATGATTGGCTGTGGATTCATTTCTGGCTGGAACCTGATGTCAATGTGTGTGGAATATCTGCTGCTCTGGAAGGTTTATCAGAAAACCCCTACTCTGGCTCTAAAATCTGCAAAAGTTGAAGAATCGGAACTGAAACAGCTGAATGTAAAGAAAGGTATTGAAAACACAAAAGTAACTGTTCAAATTCACAGTATATTCACTGTATCAGTCAAACTGAAGTGTTGACGCTTCTTTTAGGCTATAAAGCTTTCTACTCATAGCTTGAAGGTTTTGGGTTTTGGATATAGATACCAGAGACTCTAATTTAAGTAACAATACTTTGTGCAGCTATTTGAGGAATCCCATAAAATGCAGACAAAGAATGAATTCTCATAATTAATCCTTTAGAGTAAGTCTGCCCTGTTATTTAGGGCTGTTCAAGAGGAATGCTCCTATCCATCTACACCATAGCTAATAAGCTGACAAAGCCCTTTGCTCTGTAGTGTCCTCAAGCAAAACAGCCTGCGTAGGACTCTTTCTTGCTAACTCATCTCTACTTACGCATAGTACTAACAGGCTTTCAGGAGGTTGTAGAATAGGTGGTAATATTTCTAGTCTGGCATGCTTCAGTGGGTTCCACATGCTGCAGGAAATGGTGAAGAGGGGAAAAAAAAAAATCTCCTTTGACCTACTCTGCTTCCTTGGCCAAGCTGAACAACTGGGATTTGCAGTGTAGATGGCTATGACTATAAGCAACCTTGAAATTGATATTAACACTACTTTAGATAGTCTTAATATCAGAAATTAAAATTGTTTCAGAAGCAGACTTTTTGTTACGAAGTACTTGAAATGTCAAATACCGGAATACAAAACTTAAGCATTTTCCCATTTCTAAGACAGCAATATGTGAATACTCCTGAAAGCTCAAGCTATGGGCTGCCAGCTACAACATGTTGTGGGGGTTTTTTAAAGAAAGTTTATAAAGAATTCCTGTTTTTTCTTTAAAAGCTAGCTAGCAATCTGTTCTTTGCTCAATATATAGTGAGATAGGAGGCCTGTATTAAAAGTGCTGTAGAGACATATCTTCTTCCCAGCCAGCAGATCTGTTGTGGTAATAGCTGGTCCAGTAAGCTATTGGACTAGGCTGATGACAGCCTAGGATAGGGGAGCAAGATGAAGAGAGTAGAAGGCTCTATAGCTTTGGAACTGGCTCTTGAATGCTTCTGAAGGATGAAGCATTTAGCAAATGTCAATACGTAGGAGATGCCTCTTAATCTTTGTTATTGCAGTATTCTGATTTCAGTAGAAGACTTGCATTTTTAAAAGCTGCAGAAATACTTCATGTCTCTCACTTGCTGTATGTGAAGTTTGTTTTGAACTTGACAGTGTAAAAACACTGCTCAAGCATCCAAATATATATTTATACAGTTTCTGTCCACATTACTAATCTAAATACTGCTGTGGGTTTTTTGGGTTTTTGTTTGTGACCAGTGGAATTGCTTTTCTCCTATATTAGAGTGAAAATGGAATTGTAGAAAAGCATGGTCTGAGATTTTTTTAAGTCAAGTTTTGAAAGCGTTTGGCTTTGGTAGGCTTCAGCAAGCATCTCTGCCTCGGTTCTCATGACATGAGATTTTGACAGATGTTTTAAGTATTCCCTACTTTCTGTGGTTAGTGTATTTAAACAGACAAAGCTATGTTAAAATGCCAGCTAACATTGGCATTCTTTAAGCAAATGATTTCTTTATGGAAGTGGAGCATTCAGTCACAAGTCTATTGAAAAGAAGCAGGATATGCTTTCTCCTACTACAGTTTAATTAAATTGATAGGGATAAACTTTACTTGATCTTACTATACAGGTGGGATTTAAAACACTTAAGTAATCAGAGGAAGGTTGCTTGCAGAATTTAACTGATGCACTTCTGTAGCAGTGAACTTACTAACTGCAAACAGTTGTTTTGCAGTTTATGCTCTGCACTTTCCAGGCAGGAGTGTATCTAACAGTTACATTTCTGTTCACAGAGAGTGACGTGAAACCCGCGGAAGGAGTGCAGTTAATTGTTGAGAAAGATGTAACTGGCTTTGAGCCCCAACAGGAGAAGGAAGTCAGCTGCACTGCCCGGATTGCTGAGCCTTTCATCACGTTTCGTGATGGATGGGTTGCGTACTACAACCAGCCAGTGTTTCTTGCAGGCATGGGTCTTGCATTTCTGTATATGACTGTTCTGGGCTTTGATTGTATTACTACAGGCTATGCATACACTCAGGGTTTGAGTGGCTCTGTGCTAAGCCTCCTGATGGGTGCCTCTGCAGTCACTGGAATCATGGGAACAGTAGCTTTCACTTGGCTTCGTCGCAAATGTGGCCTGGTTCGCACGGGCCTTATTTCTGGAGTTGCTCAATTTGCTTGTCTGGTCTTGTGTGCCATCTCCGTATTCATGCCTGGAAGTCCTCTGGATTTGACTGTTTCCCCATTTGCTGACATCAGTGCCAGGCTGTTTGAAAGTGAACCATTACCTACTCTAACATCTCCAGAAGATAAGCCTGCAATGGTTTTTGCAACTGGAATGCCCAACTTGTTAAACGGGTCCACTACTCCTGCTAACAGTGACCCAGAGATGAGTCCTGAGCCTGTGCCTTTAATCTCTGTTAGTCTCCTGTTTGCAGGAGTCATTGCTGCTAGAGTTGGTAAGTATTATGTCTCTATTAAAATCTGATCTATTGGCTGCTTTTAATTCCAGAAGTTACAGTGCCTGTCAACTAAATACAAATTTGAGTTTAGAATTGTAGGCTACAGTTGAAGTGTTATATCACATTTCTAAGGCTAATTCATTACACATCACAAAAATGAAGCGATCTTGCAATAGTATCGCTAGTGCAGAGACTGCAGTACTACTTGCATATCATACATCACTAATAGGAGAAAAGTTACCACATTTGGAGATGAATGTAACTTGTTTTTTGGAATGCTCATCTCTAAATGATCTTCCTTCGCAACCAAATAAAACCATTTGTTAATTGGAAACAGAACTAAACACATCCACTATGAAAACCTTCAAACTTAGCAGTTTACTAAATTAATCCAGTCATTAAATAAATTGTGTAACCTTTAAACTTGTGACCAGCAAAGGAGTTTTGATTTGGATGACAGCTTGCTTTTTTGAGGAATTGCTGGTTAACATAATATTAGCATCTGTCAACAGAAGAGGCAGTCAAATACGTAAATGTAATGAACAGTAATTCTCATCTGTAGAATTTTTCTATGCTTAATTTCTGCAGCTTTTGCTGAATTTTGGATGAAGAAAATACTTGATTCACATGTATTAAGTTTGTTTGCAAGATAAATTTTTAAAACTGAATCATTAATGGACTGAAACAGTATAGAAGCTAGTGTCAGCTGAGACTTGTAAATTATTATGTATTCTGCATAGTTTAAAACATGTTTGATTTTTCTGCAAACATCTTACGCAAAACTTAGCAATCGTAGCTAGCATGAATACACTGTAAATAGCTGTAAAACAGCTATTTAAATAAGAAACAGATGAGCAAAACATTAACTTAATAGACGTTGAAGCAAGATGTGACAGGCAAGTTAATGTGTCAAGCTGTATGTATAATTTCAGGAAATATTAGTAAAGGGGAAGTAAATTGTTCTTGACTGTCAGCGTAAAATCCATTCTTGTCTGACAAGACTAGCTTGTCCCGTGCATTTTTGGCAGAAGTGAGTGTTTGCAAGTATGAATTGAATTGTGCCAGTAATGAAAGCTTACCATGAGAAGCCCAGCTGTATGGATAACTGTTTTTTCTCTCCATAGGCCTTTGGTCCTTTGATTTGACTGTCACACAGTTGCTCCAAGAAAACGTGGTAGAATCTGAAAGAGGCATCATAAACGGTGTCCAAAACTCCATGAATTATCTTCTTGATTTGCTGCACTTCATCATGGTCATCTTGGCCCCAAACCCTGAAGCTTTTGGCTTATTGGTGCTTATTTCTGTGTCTTTTGTTGCGATGGGCCACATAATGTACTTCAGATTTGCCCAAAAAACCTTGGGAAAACAACTCTTTGTTTGTTGCACTCCTGATCCCAAAGCAGTCTCTGACAGTTCACCACCTGGTAATACATCTACTGTCTGAAAGGATCCACTTTTCTTACTAACTTGCTACACAAATATCATGGTTAAACACATATACTGCCTTTTGTGACCCTGAGGTGTTTCTCTAGAGTTGAATGCATAACTTAGCTGTTTGAAGAAGCTGTCCCAAAAGAGTTAAATTCATCTTACAGTGATCCTGTACAAATGTTTCATGTTTGACAGAGGACAACCTAGCTGGTTCTTAACAGCTGGTGTTTCAAAGGATCCCCACAAGTCATACATCTAGTATTTGATCACAAAAATAAGGTTGAACTTCTGTCGCTGACCCCCACAGTGATACTGTTTAGTGCTTATACATACTCAATTTGTTCATGAATTCTGAACAATTCGTGCTCATTGAGGAAAACGAGGTTTTTTTTTTTAGTTGCTTCAGGATAACTTGACATACAGTATTTGGTTTTGTGGAGTTTTTCTGTTCTTCCCTTACCATGAACAGTTCTGCTCCCTTATCGTCTCAAATTGTTACAAACATCCTTCTTGGATTCTTGAAGTTGACTCTTAAGTTCCAATGTCGTCCCAAAATACCTTTTTAGTATTCTATCCGTTTTGGTTTAACTTTACAGAAACACCTTTGTGGGTTTTTTGCATGGTTCCTTACAAATTAGATGAGTGCTAGGTACAAGATATTGTATTACATTTTTGTTGCACTTCATAAACTAAAACATAGTCTCATTTTAGCAGAAGCTATTGATGTAACATTATAAAGCATGGCTTTTTTTAATTGCAAATGACAGGTCTGCTCAGGTTTGATGTAGCAGAAAGTGCTAAGGTCAGGAGTACTGGTACAGAAAGATGAAGTCTAGGGCTAATTTAGTTTTTGCCTTAGAGTACAAGCAGCTTTAGTTTATTTTTGAATGCTGTTGTTTTCAGAAACCCTATTAAAGCCTGATGTATTGGAAAATTAGTATTCCAGGCAAAAGAAGTCAAAAAATGGATTACTTGCATTTATCTGTTTTACATATATGTGAATTCTGACTTAGTTTGTTCTTAAAAACTGCTAAAACAGCGAGATGTTGGACTGTGGCCCTCTAAAGCAGCTTCAGAGCAATGAAGAATGATAATCCCTCTGATTTTCAAGAAGTTCTTGCTTTTTTTTTTTACCCTGCACGTGTACTAACACAATATTCCCATAGTCATTAACCATATGTGCACTTTTGTGGAAGCTACTCTATGCACTTTGCTTTCTCAGTAGAGTTGAACCCGGTAGTGTTCTGCGTTTTCCTATGGCATGACAGTACGACTTCTAAACTTAAATCTTTGTTTGAAAAATAAGTGGTATACAAAAACGTACATCAGCAACTTCTGAAAAGTATCCTGTATAACTCTTAAGGTTTTTTATTTTAGGTACTGTCCTTCACACAGTCATCTGTGTTGCCAGACTTCAACCCTGGAATGTAAGTGTGTGAACTCCATTGACATTAAAGGCGTTACACCAGGGCTGAATCTAGGCCATTCGTCTTAAAATTTGTAATGATTATATTGTGTATCAAACTAAATAGAATGTAAATGTAAAAAACCTCTAGTGGCTTTTGTCTCAGATACAAAACATTAAGAGGAGTGAAAGTGAATGAATGGGAATCGAATGTACCTATAGCCCTCAGTGTTCAATAAATGGATGTAACAATTTTTCTCCTATAATGGACCAACACTAATCATTACTACTATGTTACTGAAAGTTTCTCAGGGATGTTTTCACTAGGTTTATAAGTGTTTATACTTTGACCAAGCTTTTGGGTTTTGTTTTGATATAATAAAGTAAAATGTGTAAATTAGAGTAGTTTTAAAATTTGTGACTCAATCCTGAGTGTAACTGCTTAAGGAAAAGGGAATTTTGCCATCAGCAGAATTTAAGTCAGAAGACAAACAAGCTTGTCTAGATTTGTAGAATAAATATGCCCAAAGGATAGCCTATACAGTATGTGATAAGTATACTAGTAAATAAAATACTCTGATTTGCCAAATATATTCTCATGTGTATCTAATCTAAATTGGGACCAAATTTTAATATTGCTGAATATAAATAAAGGTAGCCCAAATGTCAGTGAATGCTTCTATACTGCACTTTGAACATCTGAATGACACTGTATATTTTGGACTCACTGGCCATCAGGGAGACAAAACTGAAAACGCAGTTTCTTGTGGGCTGTATATAGCCTACAGAACCCAGTGTGCCTAAAGCTTAATGCTGTAGCACTAAGCACCAGACATCCCAGAGAGGGTGTACACCTAAAGTCTAGAGAGCTCCAAAAACATAACACAGAGAGCTGGGAGCATACCATGTTCCCGACTGTCCGCAAAGTCCTTTTTTTTCCAAAAGCAATGTAGCCTTATTTGAGTTGAGTAGTAATTTGTCTCAAACAGTTCCACTAGATAGTGCAGTCTGTATCTCAAGCCAAAAAAGTAGTATTGGGAGGGGGCTGGACCTTTGTATTTTGTACACATAACGTTGCTAGGATTCGTATGTGCAGATACACAGCTGGAAGTCAAGACAGTCCTAAAAGAGAAAGAAGAAAGTGGATGCTAACTTTAAGAGGAATAACGAGGTCTAAATTGAAAATCAAGTATGTATTGGTCTGAGTCAGATGTCAAAAAATGTATGCTGCTTGAGCACAACCTTGGTGTGTGTATAAGTCTAAGATGTACGCAGAGACCTGTACTGATTAGTGCTTTGAAGCAATGTGGAGCCTGAAGTCTTACTTAGCAGGACTTTCATTAAGTAAGCATTTTTGGCCTTGTATTTATTTATTATTTTTAAATGTGTCCAATTTGGATGAAAACTGCCCTTAAAATGTACGTACTAGAAATCAATCTTACCAGAATAGCATATTTTATTATACAACCTTATGCTGGACATAGTACTGATTTATGTATTACTATTGTTAAAGCTAATGAATAAATTTGCATAAAAATTTATTTGTCCTGTATTATTCAGTTTGTGGGCATCTCAGTATGCTATTTTTAACATGGATCCTGTAGATGAAGGTTTTCCGTAGTGATGGGATGGAAACTGCTGTGAAGCACAAATAGCATTAAGGAGGAAACAAGTGTAGTAACAGCCTTTCAGTGACCCTGTAGCTCTGTCTTTAGTGAACTGATCTTTATTTACCATCCACGGTGGTAACTTAAGACGCAATAGCTGAAGTTGTGGTCTTACAACCTCAGCCAGCATTGGTGATAGAGCAGTTTTGTGTATTGGCTTGCTAAGGAATAGAAAGCAAATTATTTTGCCTTCCCAGTTATCTTTTTACCATATTGAATTAGAGATGATGGCCTTCTGTCGCAGCAACCTGTAGGTGAGAACACTAGGCCTAAGAGTGGTCACAAATAAATGTGATACTTTTAATATTCTGGTTTTAGTCTTGAAAAGTACTTCAACTGAGTATTTTATACAGGACTACTTCTTGTTACACGCATTTAAGGCACATTTACTTGACTTAATCTTTGGAAGGATGCTGTGCTCATTCACTAGGATTTCCCTGAACTGATTCCTCTTTGAACTAGAGGTTCTCCTAGAAGAATACCTTCATGAGTTGTCCCCAGTTAGTTATTACCATGTTATTCCCCTATGGGAATTAGAATTGTTATTAGTAAAAATTAGTCATTCACATGTGGGAATTAGAATGTGGTGAGTTAAAACTACAGGCTTTGTTGCATGTATCAGAGCTGGTAGCATTAGGGTAAGTGATATGCCTCTTTAATAGGAGCTACCAAAATGTCAATGTTAAAGTCAGATTACCAATTTTCATTTTCAGGAATGTTTACCTCCTTCACTGCCACTTACAAACTTAGAAAAGTGTTAGAATACTGACTTGAAAATGTAGTTACCCCTGTAGGTACAAAGAAAAAGAATTGTGAATGGCATTGTGTAGTGTAGTATACTTAATGGATAAAGAACACACTTTTGACTGAAGAAGGCCCTTCACAATTTACCATTGGATGGTTTCACTGTTTTCCTTTACTCAGGTGTTCACATTTTGGAAGGTTCTGAGTTTTTTCTAAGACCCTGTGGAATTTGGTGCTCAGCAACCAAAGGTAGAATGATTGAAGATACCTGCCACTTTTTTTGCTTGTTGCACTACTTGGCTTACTAGGTAGTTGCAATATCAACCCTGCCTGTGGAAGGCAAAGTATATAGCATATTACATATTTTACTATTTTTCTCTGGAGTATTTTATTGCTTTTATTTTGAAAAGAGTTTTCTCAAACTGAGCACTGATGATACAGGGATTAAAAATGGAATCTTGATAAAGGAAAAAGGATAGAGTGAACTCAGTCCCTTCAATTTAAATTATTTTCTCTTTCTTTCATGAGAAAACTCTCTCGTAGAAATTCCAAAAGAGTAAGTAGGTTCATATCTAGTAGTTTTAAAATACTACAGTTACTGCTGTCTTTGCTTCTACAAAGTATATGGTGTATATGTCCCAGGTTAGCAGAGCTAGCTCATTTCCTTTGTAAGTGGCTGAGCGTTCCCTCAGTGACCACTGTCAAAGATCACATCTTTTCATGTCACAGTGTTACACTCCCTTCCCTCTGGACAGAGGCTTCTTTCAGAGCCTCCTACACAAGCAGTTTTCAAAGCATATATTTAAACTCTTAATCTACAAAGGATCACAATTTGCAGGTAAAGCTTCATAAAGAAACCAAACATTCTGTAATAGAAATGAACAGGCAATTGCAGACTCATTTAAAACAATAATTTCTGCTGCTTTTTAGTATTAAAAACTAGCAGATATTACTGAGTCAATGCCAAGTCACAGGCTCTTCACAACTTTGAAGCAATACAAGATTACAAGCAAACGTGAAATAATTGAGAGTAAAGATTGTTTCTGCTAGAGAAAGAGTTCAACTAATAGATCTAGCTTTTTTTAAACCTGGCACTGTGGAGATGATAATGCTTTTTTATCTGCCTGAAGACTGACCTATTTTCAGGTCATCCAGGAATATATTGTGCTGTACTCTGCGTTCATATCTTTCTCAAGTACTTAGTACTAGAGAAGCTAGTAGTAAGTATTGAAGTAGTAGTCCTTATTATCTTACCCTCTGTATTCACACATTCTTTTTCCTGCTTGTGAGTGCTGTTAACTGCATGGTGTGATAATCACTGTAGTATTAAAACTGATTTTTATTCCTGGAGTAAGACTATGCCTCTAGCTTCTGCTTTAAGTAAGACAGACTGTATTTTGCAACTCTGAAGGGCAGAAAAAACTGAACAAGGATGTTTGCTTAAAGGCTTGCAAAGTGCATGGACAAAGTGCACGCTGTTCAATAAAGCTTTTTCAAATACTTCAGCTTGTCCTTGTGTGGGTCAATATTTCTTTCTAGTTAAACTATTGCATTTGGTCACAAGAGAAGCACGCAACCATGCGCTCCACTCTTACTCTAGGTATAGATGGAGCAAGCTGTTTTCACACATGCAGAGTTAAGAGTTCTTAATCCTTCGTAAATGCATGGGAAATTACTTGACTTATGTTTAGAAAATCTGATTCTCCTCCTTTGGCAGATAAGGGAAAGAGAATGTACAGTAGGCGCTGCTGTTAGAACTTCAGTAGGTACCTAAGCATAACTCATTAAGACCATAAAACCCCCAAAACAGCAAAACACTTGTTAAAGCTGTACAGATTGGCTTAGAACACACACCCACTTTGTCATGGAAAGCCATTGTGCACTTCAGGGAGGGGAAAGGCAGTATACAGGATATCCGCATCCCAACGACACCATACCAGAGTCTGAAAATAAGTTCTTCCTTGAGCAGCAGAACTAACGAAGCATGGTTTTCTCTATATACATGTCCTCGGTCCCTACACACCCACAACGGCAATAACAGTAGCTCCTACCCATCTTGTGTAATCCTAGCTCTTCCACGAGGTCTCCTTGCACTGCTCCCCTCTCCCCTGTTTTATCAGCAGAGCAAAGCAGAGCACATGCTCGGCCTGATCCTCGGGAGCGATGCACGTGCGATGGGCCCAGGAGTGCTCAGGGCCCGATAAGCCAGCTGGCAGGGCAAGCGGCACGCACGAGTCTTGTGCTCGTGCCAAAGGCTTTTCTCTCTGAGAAGAGAAAGAGTTTCAGGCTTCTCCTCTCCCCAGCTGCTGATTCTCACAAAACTGTTCAAGTCAATCTTTGAGACCTTTCTCTTTCATCATATTTAGATGGAATTAACCGAGTGGTTCAAAAGCTGTTTGTCAGGAAGTGATGGAGGAGACAGAGAACAGTGTGATTGCGTAAGTCCAGTGTCCTTAGAAAGAAGGGGTAAAAATGTGTTATGCCTGTAATGTGATGTGTGATATGGCTGTATGTCTATTGCCAACAGCACAGCTTAACAAACTGATAAAGTGGTCCAGGAAAAAATAAGATGAAATCCAATGTAGACAAGTGCAAGGCGCTACATTTAGGCAGAACCAACTGACTGCTCAAATACTGGATAGGGAACACCTATCTGTTTTTGTAGAAAAGAATTGTGAGGTTATAGCACAACAAAGGCCAAACATAAATAACATCAAAAAATAAATGGAAACAGGTCTATAGCATGTATGATTCATGAATTGAATCGTACAGGCTGCTGTTCTCTCTGGAATTGGGAAAAATGGAGTACTGCATCCCATTCTTCCTTCATATCTGGAGAAGACAAGCAGTAACGAAGTCAGATTACATGCTTGAAACCCTGAAAGTTGTGGAGTTTCTAATTCTGAATATCTTCAAGGGCAGGTACCTTTTTTCCAGCTCCGTTTTTCTCCAATTGTATGTAATGTATTTCTGCAGTTCTTCCAGGTCGGTTTTTCCTCTAGAACCACTGCTGAGCGAGCAGACTAGTTCACACTGACTTTCCACATCAGCTAACCACCAGTTAATTGCCCTCCAGAGATCTCTCCAATGGATAGCTTTTCCATCAATAAAAATATCTTTTCTCTTCATTTAATGTCTTAATGTTTGCTTTCAGCTTCTAAGCAATCTCTGAATTCACTATTACGAGCTGTTCTGCATGATTATTAAAGTGTTCAGGCATCTTTTATAAGAATTAAAACCTTTTTCCCCAAGTACTGTCAAAACTCTGCAATTACCACAGTCAGATTTCGTAGAGCAATGATACAGCAGATCTTCAAACGGGCACTGCTGAAGACAGAAGGCTGAAATATGTGGTTGAAAGAACAAA
The DNA here is from genome assembly GCF_964195595.1 of Calonectris borealis. Classification (NCBI taxonomy): domain Eukaryota; kingdom Metazoa; phylum Chordata; class Aves; order Procellariiformes; family Procellariidae; genus Calonectris; species Calonectris borealis. The sequence goes on from NC_134317.1 coordinate 35,561,658, forward strand.
ATGGTTAGCGTGAAAATCCTCTTTATGCTTAGAAAGTACAAGTAAAGCAGCTTTGGCACCTTTTCATCTAAGGAGCCTTTTTAAGTAGGACACCTGAAGTGAGGAAAACACACATTCCTCACATTAACATTTTCATTACAGTTTGAACCATTTCAGATTATTTTATCTTGAACTAAAGGACTCAAACTGATGCCTCTTGATTAATGTTCATATAATTTCAGCAGAGAATCTTCTTTTCCTATACAAGGTCTTCTGAATTATTTAGCATAACTGTTAGGAATTTTAGATTTTCCCTCAAGTTATTTTGGCACAACAGTACAAATATTCCTGTTTTCATTACGCAGACTTGCCAAAACTGTTTTCCAAAATGCTGACATGTAATATTCCTGTGCAGAGCCTGCCTGCATTGCATATATACGTATCCTATACAGTCTGCTGCTTTGAGCTCTTTTAGCTCTCTGTAGCCTGCTGATTTAACTAAGAGCTGCAGACCTTAACTTGGAGAATTTGGACCGTGTGTTTTCTGAGGCTGCTCCTAGAAAGGCACATTTTGGTTCTAAGACTGCTGAAAAGGTAAATGCAGTGTTTGAATTCCTTTATTTCTGGGAGCTTCCTTCCCCTGGCTGACCGCATTAGACGTAAGAACTGACAGTGAGTTATAAAAATATGTGGTCTGTCCAGCTGAGAAAGAGGGAGGAGTTGTCCATGTTAGAGATATTTGTTCAGCTGCTACTGAGTAAGGCCAGTCAAAGTTACTGTTTACAGTATGAAGTGTGCTGCAGTCCATTTATCTTCTAAAGATAACAAAACAAGATAAAAAATCCATTCTTTGGGACAGTTTTGACAGAAGTTTCAGAGGAATAAAAATTACTTACTTGAAACTTTAGGAGTTTTTTTTTTGTTGTTTGCTTGGCTGCAATATACTATTCCATGTCATCCTGTACTGACCTTGGCATTGTTCAGCCATGCCCCGAAGGAGCAAACTGTGACACAGCTGGGAACCAAAGAAACACTAAACAGCCCGTCTGAGCTGCAGAGCTGCCTTGGTGGAGGTCTGAGCACAGGCAACTTCAGCCATGCAACATTTTCTTTCAAGAGGTTTTGAATGAGCAGACAGAGCTGCTTTGCAGAAGTCCACTGCAAATTTCAGTAGCATAATCTCAAGGTATTAGTGGACTGAGAGGATGGCATCACGAATAAACTCCCCTGCAACCCTTGCACACTTGGAATTTGGGGCATTTGGAATACAACTGGTTCCTGGAGAGAAACACACAAAATAGCACTAGATATATGCCCATGGAAGGAATGTAAAAAAAAATTAAAACGTTTCTCCCAGGAGAAAAGTTTTGTACAAGAAAGTCTCCTGAATGTCTTTTGAAAAGTTTCTTCCCCATCTGAAATACCAGAAACTTTATATGTGTTGGGAAGCCTTTATTTACTTATTTTTAAGACAGCATGTTTCTCTTATTATATGTCTTCTTATAAAGCAACAGCCATTTTTGTCATGCACACTTCAAGGACCTTTAACTTTACAGCCTTTTTACTGCCTTTCCTGTCCCAGGATAGCCTTTCCAGGGATTTTCAAAGAAGTGGAGTCATGCTTTGGCTCTTTTGTTTTCTACTATCCTGCTTGCTCTAATTAGTGCCTGAAGCTAGCAGATACCGCTAGCCTCAGTGCAAAATCCACAATATCTACAAAAGAATAAAATACGACTCATCACCTTTAATTCCTTCCCCTGAATCTATGTCATTAGGCTCATACTTAGCCAAAAGAGGGAAAAGAAACTGTTCTCCCACTGTTTGTTTCCTCTATGTCTTTAATTTTGTGTGACTGTGGACACAAGGAGGAATAGATTTTCTGAATAGAGGAATTCAGTGAATAGAGGAATCAGACCTGAGGATGTCTAATCTTTGGATTCACAGCAGCCTGATTAGACAATAACAGAGATTTTTTTTTTTTTTAAGATAAATGCTTGGGTATGTCCTCCCTCCACAAAAATGAAATTGTTATCCAGTTCTGCTTTGCTAACTGAGACTGTATTTTCAGTAACAAAATGGTAACTTGACTTATTTACTTGAGTTATTAACATAGGTTACTGGTTCAAGTTCAGGGCTATAGAGGAACGGACGGTTTCATTTTATCTGCTTAGCTGTGGTAAAATCTAAATGTTGTCTTATCTAAATGGAACAGAGCAAACAGAAGAGACCAAGGCTGATAGCTGGATGTTCAGCAGAAAGCTGTAACTTCAGACTGATTTTGTACTTCTTTCCCATGTTGCATCTGCTGTCTGGTTGGCATTCCCCACTGGCCATAGAGGACACAGGTTAGATGGGTATCAGAGCATGGAAACAGAAGTGCTAGAAGATCATGTTAATAACCTCAGCGCTTTCTGGCAATTGTAGGTCCTCTTAAACGTGACAAAGGAATTGAAGTACAGATCAGCATTCTCCTCAACCCTAGCCACCCACCTCCACATCCACAGAGCTCCAAATCATGAAAGTTGCACCTGCGTGTTCAGGATAGGTGCTGATTTCTGGGTCTGTACGTTTCCCATGCATCACCTATTTGCTGAAGATAATTTTGTATTCATTGACAAATTTGACACCAGAAAAGAGGGATCTAGAGGAGCTACCCAATCAGTGGCACTTCAGCAGGGTTATCAGTGGTTTTCATGGACTAAGCTTCAGCGTGCAGGCCTTCCTTGTAGCCTAGTGCCAAGTAAGATGACCAAGGCAGCAGCAATTTTCATTTTTGTAGTTTATGAATGTGTGGAGCATTACTTGGATCATACTTAAGCATTACTTGAGGTCATTCTGTGTAGATCTCCGTACAAGGAGGATTAGAACTGCAGTGAAGGTGAAGGTTCTTGCAATTTATCATAGCAGTGCATGGAGGTCTGAACCTTCATCTTTGGAAAGGACAACAAGCAAATATTGTACCGAATTAATAAAGATATATATTCAGAGAATGATTTCTTGATGACCGTTTTGGTCTTCTAATTCTCTTCAATAAAAGACAGAATCATTAACACAAAATTGCCGTTCTCATCCTCCTTGTAAACACTTCAAAATAAAAGTCTATCAGTATGTTATCCTGCTTCTTATTAGATAAATTAGAAACAATTTAATCATTACATATCATTGCCTGTGAAAACTGTTACTGAGTAAAAGCTTAAGCAATAAAATAGGAATAGCTCACCTCAGTAGTATTGACTGCCATTCCTACAATGCATTTTTATTCAGCTAACTTTGCTTACATCTACGAATAACACTGTTCAAAAAAAAGGGGAAGACCAGTTTCGCAAGACCATCCTGAGGAAGTGATACAAGGCATTATTAGATGTGCTTGAGGATGAGTCAGCAATTCTCATCTTACATCATGCTAAATAAATTATACCAGAAGTTTGGCTACGATCACAAAACAATAGGATGGGGAAAGTAAACCAATTCTGGAGGCCCTAAGTACAAACGTTGGTTAGAAATGGAAAAGACAGTTCTGACTGGTTTCACAGAGCAGCAAAGTATGGCTGACAGCAAGAGAGGCAGGGGAGAAAGCAGCTTCTTGTAAAGGAATATTTGTCCAGCGCCCATAGAAGACTCTATTGGAGAGCTCGGAGTGGGACGATGAAAGTGTATGAAATGTTAGGAGGCGGGAAGTATGGCAGCCCACCAGGAGCGTGTGACAGAGGACACACAGACACAGCAGAATGAGATTCATTGGTTTCACGTGATTACCTCGCTTCTAGTCATTATTTAAATCCCTGCACCCGTCAGACCTTTAATTTATTCAGTGGACGTTCCCGTCTTTCCCTGCTCCCTTGCCCTGAGGCATCGCTTGTCACGCTACAGGAAACCGCCTCTCGATCTCCCTCCTGCCTCTGAAGTCATCTGAGTGAGGTGGTTCTGTGCCGTCCTAATGGTACTGACGGAAGGTTAATTAATACAGGTCGTTTGTGTCTTGGGCCTGATGAATGCAGGAGACTGCCATTTCTGGACTCTGATAGTCTCAGTCATTTGCTGTTGAAATCTAAAAAAGTCGGACCAAGAAGCAAAATGTGTTTGTGGATTCCAGGAAAAAGAGTAACCCATTGGGCAGAGACCAGGAGGAATTACCTAATTACAGCGGTGCTGAAGAGTTCAGTGAATTACTCATGAACTTGTGAGAAATGCATAGCACAAAGGTAACTGTAGTTACCATGTGTTGAGGGTTCATTCTCTATAGCAGAAATACATAGCACAAGGTACCTATGCAGTGTGGATATGGCAGATGGCCTGTGCCAGGCAGCTTTACTAAAGCAGCAAATTAACTCAGCATGTCTCTTCAACAGACCTCATGTGTCCAACCTACCACAAGCTGAAGTTCCGTAAAGGAAACTCTGGAAATGTCATCCTCTGCTTTCTGAGTAAACTCCCTCCACGGAGACTGGAGAGAGGGGCTGCCCACGCTTCCTGCCTAGAGATTATTTTCCTCTTCAAAGATGGATTTTATTTGCAAGAAAAATTACGTGATTATATGTAAGTTACAGACAAAATGCAAGAGCTGCAACTTCAAGTGGCTGTGTCACCGCAGACATTTTTCTTACCCCTCCCGTAATAAAAAGAGCATGAGAAAATGTTTCATTATGTGACACCCAAATTCTTGTATAAAGGTTACAGGGTAGATGGTTAAAGGGTAATATACTTTCCGTTCGTTTAAAAAACACCAACGTGTTTTAAACGGTCAGACATTACGTGGATGGCAGTCAGCCACTGCGGAGAGGTCAAGTCAACCAGAGGGGTGGGAAGTCGCACTCCCAGACTGAGCAGAGAGACCCGCAATAATATTTCTCCCCTTCTGAGGCTTCTCTCCGCCATTTCGCGGTGCCTGTCCCCTGCCGGCTCTGGCGGGGGGGCTGCTCTGCCCGACCGACCCCTCCAGCCGGGCCAAGGCCCCCAGCCAGGCCAGCAGCCGCCGCGCTGCGTCAGGGGCCCGGCGAGAGGCCCTGCGCACCGGCACGGGGCGGGAAGGGGGGTGGAACTTGTGCTGCTGGAAGAGGGGTGCCCAGCCAGCCTCGGCGGACTTTGCCAAGTTCATTCCAGCAGCCTGCGCTGCACCCTTCCTGCTGATAAACCCAGGACTTCAGCCTAGGGCTCCGTCGTACGGGGGCAGAAGCAATAAGGGAGGAGGTAACGAGGCACCCGGAGACGCTCAGAGGGCAACTCTCGTCTCGCCTTCCGCCTATGGGATGCCGAAGGCCAGGAAACACAGTCATCACAAAGCCTATTAGAGAACATAATTAACTCCAGCTGGAGCTTTTGAACTCAACGTTTTAAAACCTCTCCCTCCTTGTTAAGGGCATTAAGCAGTCACCTTTTCCAAGACCTCAGAGAGAACCACTTTCCTTGTATTAATTCGATCTTCTTTAAACAATCAAGAAAGGCTCTTTTTTCCCCTTAGGTCTAAGAAATAGCTTACAGACCGTGTACTGAGAACATCACGGTCTCACCAGAGAGGACTCCAACTGAGAGATGAGTGGTGTCTACTACCCATCAATGCTATGTGTGTAAGAAGACAAGTAAAGTTTCTTCTAAGGTGTCTCAAACTCAGAAAGCTGACAGAATGCTTTGAAAATGTTTTGGGGACGTTCTTGTTCTGTTAAAAGCTAATGTTGTGAAAGGGAGAGCTACTGTAGGAGAAAACATACTTGCTATTCTCTTTCTCTCAAGGAGGCAGAAAAGTTAGGAGGATGCCTCTTCATCCTTTGTGATCAGCAGCTATTCAGCAGGCTTTCAACAATAGGGAACATTAATAGCTTGGATGTGCTTTGCCAAATGAAACACGATTTTCGGTATGAGCCTAAGGGCATGATTCAGCAGTTTCCTAGCCAGCAAGTAGTTCAAACCTATCCCAGAATATTTTAAGCCTCGCTATCACATGTTTCTTAGTAACAGTTTTCCTCTCTTACTTTATCTGTGATTATATGGTAAATCTATTAATGTATGACTCATTAATAAGAATGGGAGCACATTAGGTTATAAAATATAGTGAGAAGACTCAGTCAAATGGATACAGTGATCACTATTCCATTGAATATAATTACCTATGGCACTCTTTAAGATACTTCAATTCCTGTGAGAAAATTAAGTTTGAACTAAAGAGACCCAAACCCCGTGAAATATAACCATGGCAGGGGCAACTCATTTGTATTGTACCATACTACTTTGATGTCACTTTGCACACAGGTAGGAGGATTAGTAATCTTCTCAAGGCTACTAATACAGAGGAAGCAACTTGTATGTAGTTCCTGGATTGGGGTTCTGGTTGCAGTTACTCATTTGACATCGACGACAAAAATATACAATGATCAGAGGTCAGCTGTAAGGCTGGAAATTTAAACTGACAGTGTACGTGTGAACATAAGCATAATGAAAAAGGTGAGGTTCAACTATCTTAAAATACGGGATGTGTGCGTGAGATGCTCTTGTTTGATCGGCGGTCAGGTGTGCATTCCTGTAACTGGCCTGTGTTGAGGGTTCGTTCTATGTAGCAGAAATACAGCATCACGAGCAGCAAGCAATATTTTTGCTGCCTTTCCCATAAAAATCTTGATTAGACCTAAAAAGGAAACAAAACTCATGACTTGGACACTTCAGCAGTTTATAAATCCCCTTTCTTTATTCACACAGGAACGCTTTGCACAGATGCCCTCTTCCCACTGCCCTGCCATCTCGCTGGGTAGCTGACTAATAGCGTGTGCAGGAGCACCTCCTCCTTCAGCTTCCCTGGGAAGAATCCTAATAAGGTGCTTTACTGTGGGAAAGCACTTTGGCTTCCTTGCTACATTAGCCCACTTGTCCCATAAAACCAGCTTTCATGGCTCCCTTTCAATTTTCAGGCAGAAAATAGGATGCAGCACATCTGATGCCCCTTGACACGTCCACCCCGTTCCTTGCAGGGAGAGGAGAAGCCTGTGTGTGAGGTGCTGCCCCTGGGAGCTGCTACGATCTACGGAGCTGCGAGGTGGCCTGGGCCCAGCAAGTGGCTTCCAGCTCCCCGCAGAAGCGACCCAGCCAGGCACTGCCCAGCCCATTTGTCTTCTGTGGGGCATGAAGGTTAGTGGGATTGTAAAGGGCAACTTCCAGTATCCGTGAAATCAAACGTGTTCCTCTGGAGAAAAATTTCATGGTATTTCCTTTGCAGGGAGGGGCAGGGAGCCAGAGGTGGAAAGAATCTGACCTGATAGCACAGTGCCCACTGAGAAAGCGAAGAATAATCAGCACAGTTCTCTGTGGAATTTAGTGATTCCTGTTGTTGCTATGGGTGTTAGGCACCTAAATGCCTTGGCAGATTCAGTCCATGATCTAGAACTACAGTAAAGTTTCCATCTAGGCAATAAAACTAGATATTGGTTCAGTGACTGAACTGGGGAAGAAGAGATTTCTTGAGAAGGACAAAAACACCCAACATGGGTCTCGCTCAACCTCAAACACTTAAATGTTCTTGGCAAAAACAACAAAAAATTAACAACAAAAGAACACAGACTCCGAAATATATTTGGGAAAGCCAAAATATTGAGCTTTATCCAAAGTATGACTAAAAAGCAACATTCTCTAAACAAAAGTAACTCTGCAAAGTAGAATATTAAAATGTTTTTAAATGTCAAACCCCAAACAACTTATTTGGTTTTTTTACTCAAGTGGAGAGGAAAATCTATTTATTTTGGTTGAAGCTGTTCTGTGATTTAAACCAAATTCACAACATAATTTCCTTAATGCTATAGTCCCAGCCTGCTGATTTGTATTTTGGGGGGTACAAGAGATATGAAAATGAAATGGTAAGAACAAATATTATGTCACATCAGGGCACCAGAACACCAACAAACCAAAGAATTAAGAAAATAAAACCCCTCCAAGAATAAATCAGTTGTCCTTTGGCAAAGGTAACTTAAGAAAATGGCTGTTGAAGGTTTGGAAACTCAGCCGTTCACGGGCAAGATTAAACACTTCGACAGTGAAACGCATATGTGAGGCATGTCACGTGAGGTTTTCCTCTTGGCTATTTCTGGCAAAGCAGGGCCCTTTAGGTCAAGAGATGAATAAAGCCACCCTATCAGTCAGTATGGGGGGGGGGGAACCTGTTTATGAGAAGGTATGTTGAAGAAATCCATAGTAGCTGGATGCCACGGCGAAAGCTGTAACTACTGGCTTAACACAGTATGAATTAGTAACTTACAATGAAAGCTTTTTTTCTTCTGGATTCCCACAGAGTTTACATTTTTGTAAGCAAGTAAAGCCAAATGAAAATATGAAAGCCTTACAGACCTCTGGGCTTGTCAGCCACTATGTAAGGCAAAGTTCAGCTGTCTCCTCTCCGTCGCTGAGATTCTTGGCAGGCGTGACAAAGCTTTCCTCCTACCACGGCTGGAGCCTTGCCACGGCTGTTTTGAATGTCTCCCAATTTTAGTCTCTGAGAAGCTGACAGAGGATGTTGACATTACACCTGTATCTTTTTTGTGGGGAAAAAACTAAAATTGACTTTTGAAACTTGTGTTCGTTCCTTGAGAAATTCTTAAAATATTGAAATTTGATTGGAAGTTCCAAACACTTCAAACAGATGCTTCTATTAAACAGAAGTTGGTGGTAAACCAGAGCACTAGTAAAGGAAACGATTTTACAATATCTTGCACTTATTTTTTTAGATTCTTTTAGCAAAGGTACTCGTGAAATTCCTAGGGGGTGACAGCCTTTTTTTTCTGTGTGTTTTTTTCCTCCATGTAAGAAAGTCCCTTACCAACACACATTGTTCTTCTGGATGGAGGTATGACTTGCTTTTACCTGCTTTAGCTTTATTCTTCTATGTAATACATCATGATACTCAAACTGTACATGCAGGTGTTTCCATATGCCTGGAAAAGCAAACACCCTTTGAAAGTAGGCTCTGAAATCACTTCACCTGGATAACACTGTTTAATGAAAACAGAGAGAAATCCGTACAGGACCTTCCATCATTTAAAAGATAAATCAATATTGCCTTTACCACTCATCTTTCATTTCAGATTCTGAAAATGGTTATTATTAGAATGAGAAGGATATAAACATAAAGGTTGGATGCCACATAACGCTCTTGATTTGAGGCCTAAACCTTTATTTTTCAAGTAAGCTTTCATTTTAAACTATTGCAGCAAGCACTTTACACAAATAGATTCCCTGCATGGACTATTGCCTTTAGGAATGAGAAGGAAAGCATTGCTTGTCTTACTAGTAAAGTATTATCAAAATGACAATTACAGCTGATCACAAAATAACAGTCCATTTTTCTGACTGCAGACTTTGATTCTTTACTGCCATGAGTAGAAGTTCTCCTCACAGGGTCAGGAAATGTGTGTTGTCTACTGTAAGACAGGTTTATTACTACTAATATATATTTTGAATTGCATTAAATCACAAACCTGAATTCTGATTATCAAATCACAAAACAGCTGTTGCAGAACACCGTAACGGATCTCCTTAAGTAGGAAACAATTTGTTGCTTTGAGGTAAAGTAGTAATAATCCAGCCAGGATTTTTAAATTTTTTGCAGGTTCAAGTTTCTCTTTTAAGTTAGGCTTCACATACAAGGAATGATAGGGAGCAATCACTAGTATGATTTAAGCGTTATGAACCTAATAACACTCCAACTCAAATAATTACTTCTCTCTTTCCCTGTAATAGTGCTCATTATTGGTTCTGTTTCCCGAGTTAAACAGAAGCCAGGAAAACTACGCCGTTTAAGTTGAGAGACTACAAGTGAAAAACATGCATAGAAGTTGTTTTTCAAAACAGCCTCGGTTCTGTTGACTGACTGAGATGTAGGAGTGGACACAAGAAAAAAATTATCTGCGATAATCAACACCCTAAAAGAAGCTCTCATGTTTTGAGAACAGATTGTTGTTCATAACCCACTGCAGAAAAGCAACAAAAAATTGTCAGATTCTGGAAAACTTCTGCTTAACAACTACTAACAAGGTGGAAATTTCAGCTGTCCTGCTCTCTAACAGGGTGAATACAAAGGCTCTCTTCAAACTAGCAGTCAACCAACTGTAACGGTTACTTTAACATTCAGACCTGCTGATCATCTTTAGCTTGATATCCTAGCTTGAGCTTGTTCCCCACCTGAGCTGCCCCCTAAGTGGTAGCACTTCAAAAGGATTCGTTAAGAAATGGCTCAGAGCTCCCATCCACACCTCCACCATTTTCCCCTCCATCCTCCCCGCAGCACTGCATCTCTAAACACAGTGTGACACAGGGCTCAGTTCTTATGCCACAGTCCTGTCACAGTGTATCTATTCCTGGAAATTTTTTGGCTACTTTTGATGAAAAATCAATAGTCTTCATCATATTTTGTTAGACTTCAAATACTAATTTACTGACAAAATAGAAGAAATAGTTCCTTAAAGAGGGATGCAAGGTACAGTAAAACATTTCCATGCATGCTAAAAAGATGTGGATATGAGGTCAGTGATGTATAAAACACCATCTGTAGTGTACCAAGTTTATGCTTAATTTCATACAATGAACTTCACCTCAGCCATGAAATATGTCTTCCACGCAGCCTCTGATAGGGAAGAAACGTTGTGCTGGAGAGCAGATTCATCTGCTTGTTCAGAGGCTGTGAATCGCAAGGATGCGTTAGCCGCTGAAGAGCCTGCTCCAGTGCCTGTTCAACATCAGGAAGGCTTACTATGACTTTTAATACAAGGATCTGTCAATTCCAAAACATTATGTCTATGTGGACCAGAAAATTCATGTGGCACCTCAGGATCACTTGTTAGAATATTTGCTATTTTTTCTATACTTAGAAAGAAAAGTCATCTTTCTCAGCACAGTTATAGCAAATGTAATCATGCTGATACTTAACATTGGGGAGTTTCATTTCCCTGAAGCTCTTCTCTTTCCTCTGTCCTTGGAAAAACAGAAATGCAATTAGGAAGTCAAATCGCTGTCTATTGGTTATCTATGGAAAGTTGGCACATTCCTCACATGATCTTTATTTTTGCCTTGAAACGAGCTAATGTGCTCTTTTGCCTCGCATATGGTCTGGAATGAACCTCTAGCTCCTGTTTACACTCCTTCAGAGAAGTTACTTTTTTTTGCCTAAAGCAGGCTAGAAATTATGAAAAAAAAAAAGACAAGCTTAAAATTGAAGATAATTTTTTTATGTATTCTATTTAGTTTCAAGTCATTTCAGATGCTAGGATAAGAAGGCATTTTCAAATGACATTTTAATTAGAAAGTAGTTTTGTAGAATCGGTGTTATGGGCCAAAAGTTATTTGTCACGTCATAGAGACACTTGCCAGAAATGCAGGGATGACAGGCAGCAGCTGCGAAATGGCTGCGTCTTCCTAAGAGGCACTGAGCAGGAAGATGTTGCAAAGATATTCAGATACTTTGAGAGGTGCTTGATGAAAACTTAACTAGAACAGGATAAAATCCAGGAAGGTATGTAAAAAAATAGTCGGTCTGCCTATAAAGCTGTAAGAATGCATTTTCTTACATGTCACCTGAAAAAGTTAGTCAGTCAGGTGTTGTTTCTGCCTTTTGGTGAATGAAAGTTATTTTTCTTTCAATTTATTTACTACAGCATCAGAGATGCAATTTTTCATAAGTCCTGAAAATACTCGGGCCTCTACAAACAGGGTTTCTCATCTAAGTTTTGGTGGTTCTCTCTGGAGAACTACATGTTGAAGGGAAAACAGGTTACACTACACCAGCTTTTGCTATTTAGTACCAAAACCGTAATACGTGCACCATGCGTAACAGCGCATCCTCATGTAACCATACATGTACTATCAAACTCTAAATGTGCAAAAAAATTGAGACTTCAGAAGGGGAAGTTTCTTCAAAAAGGAAACCTTAGCTGTAAATAGTCTATTTTAATAGATCAAAACCTGAGTTTAGCACATTCTGATTCTAGCAAAAGCATGCTCTCTGATTTGCCCCTGGGAGCAATCACATTCATTGTGCTCATGACATGTAAAAATATACAAGAAATAATACTTCTGAGGTTTCACATCCTTTCACAACGTAATCAGATAGACCCAGGAGTAGATGTCTGAGCAATGATAGGGGTACTGTGGAGTCATTTGTTTCCCATGGAAATCATTTGTGACTTCCCGCTCTTTACTGCCACACATCTTCAAAGCACAAAAACAGTTTGTGTTTTGAGCAGAACAATTATTTGCTTTACATCAAAGTTTTATGTAGTTCTTAATTCAAACTAGGTTTCAAAGGAGTAAAATTAATGCAGGTCTGTATAACACATGGGTGGTGATGTGTTTACCGCTCCTAGTATGCTTTCTATTGATAGATCTCAGTATACTTTACAAACATTAATAATTCAGCTGCTTGCCAGAAAGAAAATATGGTTTGCTGTTTCAGAATAGGGACCACTGCTAATTATTGCTAATTCTTCCTACTTTTGCAAAGAATTATAAAAGCAGTCATCTCCACACCTTACCTGCTGTGTGATTGTAGTGTGATTATAGTCTGATATATCTCCAAGTATTTCAGTTTTAAGTGTTTGAATCGTATATATCGTCGTATATCGTATAATTTTGCCTCTCAGGATCATACCCTTGTTGCTGCTTCATTGTTCCTATGGGTAAGAGTTTAAAAAACCCCAGGCCCGTTGTCTTATGCTTAATGGATTAAACTGCTGTCTGAAGTGGTTGCTTAACATCACGCTTATGTTGCAACTAAAATACTTGGAAAAAAATGAGTTCAAAACAGAAATGGGATTACTCATATTATAAAAATCTACATGTTCTGCATATTGTACTGTAAGAGTCTGTGAATATAGACAACTGTTGAACACAGACAACGTTCCATGATAATCCCGATTTTTTGATCCAAGTATTACTCAATTTATTTCATCCTCAAAATAAAGAGTTCAGTGTTAACTAGTAAAAAATGTGAACAGTAATATTACTACCTTCGTGCTGACTGAATCATAGAATAGCTCACTTGATCACTGTGATCACTTGGTGTAACTGTATACAGCGTTTGCCACCGTGGTGATGTGGCCGTCCTGTACTGTGGGACTCTGAATTCTGTTGGTAAAAATTGCTGGTTCTGCAGATTATTTGCAGAAAGCCAGTTGTGAACGTTTTGCTTTTGAAATTCACACTCAGTCCAAAACTTGTGTGAACGGAATGTTGCTTGTTGTTCCTGAAAAGGTTAAAATGGCTTCAATTTTGTGATGCATTCACACTAAACTATCCATTCGAGCCATTGTGTTTGTAGTTCTTTCAAGAAGCTATATGCCTCCATAGGGAAAGGGATGAGTGTAGTTGTTTTTCAGTATTATATTTCCCTCTATTATAAGCCTTTATTAAAAGGCTCTTTAGACTTGACCTTTTTTAAATGGGGTAGGTCCTGGTTAGGTTCAAGAACAAAACTAAGACAAAAATTGTTTTCTTTCATACTCCAGTTCCTTGTGGTCAGGAGCTGAGGAAGCAAAAGCATTTTGCTTTCCAGGCCGCTGTTACACTGGGAACAGCAACAGCAGAGATGTGCGCTGCCGCAGATAAATAACTTTGTCTTCCTGCCTGTGTGACTTAGGCGGGCAAAGGCTCCCCTCAGAACAGGGAAACCTCGCCCCTCAGCTCCAACCCTCCATCTGGGGCAGGATCCCAGGCAGGTGTAACAACGAAATAGCTCTTCTTCGTGTCTACCTACTTGTTACACAGTACTGTTAACATTTCTATTTTATATTTTTACTTTAAACCTCCATGTTTTCTTTTTCTACTTACAGACCCTCAATTCTTCAGCCAGATGCATTTCTTTCCAGGCCAGCCCAAGAGAGGAGTCTTAGAATGAGAAATAAAAATGAAGCGTCTAAGGAGTCCAATTCAGACATTGTGCTTTCTTCTTATCTCTTCAGTTGCCCTGAGACGTCTCTGCTGCCTTCGGACGCCAGACTCGCCGGGGTCAGGCCCCAGGGGAGCACCATGAGCTCCATCAGCCCCGGCGCACAGCCCCATTCCCCACCGGTCAAACTCCTTAGCGGCTCTGTCCGTCCGAGGGCTAATTTGCACAGCAAGGGTCAGAAAAACTTGAAAATTAAAATTGTTTTCAGGCAACCAGAGCCTGATGGAAGTCATCACTCCCTTGTTCTCCTTCAGCAGTGGACAGGGTGAATTTGCATGGTTTTTTGCTTCTTTTTTCCTTTTCTCCTCCGCAATGTATTTTCTGTCAGGACGGCTACGCGCTGTGGCCGAGGGCAGGAGAGCTGCTTCCGTGCCCAGCCATATGAAATATATTTTGTCTCACGAAGGAAGTCAGCTCTCAGGAACGAGCGGGAGGAAATACTTTGTTTCATATTAGCCCCAAAGACTCTAAAGCTACTTTTGTGATTAAGCTAACCAAGTTGCAGTTTGTCAGTAAGAAGACAGATGTGTATGTTGCTTATCTCTGAATGTCTTTCCTCTTTGGAATTCAAACATGGTATAAAATCCTTGGTATAGGCATATTTCTTAATAGGAAAAATGGTATATTTTTCCTTCAGTCATATAGTTGGCCATAGATCACAAATGGAAAATAAAAGCACCCAGTGAGAGGCATACTTCATGCTTTCTCCATCTCAGATACTTTATAGTTCTTTTCTAAAATGAGATTTTATCTAGAACAAAAGTTGCACTTTGAGACAGTCTAAAAGATGCTTCAGCGGAATAAGGCCACACAGCACAAGGTATGCTTTGTGGGAAGCAATTAAGGATTGGTTTTGTGTCTCGTTTTGGTCCTTCCTGTGGCCCTGGAGGTCTTTGTGGGAATATATTCCAGTGAAACTACAAAAAAAGTTCCCTTACTTTATCTACTGGGTGGTTCATTCTTTGGCAGAATACTTAAAATAAATAAACAGTGTATGAAAACTTAAAGGGAAAGCTGAAAAACATGTTAAAAACTGGACACGAGAGCGCTAAAATGGAGACAGTGCATTACTCAATAGTTGTTTTGTTTTTTGTGGTTAGTCAAACTGTCCTTTCTCTGCACACATGGGAGGATTGCTAAGCATGAAAGATCCCCTTTTGTAAACGATCCAAGCCGCAGCATATTTGCTGTGTCAGCTTTTTCATCGGTTTAGGTACTGGTAGCAGGAGAGAAGTGCCGTGACTTGTGACTGGTTCAATGACCAGACGTTTCTGAAGTAACAGTTAAGGAATAAAAATGACCCTTAAATCATATGATTTTGATCTGGAGAATATATTCTTGGGATTAAGGCAAAGTTTGGTGTGGTTTTCAGCTTTCATTTGCTAAAAGAAAAATTATTTCACATGGAAAAATATAAATTTAAAAACCTTGTGTGAGAAATTAAAAACTACAAAATATTAAAGTAGACTCTAAACTGCTTTGGTGTACTGTCCACGGTAATATCATTGTTCCCGTGTGAGATCAGCATTCTCGGTAGCGAAAATAGTTGTGGATCATGCTTTTAGCTTTAATCTTTGGGATCTTTCGGGCCTCAAAACTGCCTAAATTCACATGACAATTTGATTCTGGCACTATTTTTGTATTTTCTGCGTCTGTGAACATAAACTGGGATTGCTTTAGTTTCTTCAGAGGTGAAAGTGAAAAAATGTATATATTGAAACATCACCAGTGTACTTGGAGGCATTACTGCTTTTTTGAATATAGGTACCTCCAACTGGATATGCAGTAAGAGGCCTTTTTCACCCAGTACAAGATGCCTCTTTTATTACACATATCCCTAATCCTTTACATAAATACAGAATATTTTTTCCCCATCTTTCTTAAAAGGCTGTAGGTTTAAAAGCTTTTCAACAGTATGATACATGAAACAAGTTTCTCAGCAGGATCCTTAACTTTTCCCGCAGAGAAGCCTCAAATTGTGCAGTAAAGCCGATGGTTTCCCAAGGGATCCCAAGAAACAAGGTCCCTGGCACAAACTGAGACTTTTCAGAGAGGGTTTTTTTTGTCGTTGGTTTTTTTAATCATTCATAACTGCTCATGTTTCACAAATTCCTTGATAGCTGAAATATTAATGACATCTTGCACTAACTTCCCAAAGGATGCAGAAAGTTAATACCAAATTACACGATTTCAGTGCCACGGAGCAAGAGTCCTCATCCTTTTGGTGGCAACCTCACTTTTGGGTTTGTGGATGCGTGATATCATTTCTGGGTATGAGCCCGCTTTTAGAATTAAACGGTTTGGGTTTCCCGCTGCATTTACAGGTCTTAGCTCCTTGTTTAGGAACTACTGCAGTAGATAACGGCTTGTGCTGGGTGAGTGTGTTAGATGGTATGCGTGTTATTTGGAGACAGCGCAGCTCAGGGACGTGAGGTAACCTGTATCTTTCACGACTCTCAGAACTGGCTCTAGATGTTACCACACCAGGATTCATTCCATATGCACAGAGATAGAGAGGTATATTTATAATGGAAAATGTGAAAAAGCATCTATAGATATGCACTGTTGTTTCAAAGCTGTAAATTCTTTTAAGCCACGCAACCTCAGGAAATACAAAGATACAAAGTACAGATATAATTACATGCCTGATTACCTTGAATTGTTATTATACACTACAAGCATGAACTGAGAAAGATCATGTCTATGTTTGTTCAGTTGAGAATTCTGCTTAGCAAAAGGGTACTCTCTGCCCAACTTTTCCATCTGATTGACCTCATGGGCTTCAATAGGGTTTGTTTGTAATCTTAAAAATGGATGTAATCCTAAAAATGGATGTATGCACAAGTAGCTGAATTGCTGTCTAAGTAAGCTTTTTTTTTTTTTTGGTAGATCTAGGAACTCAGGTCTTTGGGGAGACAAAGAATGTCATTAAACTTAATAGATCAGTAGCACATGCTTAATCTTTTGGAACCTCTTCAACTTATGTGGTGTTGGAAAACCAGAAGCTCATTGAGAACATGTGGTGCCTACCTCCTTGACATGAAATTTCTGCCTCCTCTTCTACTTCCATTTCCCACTCCCTGAAGGGCTCTAGAAGTCTTTGGTTTTTGCGAAAGTGTAAGTCAGTCATTTCTAATACATCTGAATTGTCTCAATAAATTAAATTAGTCTAACTTTATGTGCTCTAACTTAGGTGGAAGGACTGGGTCTTTTAGTTTATAACTTTAATGATATTAAAGTTCTCTACAGAGAAAGACTGAGAAGGATTTAGATCTTATTTGGATTAGTAAAAATCAACACACTAAGAACTGCATGTAGTATTGTAGGAACAACTGTGAAGTTCTGAATAGTTTCTCTGACTAGATTTAGTTAATTAGCAATGCCCCTCGGTCTACCGCTGTGCATTCCCTGCACGTGCAGCTTTATGTGTCCAGTCAAGGCTTGATTTGGGGGGAATTATTTAGTGCGCTAAACTACCATCATTGCAAGCTAAATTTGATTAGAATTGCTTTTTTTTTATCCTTTTAAATAATAGTATCTGCTCCAGAGTTTTAGAAAAATTAAACCAAACAAATCATAAATGTTCTGTGTAAATCATCTGGTTCTGATTACTTGCTTTATTTTATTTTCTAAATCGCAGTGGAACTTACTCAGCAAATAAGTGTACAGTCCAGAAACATGGTGTTGATTAATGAGATACATGCTTTGGACTGCCATAAAGATCAGTGGTTTCTGGCCACATTGGTGCATTGCGCAGAGTTCCCTGATTTCTCTTGTAAGTACACAGTTGGGAGTTGATACTGCTTAAACTACAGACAAGGCAAAATACGGAAAGGAAATAGACTCTGTGCTATGGAACAGTGCCCTGCATGGAGTGCTTAAAGGATCCTTTTACATTAATTATGATTTCCGTAAAAGAAAGTCAGAAATAAGTGGCTCAAATAGTATAGGATTATAAATTAATTATAGGGTATTACATTTAATGATTAAGTTAAATAAATAGAAGGCAGTTTCCTGGTAACTTCTTTTGGCTAAGATGTTCACAAAAGCAGATTAATTAAAAAACAAGTAGTCCTAAAAGTTGCATATCCTCTTTCAAAATGACCAACTGCTTTCAGAGTGCAACAATGTACGCTATTGAAAGATTTTAATGGAACAAGTGGTTAGTAAAATCTGTCTAAGCAGTGATATCTGACATCTCAGGAGTGACACTTGATAAAGGATATGGTAAGAAATTCTTGTCTTGTTCTATGGAATATACCATTGATATGTCAAATTCCTTTAAAGATGCACTATGCATGTCTAAAATGTGTTCTTCCTTTCTCTTCGTCTTTTAATTTTCTCCAGTTGAGCACAGCCGTGAGATAGTTTTATATTAGTAATAGGTGCTGTGTTTCCTTCCCAACCATTCTTGGAGCTCCAGACGGTGTCTGCATACCTTCTCTAGGCTATCGGTTAGGACTTGTCATGTTTCTCTGAAGAGAATGTGCTGTAAATACTGACATCTGCTCATATATCTGCTGGATGTATCAGTAGATTTGCAGGAGGTGGAGTGACGGGGTAAGCCAGAGACACAGCTGTCAGGTTACTTCTACAATATTTTTCCTCTCTTTTTTCTTGACAGAGCAGAAGTGTAACTGAACTGTGTCCTCTGGAAACTTGAGGCTGAAGGTAGATTTACTGTCAAGAAAACTTTTCGAAGTGTTTAACTCGCATTTCATCTTTTATTTCTGTCCGTTAGATGTACAAATGTGGTGCGCCTTCCCCTCCTTGTTTCCAGATACTATTGTAATAAAAGATTACATACATAATTAAATTAGTTAAATGCTAATAGTCTACAAGTATTTGAAGGATGCTATGAACTTTCTACACTATTTTTGAGGTTACTCATTACTTCAATCAATCAATGTTTGTTTAAATGCAAACACAGCTGTTTCGTATGTTTGTTCAGGACTCACGAAGTGAGCAAACGAAACACATTGAGTTGACAAACTTTATTTCTTCAAAGCCCATAATCTCAAATGACAAATATTCTTGCTTTCCAAATTGGGGGAGGAGGTGGATGGGAAATTGGCTTGAGTTTTGGTTGGGTGTTTTTCTGATGTTGTTGCCTTCTGGTTTGTAACTTAACCTTGAAGCCATAAAATGAATAAAACTGAGCTTCCAGTAATTGCTTTTAAGATGGATCTTGTCTCGTCAGTGTGACGGCAAAATGCACAGACAAATATGTTCACAGGGTCCCCTCTGTGCCGTATCTGGGATATATATTTGTCCTTGCAGGCCCCGAGTATAAAAACCCAGCAACACATTTGCTTTTGACTCTCATCTCTGCTTATGCCAGCCACCGTGCACAAACCTCGCTTTGCCCCGGGCGTCGTGTGGGCTGTGTTTAAGCAGCAGCCACCCCCCGTAGCACGAGGCAGGCTTCACCTAGTCAGAAGAAGCGATGGTAACCTTTTTCCCTCGAAAAACTTGAACCAACGTAATATTTGCCTGTGCCTTCCAACGCCTCTGATCTGAAATATGCACAATGTAGCCCTATTTCTCTATTGCTGTACGGAAAATAGCTCCAGCAATACCCACTTCTTTCTAATCTCTCTCAATAACGCCTTCCTACAGGGCACTTCAGCATTTCCCGATTGTTCAAGTTTTTCCAAAGATTTCTAATACTCTAGTTTCTCTTTCTTTAAATATATATTTCCTTCATTTTATCCTATTTTTTCTTAATGAATGTCAAACGCCTAACCTTTTTGATAGTTTGAGCAAGCAGTAAATACAGGATTAGCAAACTTGCACAATGGGTTGGTTCACTTTTCTTTCTTTGCAGTGTGATCTCATTAATGAATAGTCAAATTGAATTTGGAAAATGAACACAGGATAAATAAAAGCTGCTTTGTACCTCTCAGATTCTACTTAAGAAATAATTAATGTTGACTGGATCTAATAAAAAGGTAGACTTTTCAATTTATAATTTTTAATTGAATGTTTACTATGATATTCGTTATTCTTCTAATTTCTTGAGAAATAACAACACCTAAAGATTCTGAGATAATTTCTGTGGAACCCTGCTGATTTCATACTTACTAAATTCTATAGATCTGAGCCTACAGCTATTATGAAACTTAAGAGAAAATGACAATTAAAGTGATTATTTCAGTAAAATGTTAAGAAAATTAACCTAATCCCTATTGTTAAGTGGACAGATTTTTTTTCCTATGGAGAAAAAAATTATAACAAATGACTCATAAAAAGATTTAGTTTTCTGAGGTCTGTCAAGCTGTTCATATTTTAAACTTTAGATCAGAGCCATGTTTGCATTAGTCTAGATGTGGTTTCTTAGTAACGTGAATCTTTTTTAAAAAGATATCTAAAACCACCTTATTGTTTAGATTCCTTAATGAAAGTAGCCTACTTCTACGGCTCAGTTCCGTTTTCCTGTCAATGAATATTGAGCGCGTTAAATGGAGCACAATGGCTTGTTCCACATTTCATGACGGATATCCAGTACCAAGTAGCTGTGAATGCTTCATGTCTATAGCAATTTGTTTGATCAGCAAGTACTTCTGCGCGCTTTCAAAAGAACAGAAGTTCACTATTCCTGCCAGGGCTTTGCTCGTGCAAAAGCAAACTGCACTTCAATTACGAGTACCACGGACATGATGGCCAAAGCTTGATTATATGTGGAAATTAAAACAGAAACAAAAAACAACAGTTCCCAGATGCTATCTATGTCTTCCTTTGGAGACCCTTTACCTCGCTGTAAAGCTCTTCCTTTTTTTTGAAGATCCTTGTTTGTTTTAATTTTTATTCCTGTGATTATCAATTGGAGGATTGTAGAGCTGATAGTTATTTCCTTAACATTTACTGAAGTCTCATAAATTTCTTCTGTAAGAGTGCTCTTTAGCATCTGCTGTCCAGTTACTTTCATCTGTTTTGATCTCTGTTGTTGTTTTAATTATCTTATTAATAGCTTGCTCCAAATTCACGGAACCTAGAGCCTTACACCAATAGAAATGTTCCTTTTAAAAAAAAAAAAAGTAATTGCTGCCCACAGTCAAACCTAATCTGTTAAATCGTGTTGTTTTCTATTGCGTGATCTGCTGTGCTGCACTTGCTTTTGGGTTGTCTCTGGTTGAACATCTTTATACTACTGTGAATTACTGTAATAAAATGATTACAAAATTTTAGTAACTTTTCAAGTCCATTTGACACGGCTGCAGGAAGCCTCCTTTCTGCTTTTCCTCACTATTCTTACTTAGAAACTATGATCTAGACTGAATTTGTTACATTTCTTTTTGTTGACTATATTTTCAAGTCCATAGGTCAGCGGGGTCTTGACGTGGGATTCTGGTCCCTGTGCACGGTCCTCCGGATCACCCCCCATCGCCCAATGCCGCAGGTGGCCAGGTGCGGGAGGAGAGGGGAAAGGCACAGCGGCCACCTCTCCGAATTGGCACGACTGACTAGCAGGGAGTTACACAAAAGGAGAGAATCGATTTCTAGGTTGGGTCCATTAGAAAAATGAAACTTCCTGCAATTTCTTTGCGTGTGTCTCCCTCCCCTCCCCTCCCCTTCCAAATAACTTTTGAACCCTTTGGTCAGGTTTAACCCAGTTGGATGAGAGGTTACGCTACAGCAAGTTAATTGAGATGAGCGGTTGGTAAGAGGAGAGAGTCACCATGCGCGTCCCACTGAAGAGGCTGTGGCTTGGCACCGGAGAATTCATATGGAAAAGAGACATGAGTGCTCCAGGTAGATGAAAAGTAGCCACTGAAGATCAAGCGAAGCTCAAAGCCACAAAATAATGGGAAAACTAGCAACGCTGTGCTGTGCATAGAACCTTTTTTTTTTTTTCTTTTTCCTAAAGCTTTTAGGCATGTTTCTCTTTCTTTTTTTGTCAGTTCCCCTCTGCTGTTCCTTCTCTTGCTGACACTACTCTTGCAATCTGAGCAGGTACTTGTGAGTCTCTGCAGATTCATTCTTGCTTGACTAACAGAGAGTTAAGCATATAAACTGCTTAAAATACATTTCTCTGAATGTAGGATTTCTGTATTCTACATCATGCAGTTGTGTGTCGTATGAAAACATGCTTGAGAACTTCTGAATATTTTTTTCTTGTAAATAGGCAGCGCTCTCTTTTGAAATGTCCATATTTGAACTGGTAGCCATCTTTAAGTTGAGATCTCAAGCATGGTTCTATTATATATAGAGATATATACAGTATATATCTTTGCAGCATTGCTGCGGGGTCTGTTCGATTGTTTTGCCTCAACTATGTAAATGGCTTGATTTATCACTGAGCTGAGAAGGACAGCAGGAAACCTCCACTATTTGTATATCCCAGCCCATCTTTAGTTGTTTCGTAAGTAGTTCTACTTGCAATGCATTATTCAAAGTTGAAATGTTTTTGGAACATTCTTTGCTGCTTAACTGGAAAGTTATTATTTATTGCTTCCAGGTGATTTGTGCTGATGGGCATTCAGGGTGGTTTTCTGGCTTCATTTAAACCAGTTGATTTAGAAGTGGTTTTTTTACTTTGCAAGTGATGTGAGTTTTTCTTTCCATTTAATCCTTGAGATCGGCTAGTGGATTTCACACAGAAAAGGAAAGATAAACTGTTACTGTATCCTGAATCTACTCGCAGAATATGCAGTCCAGAAATAACATACTGCACTGACTGATGGAGCAAGCACTATGAAAATTTTCCTTTCCTAGCATATGTGATAGTTCTCAGAAATCCAGCTTTCGTTTGCACTGTGCCAAGCGAAAAAGGGCTCTTTTCAGTATGGAATATTTCAGGGTTTAAATAGTCTCTTTGTACTAAGAGTATATGCATTCCTTCTTAGTTTCGTTTATACTTTTAATACTTGACCTTCTTTGGTTTTGAAGTGACACAGGAAATAGAGGAATCTGTCGGTTCACGTGAAAAGGAGACTAAAGCGATGCACCTGGGGACTTGCACTTCATTGTCTTTGCAGACGTTATCGCAGCAGAGCGCGTGCTCCTGAGCGGTCGCAATACGTATAGCAGAAGGTGACAAACCCACTCAGATTCTTCTTCCAAGTCAGGTCTTTGATCTTTTAGCTGTCTTTCATACTGGGAAGTCATATTTAACAGAATTGTAACGAATCCCCTGATTCATCCCCTGCTGCATTAAGCTTAATTTTCAAAGAGGGAAAGGAAGAGGACTGTGAAAGGTCTCTCCGCTTTCCGCTGTATTTCTTCCTTCGAAGAACTAGAACCGAATGCAAGAGACGAGCAGGGCCCCGGGGAAGCTCAAAGCACAGGGGAAACGTGACCTGAACAAAACCTTTCATTGCAGAAGCGTTCGACTTTGTTGGTGAAACTTGCGTATTGCCTTTGAGTAACAAACCTTGCAGGAGTGCCAAGTTACTTTTTCTTTATTATTTGTAAAGTAGGTGGCTAAAAATGAAAGAGATGACGTCTCAGATAATGTTGGGAAGTTTGTTTGTTTGTTGGCTTGTTTTACTGGTTTGAGGAAGAAATGAAAACTCCTTTGGTCACTAAAGGAAATAAAATAGCCAAGATATCTGAAGCTTTGATCACGGTCTCAGATCTAAAAATATAATAAACTAAGTAGCACCGCAAACAAACATAAGTTGAGGCATCAGTTACAGAAACTGATAACCAGCTTTATGGCTGAGATAATTTAAATTCTGTGCTATTTTAAAACAAAGGAGTTAGCAGTATAAGAAAGCCATTTTGAAAAACCAGCAAAAAAAAATCTTGCTTTTCTGGGTAGTACCTTCTACCTCAAAACCTATTCTTTTGTTCCTGCTCCCCTGAAGAAATTAGATGAGTTTATGGCTGCAGTGTCTGTTCTTGAAAGATAAGCCTAATTCTTAGCAACACAGCTGTATTTGTGCAGGTCAACAGAGGACGAAGGTCATGGCTCCAATAATGATAGTTCATTACATGTTAAAAAACTCGTAGTTCTTTAACAGATTTCATTTTAGAAGCTAAGAAAAGATTCCCCCTCAACAGTTTAATGCCATGCTAGTATCAAGCTAGAAGCATTTCCTTTGAACTGCAGGCCCCTGCTTTATTTGAAGTTTGTTTGTTCAGCCCATTACTTTGGGAGAGGAGGAGGAGGGTGTCAGGGGAAACCGGGAACTGCTGCATCAGAGCTGAGGTGTATCCCACGCTGTCCCGTGTATCCCACCAAACAGACGCCTCTCGGGAATGCTCTAGGTGTGGTTGCGGCTCTCCTAGCGCAAGGGACAGGCTCTGGGAGAAAAGAGGGGAATTTGGGTGTATAACATCAAAACCTCATCTCCTGAGCATACAAAAACCTCTTGAAGAAAAGTCCTTCCCTGTTCTCGGTGGAACTTGGCTGTAGTTCTGTGAACATCCTAAACTATTTATTTGTGTATTATCTGGTTTCGTTGTAAGCCAGATATTTTTCCGCCAGCCTAGTTTCCCCGCAAAGGCAACGACAGCTTGTGTTGGCACAGGTGACGCAGAAGCGAGCAGCGGATGTTAGCCGGAAGGTGGGAATGCTTCTTTCCATGGTGGCCGCTTAGGGGTTCAAAGCATTTGAGAAACTGCAATCTCAGAAACTGCTGATACGCACATTCCCAGAGCGGTGTGGTAACTCCTCCTGACAGCCACGTTGTGGTATTTAGCTAAAGGGCTACATGTGGTGTATTATGAACAATATGAAGAAGTTCTTTAGGTAGCTTGGACTACATTCACTTTCAAACCAAACACACTGCTCGGAACACTGTTCAGAGCAGCATTTGAAGATTTAGTACTTTACCTGGTTGTTGGTTTTATGTCTTTGACCCTGGACTATAAAGTCAAAGGGTGCTTTGTCTGAAGAGTCGGGATTTCATGCTGAGTTGCTTTACAGTAACACAAATTTCATTCATGGTTTCTGCCGTCCGATAATGATTTCTTCTTGTGAAGATACTCAGTTGTGACAACTTCTCCCCTTTATGTGCTAAGTTAGTAAAGTAGTTAAAATCCTGAGCTGTTCAGGGTATTATTTAAATGTCTTTTGCAACCTTAGAGGTGAGTGACCCTGCTGCCCTGGCTAAATTCCAGTTTACATAATTATAATCTACTACTTAACTCCCTGAAGAAATGCTGTGCCGAGGCCAAAACCAATGCCCACGCCGTTTGATCCGAACGGGGTATCCACAGAGAACACCGCCCTGCAGAGATTCTGCAGCTGGAGCGGTGCTGGCTGTGCGAGGCTGCGGTCTTAGCGGAGGTAGAAGTTGCCGCCTCTGCTTCTGCAATCACCAAAAAAGACTGCGGCCGATACTAAAGGTAATCAACAAGGAATACAAGCCAGAACAGAGAAATAACAGGCTTTAGGACTATCCAGAAACATTTATCAGTATTAAATGACCCTGACAAAAATTTGCCCTTGAAATTATAATAAATTAGTCAGAAAAATATTCAACATGTAAGCAATTAGCCCAAAGAAGGTCTGGAGGATAATTCTGATGCTTCCAAGGGCCTAGAGAAAAGCAAAAGTGAAAGGTTAAAGGAGATGATTTTTTATTTTAAGGAAACAGAGTAGCGTGCTTTCATTTTTTTCTAACGATTATTATGAAAGAAGTTTACAACAAACATGGACGAATAGAAATTTTGCAGGAAAGAAAGATTACTTTTATTAGGAAAAACTGTGACTGTCAGAAGAGGTAAGCATTGAACAGCTTACATAGATCATAGCATGACTTTTATCAGAGGCTTACAAAATTAGACAAATCTTTGTCAGGAATAAGTATACCTCCGTTACTCTGCCACAGGGCAGGAGGGTGGACTTGAAGGTCCGTTGAAGTCCCCCGAGTTCTATTTCAAGTTGTTGTTGTTTTCCTCTGTCCTATTCTCTGCTGATTCTAATTCTGGCTGTTACCGCATGCTTTAAAAGGCTCGTTAGCACACTGGGATTTGGCAGATTGAGATCTCTGAAAGAGGCTTCCCCAAGGTCAGAGAGCCAAATGATTGTTAGGCAGAAATACACATGAAATACAAAGATCCAGGTGATGCTAAAACACGCTGCACAATTTGCAGTTCTTACTTCTTCCCTGTTCTTGAACAACGGAAAAAATACAGCCACCACTGTTGAGTAATACCAGCCTTTCAGGTAGCTTTCCTGCCAAGTCTGCCCGTGGAGGGCCAGGGCGTGTTTCGGAGCTGCTGTTTACCAGTAACCAGCACTGGAAATACCAGTGCACAGCAGTGATTTTCAGTCTCTGTGGAACTAAGCTTGACTGGAACCAGTGGGTTAAAATTACTGGTCAACTCTCCTCTGCATTTAGAGCAGTGTCACAGGGAAGCAGCATCTCAGTCAGATCCCACTGCCATGATGCACTTCATGAGGCCTTGCCTATCTCTTTATTTTTTATAATGCTTTCCGTAGCTGCTGAAGTTTCAGGTCCTCGTGTTTATCTGACCACTTGTCTGAGTGGAAAATCTGGGAAGTAAGTAATTCCCCTTCTAGGCTCCTGCCCCGCTGCGTGGTCTGTCCCTCAGCCTAAATAAAGCTGTGACTGCTTCTGTGGAAATCGCTGTCCTGTGGTGATGCAGGAGGCACCCATAGTTACTGAACGCTGACCTCTACATGTTGCAGAAGTATTTTATTACCTGTTGTATTTATCTTGAAACTGGAATCACGAGATTAAGTTCAATCTCTTTCACTATGGTCTTTTGTGTCAAATCTTTCTGATAAAGAATAATAAAATCCTTATAAAGTAGCTTGTAGAAGGAAGAAGCAGAAGCCAAAAAATCTAATTAAGATTTGACTTAGGGCATCGCAGTAAATATGGAGAATTTTCATGGCCACTGAGATACGCAGGGTTTTAAAAAAAATTTAAAAAAATTGAGGAACAGCAGAAAACAGCTGCTGTTTTAAAAATAAAGCATTCCAAAGCAGGCACAGACAGATGAGTTGCAGGCCCTCCTTCTGAATTCTTCACTGTTGTAATTGCAGTATCTTTCAGAAGACGTTTTCAAAAAGGTTGGTCAGAATGTGCTTACTAAGTGTAGTAAAACTCGAACCAGAAACGTATTTCCTGCTTGAGTAGAAAAAACATACACACAAAACTACAAAGCGAGGACTCTCTTTGTTAGCCCAGTGCATTCAATCATCTAGTGTGCAAAGCAAAACAAATTTATTAAAGACAAAGGTTAGAAAACATAACTCTAACAACTGTATCTTTTCTTGATGAAGATTACTAACACGCTGCTCTACTGCCTGAACACAAAACTAAATCGCATCTTTAGATGCTGAATTGCATCTAAATTGTCTCTTGTTCCTACCTGATTATTTTCCAGTAAAGCACTTTACTTTCAGAAGAACACGTGAAGTTTAAAAAAAACCCCACACTAACAAATAGCGAGATTTCCTTCTTACCTTTAAAGCCGCACTTAAGCGTTGCTGACACAATAACACAATACCAAGCTTCGATGCAGCCGGCGTTTTTGAACCAACATGCATATAGAGCTCTCTACTCAGCGTGCACTGGTTTTTCCACAGAGCTGAAGCCTGATGTTATTTAAGAAAAAAGACAAAAACCTTTCAGTGTGTCTTTCCTAGTATAGTGCATGTTTGGGGGGCGGGGAAAGAATCTTACTTGTCTTTTTTTTTCCCCTGTACTTTCTATTTTTTAAAACCTCTGAGTTTTCCAAACCTGTCATTTGTCAGTTACAGTCTTAACACGTTTTCCCTATTTGTTCTGTTGAAACTTTTCATTTAGGGGAAAAATCCATCGGGTCCAAGGTTCTGAAAAGGCTGTATCAGTTCTAGATCTGTAGATAAGAGGGATGGAAATAAAAATTGCATAATATTTGGGGAGCTGTGATTTTTCTTTTCAGCTGCATATACCAGAAGGTTATCTAAACAGCTGTTATAAAAAGGGAGAAAAATACAAAAGCAGAAAACTGGCTGCAGTTATGACACTGTTATTGTGTTTTCCTCCTCCTCTCCCTGTAAGTTTGAGAGAGAGAAATAAAAAATACATGAACTTTCAGGCAAACAAATTTCGAAAAACCTTTTTGAAAGGTTTTTAAATTATATTATGTTTTTGTTATACGAAGGCCTATCAACGACAAACCAAAATGCCTAAAATACAAAAAACTTTACTTAAAATTCACAGTAATATTAGTCCTATGTAAGTAATCTATGATAGAAGAAAATGTTGTCCCTCCCAGTCACAAGTAACAAATAGTCTGAAGAGCTGTAGCATGTAACTTCATTGTATGAGGAGCTGCAGAAGCGCTTGGCTGCCAAGTAACTAAGTAAATCCTAACCAGTTTAGTCTGAAACTGTAATAATAAATTATGTATTTTTCACCTTTATGTCTGATTAGAAGGAAATACAAAAACCACGTAATGTTCCATCATTGGACCGTTCAGTCTAAGCCGCATGAAACCAATTCTAACTAAGGCTCTTTATGCAAAGCTATGTCAGTTGAATTGTGTTTCTATTCCCCATGTTCATGTTTTGACATCTGTATGATTGTAAATTTACAGAACAAAAGAAGTGCACTAGTTTTCCCACTTTTCTATAATAATGAGTTTTAAACTAATTTTTTATTTCGATTCAGCCAGCACTCAGACCTATTGGTAGACTTATTTTTAATGGTTCTTTTCAGTGCAGTGGCTGTTTACAAACAATTGCTGTATTCCAGAGTACCTGGCCTTTGTCTCCATCTGCTTTGAAATGAACACCCAGTCCCTATTCTGACGTGTATTTTTGTTTGGTAGGCGTTACTTCATTTACTGCATGTAGATATGCATATATGGTTTTTTATTTCTGCAAGCTTCTTGCCTGTGACAATTATACACAAAGATCACATGGTCTTGCTAATAGCACCGTCCTCGGCTGACACAAGGACAACCTCGGTAGATCACAATCGGCCAGCAAGGCTTGCCAAGGTTCAGGGAACAGCCGTATCTGCATACCGGAGTCGACAGCGAGGGATTACGTCGTCGTTCCTGACGCGGCAGTGCAGGAGCCGGGTGGACCATGGGGCACCAGCTTTCTTTTGACCTTTCCAAGGGAAGGAGCCCGCCTGGCTAAAAGGCGGCTTTTCCATTTCTTGGGGATTAAGACCTCTGTGGGTGGGGGGTCTGACTGACTTCACTGGGGGTCAGTCTGCTTGTGAGTGGGACGGCTGGCTGCAGCTGTAGCTCTACCCTCCCGCCCTCTCTGAGGGGCTGCGCAGGATAAGAAATGCATTATAGCAATACTTGCTTACTAGCATGTTAAAAAGTGGCTTTTAGAGTTTATTTGTCCTCTTAATAAAACAGAGTTCAGAGCAGAGTACTCACCCCACACCCTCACCACGGCAGCCCCAACAGAGAGTACCTCATTGCAAAATTCGCAGGTGAAGTCATGGCTGTGTCACATTCTAGGTAACGCTACACCATTCATCTCCGGCTTTCAGGCTGTGCGCTGCTTAATACAGAGGTGAACGGTGCCCGACTCGCCCGTACGTCGGGGGTCAGCACTGCTTACTGCAAACATCATTTGCATTCATGTTAAAATCCGGGAAGTAAACCTTCCAGCAAAGTCATTCTGAGTTGCTTTCCTTGATGCCCAAGGATGAATTTCAGTGTTTTTTATACACGGATGGAAGTGATAGATTTTGCTTGTTGTAGGATACCCCCCAAAAAAAACCCCAAACAAACCAACCCCCAAAACACAAGCAAACAAAAAAACCCCAAAAACCAACCAAAAAAAAAAACCCCCAAGTGTTACCACTAATTGCTTTCCAATATATGGTGTTCGAAAAGGAGAGGGAGGAAAGGGTCCTCCACTTTGTTTTCAAGGCAGTAGCATGGTTTTCACTGACAAGAGTTAAAATATCATTCCTGTTTCCAACATTTTTAACCTGAATATTTTTAGCAAGATATTGTTTCCTCAGAGCTTTTAGTGACCTGTGCAATTTCCATCAGCTTGCCTTCATCCTGCAACACCACAGGAGACTGTGTTCACTTTTAGGCCTTCAAATTTACTCCTTCGAACTAAGTATACACTCTGATGTTGTATAGTTAAGTGATACGTAGAAACTATGGCTGATGCGTGAGAGGCCTAGTAAGATGGCTGTCAGGAAAACAGACACATCTCCTTCTACACAGTGCAGTTTTCTTGATATTTGGAAAGGTTTCCGTATGCTCTGATACAGGTAAGTGCCCTATGCCTAAGAATCTCTGTACCCTACGAACACCAGCAAACATGCAGGTATCCACGGGCCAGTCGGGCGCATCAAACCATTCGTCGTCTCTCTCAACAGCTGGAGAGGAACTTCTGAGGAGGAGGCTTGTTACTCGCCTGTATACAGCACTAAGAGCTACCCTGACTTCCCCTACCAGATCTTGAATTAAGCAGCCTTATTAACTGAAGCTGTTTGCTGCTGCTGCTTTGACATCAGTAGCCCAGCCTCAGTGGGGGAGATTTTCAGCAGCTTAGCTGTCACTTTGCTCACTGATCACAAGTCAGATAATGAACTCAATTTTGCTATTAGTCTTTTAAATACATTTGCAAGGGGGGAAAAAACCCAGAGGTCAAATATTTTCTAAGGCCACAGAGAATCAGTAATAAACTAGGAACAGAACCAGCTTTTCAAAATTTTAATCCCTTCCCCCAGTTCTACTTTCCTATGGAAATAGAGGCTGCTAAAATTTATGGCCAAAGGACTTGAAAGGTTTTTTTGAAGAATATTTAATCCACAAAGCTTC